>NC_064291.1:9940117-10061894 GCF_019186545.1 Solanum stenotomum | reverse complement strand
GGGAGTAATGGGGATTGAGGATGAGTTTTATTTGTTGATTGAAATTGTTGTAAATGAAAGATGGGGAATAAAACGAGCTAAATGTGTTATATGTGACTTGAATTTGTTGAATAAGTCATGTGATAACTGATATTGAGGGGATAGAAGAGCATGAGTAGGCTATGATTGATACATACATTGATGTTGAGACAGATGATGTGTAATACTATGATCTGGTCGTGATATGGTTGTGATTGAGGCATATGATGTGTAATGCTATGATGTGGTCGTGATATGGTTGTGATTGAGACAAATGATGTGTAATACTATGATGTGGCCGTGATATGGTTTTGAGTGAGACAGATGATGTGTAATACTATGATGTGATCGTGATATGATTGTGATTGATGACATGTGCATATTCATTATTCATCCCATGTGTGAACTATGCACAGTTCTGAGACACTGATATGAGGATGGATGGATATGAGACACAGTTGAGACTAGCTCCGGCTAGCGATTTGGATGTCGATGGGATCTGGTTTCGGCGGTGATACATGGTCCATGTGTGGCCCCCATGGGTTCTGATTTGAGTATTCAGCGCGGTCTGATTACGTCAACCGATGTGTATCTTAGGACAGACATGCATCACGACTACGTGACATCATTATTGCATTTGCATCACATTTGACTTCATCTTTGTCTGTGGTGTGTGGATTTTACCTACTTGCCCCTCTTCATGTGATATATGAGCTATTTGCTCTTATATGAGGATATGAGGTTGATGTTGAGACACTGTTGGATATATCTGTTGATTATGAATTGTGTAGTATAGGTTATTGGTTCGCTGTTAGAATGAAGTTTCGGTGGTTCGGTTGAGATTGAAAGGATTTTGTAGCTGCTAGTTTAGCTTAGTTTAGTGTTACTTGCGAGTACCTGTTGCTTTTGGTACTCACCCTTGCTTCTACACAGTTGTGTAGGTTGACAGCTCTATCAGACCCGGCTTATTACTCATCTTTAGATTAGAGCTTCCAGACTTACTTGAGAGGTAGCGGTTCATTCCAGACGTGCCCTCAAGTTATCTATATATACTGTTCTGTTATATTCTAGAACTTTACTATGAGACTTGTATATTATTTTATTCAGATTCTGTATTAGAGGTTTGTACATGTGACAACCAATTCTGGGGTTATGTTGAGTTCATTTAAAGACTTCCGCTTATCTTTCTATCTTATTCTTGTTTTATTAATTCTGTATCGTCGGGTTTTTGGGTGTTAGGCTGACGTGTCCGGTGGGGTTTGGGCACGTGCCATCACATCCGGTTTTGGGGTGTGTCAGTCCAAATTACTTTGAAATATGCAATAGTAGATATGTACTAGCCTTAAGTAGCTCACTATAATCACTGATATTTGCCATCAATACACTAGCAGATAAAATTTCTTCCATAATCAACTTCTCTGCCATCTACAAAACACTTATTACAAAGTATATATGAAAACATAAATACTAATACTATCAGATAGTTTTATCCATATTTAAAGTACAAATAAATTATAAGACTTCACACATTTTCAATCTTTACTAATTTTTAACTTTACTCATTCTCAAAATAATAAAAGTGACAAGTTTTTATATTATAAAGGTAATTTTTTCAAATTATGATTTGGAGAACAAGAAAATGATAACTTTTTATGATAATATATACAAAAAAACTATGTCGATAGCTTTTAATAACATGTACAATGTACAATATTGTGAATACATTACCAATTCTAAATCAACATATCCCTTAAACTCACAATTTAATAAATATTTAATTTCAATTACAATCAAATGCCTTCTACTTATCATATCTTTTTAACAACTTGTGCTTCTACTTATCAGATCTACTTTTTAAATTGACCTAACTATTTAAAATAACAACCTTATATAATTATAAATAAAGCAATTTTTAACATGAAATGAACTCTCATTTTTTAACTTACATAGCTAATCTAATTGCTTCAAAGTTCAAACAAACAATTCACATTAAAAATTGTCAAGTACAAGTTACTCTAGTTAGCTAGGAAAACTAAAACTGAGATTATCATATACAAAATCTCTAAATCTCCAAACAAAATATCAAAATTTGTATCAACATAAGCTTATTATAGCTTTGAAATAACATGCATTTACTACTTTATAATTTAAATTAAATTTAAACTATTAACCCATATCTTACCATCCCAAATAGATTTGAAGGAGGCATAACCTGATAAATCTCATAAGAATAAATTCAAAATAAGAACTACTTCATGCTAATATATTCTTCAATGGAAGTTCTCATTAAGAAGGATCAAAATAAAAAATGTCAAAAATTTAACTCACCATTTCACAAAACATTGAATTTTTGACGGAATGATGCTAGATCTGAAAACAACTCCGATCAATTCTTTCATGCCATATCCATTAATCTTAACCTGCTTGAAGAAAGTCAATTTTATGCTATGTTATCATTTGCATGTTCAAATGTTGAAATTGTAAAATAAACTTTACCATAGTTGTCACGCCCCGAGCCTGCACCCTAGGAGAGACTAGCACTCGAAGACCATTGCTGGCCTCAAGCGAACACTTGGCCTGACTTACTAACTCAGCGGAAGACTTAACTCATCACATACACATTTATGAAGTGACAAGAATGTTATAAAGGAACATTCAACTGGCAATTAAGGCAAACTCAAGTCTTTAACATATGAAATGAAAAGTAAAGACAACTGAATTAACTAACTGACTGTCTGTCTGTCTATGAAACCACTAAACAACAGAGATGGATGTTGGGACAGACCCATGACATCCTAATGAACTAATACTAAAACTGAAAGCAATGAAAATTAGTCCTCTGGAATGCAAAGAGGCTCACCAACAAACTCTGAACTGCTCACTAGATCAAAGATGCGCCCGATGCCAATCCTAGTTACCTGTGTCTGCATCATAATAAGATGCAGGCTTATTGGTATCAATACATTGAATGTACGAGTATGCGAGTTGGAATGCTAAACACAACTTAAGCTTGAAAAGAAACTGAAAGGAAACTAAAGAACTTACCTGGCTCAACTCAACATAACTGAACTCATTTCAATATAAAGCAGTTTTAAAACAAGTGCAATATAAAGAATAGTTGTTTAAAACATGATGTCAACTCAGGGCGTATGCAAAGATACACTAAAACTCTGAAATGTATGTAAAAATACAAATAACTGTGTATATAAGAATACAAATAACTTATGTGGGAGTTTCTCTAACTGACAACCATCACTTAAGAGCTATAGTGATGATACATAGTTCTTTCTCACGCTGCCAGTGCATCCTATACCTTGCCATAGTTATAAGACTTGAACAACTAAGTGGATCCACTAGTCTATTCGAAAATGATTCCTCTACAAAGTATGACCCTTTTCTACCCATGATGGCTACATGGTTTATGGGGGCTGTGGGTTCTCTGAACGCTCCCCCATATCGGTGCTCAATACTACTCCTAAAATATGATACTAGCTCTTTATATTTAAAAAACATGCTTCTTCTGTGATTTGAGATTAGTGCTAAAAAACTTAGCTCAAAGGCTATCTTAGAAATCAAAGTTTCCTCTCTTTGCTTCATTAGAAAGCGATTTCTCTTTTCTGAAAACTAGCCCGAAGGCCCTTTGGAAATCTAGGTTTCCTTTCTTGTTTAAATGTGAAAATATTTTAAACCTTTTGGGAATACATAGTCCCCATATACTTTTGAAGAAATGGACTTCAAACTTTACTCTTTACTCAACTTGAACTTTAAGTCTTAAAACAAGGTTAAAACATTTATAAAAGACTTTTGAAACTTTGAAGGACTTCCCTTAACTTGACTCTTGACTTTGATCTTAACTGCTCTTGACTTGACTCTTAACTGGTCCTTGAATTGAATTATGGATTCAAGGATTGTGATTTGTGATTGGAAAGATCTCATGATGTTTAGGAATGATTTTAGATAGCTAAACATGAGAAAATAATGAAAATCAATATCTGAGGGTGGGTCCGCGATGCGGAGAAGCTTTTAAAATTTAGTTTCGAAAATGACTTTTGAGACAGAAGATTCCGTGACGGCGACGCGACGCGACGAGAAACGAAAATTCCCACTTCTTGGAACCAGCTCCGCGACGCTCCCCCACCTCCAAATTTCGTTCGACGAAATTTCTTCTTCGATTTTTAGCTCTAAATCCCCTAAGCTCTATGGGTTCCTTTCCCAAATACTTAGAATCGATTAAATGTTCAAAGTACATCAGATTCTACTCAAATCAAACCTAAAATTACGGGTTTGGATCCAATAACGATTCAACGAAACAAGAATTTAATGGAACTTCAACAAACCCATCAAGAACTCAATTTCTAAGCTTTCAGTAACTTAAATTCGCTGAAATAAATTATGATTGGCGTGTGGTCGCATTAACCCAATGCTATGTGATCTCACATACCTTGTAGGGATCACCCTCGACGAAATTCACAAGCTAATCTCGACGAATCTTGAACAAATTTTGAACGTTCTTGCTTCCCTTTATCCTTTCCCTTTTCTCCAAGCCCTAGCGTGAAATTCACATTTCTAAAACTGAATAAAATTAGACATTACCCCAATTAAACTCCTAAAACGAATTAGAATAATTAGGTAAGGAAAAGACTAAATTACCCTTCCAAATCCGCAGTAGAGTTTCCTTAATCCAATAGCCCATCATCCAAAGGGCATAACTTACTCATACGAACTCAGAATCGCTCAAACTCAGCGGTGTTGGAAAGATCATTCCAAAAGCTTTCCAAACATATCTGGAATTACCCATAACTCATCATGAACTAGGAGTTATGGTCATTTGAAGTTGACCAAAAACTCACTTTTCCTAACCTAAACAAATTTCCAGATTTTCAATTCTTTCCAAAAATGACTATTTCCAATTCTTAGCTTCTTTCTAGCTATTTCAAATAGCAAGATGTTACAATATCTCCCCCTTGGGAAAATTCATTCTCGAATGAGATTACTCTTACTAGGCTAAGGGTGGTAACATCAAGTTCAAACACCCAACAAGCAAAGTAATTACAACATGCTAACTTATAATTTAAAGAGTACTAAGAAGAGAATTAGTACCTTGGTCTACATTTTCTCCGGACTCAAAGAGATGTGGATATCTCTTTTTCATATCTTCCTCAGATTCCCAAGTAGTTTCCCCAACAAATTGGTTCCTCCAAAGAACTTTGACTGATGCTACCTCTTTTGTTCTCAACTTGCGAACTTGGCAAATCTAGAATTTGAACATGAATCTCCTCATAAGACAAGCTATCCTTGATCCCAATATTTTCAGTTTGTATGATCAATGAAGGACCGCCCATGCATTTCTTCAACATAGAGATGTGAAACACCGGATGAACCGCGGCCAACTCTTGTGGTAGCTCCAACTCATAGGCTACTTTGCCAATCCTTTTGGATATTCGATAAGGTCCAATATACTGGGGACTAAGTTTCCCCTTTTTACGAAACCTCATAACACCCTTCATGGGTGAAACTTTTAGATATACCCAATCATCTACTTCGAACTCTAACGCTCTTCTCCTGACATCAGTGTAGGATTTCTGATGACTCTATTTCGTTTTCAACCTCTCTTGAATCACTTTCACCTTTTCCATAGCTTGATGGACTAAATCTGGACCTATCAACCCTGCTTCACCAACTTCAAACCATCCAATAGGAGATCTGCATCTTCTCCCATAAAGAGCTTCATATGGAGCCATCTGGATGCTAGTGTGGTAACTATTGTTGTATGAAAATTCAATAAGGGTTAGGCGATCATCCCAATTACCTTTGAAATCGATCACACATGCCCTTAACATATCTTCTAATGTTTGAATAGTGCGCTCTTCTTGCCTATATCTCTAAGGATGAAAAACAGTACTTAAGTTCACCTTTGAGCCCAAACCCTTCTGAAAAGATTTCCAGAATTGCGTAGTAAATTGTGCACCTCTATCTGAAATAATGGAGATTGGGACTCCATGAAGTCTTACCACCTCCTGAATATATAACCTGGCATAATCCTCTGCTGAATCGGTAGTCTTTACCGGCAAAAAGTGGGCTGATTTTGTCATTCTGTCGACAATCACCCAAATAGAATCATGATGATTGCGAGACCTTGGTAAACCTATGATGAAGTCCATATTAATCATCTCCCATTTCCATTTCGGAAGTTCTATATTCTGAGCCAAACCACCAGACCTTTGGTGCTCTACTTTAACTTGTTGGCAATTTGGGCACTTAGCAACAAATTTTGCAATGCCCCTATTCATACTATTCCACCAATACACCTCTTTCAAATCGCGATACATCTTTGTGGAACCCGGATGAATGAAATATCTGGAGCTATGAGCCTCCTCCATGATCCTCTCTTGGAGTCCATCCACCATTGGTACACACAATCTACCTTGATATCTCAGTACGCCATCCCCCCCTTGTTCAAAACCTAATACTTTTTGCTTATGAACATTTGCCTTCAATTCAAGGAAAATAGGGTCTTAGTCTTGCTTGCTTTTTACTTCTGACAATAATGATGATTCAGCCTCATTCATCACCACTACTCCTCCTTCTGTGGAATCCATAAGTCTGACTCCCAGGCAAACAAGTCTATGTACATCTTTTGCTAACTCTCTCTTTTCTTCCTCAGCATGGGCAGTACTACCCATAGACAACCTGTTTAAAGCATTAGCAATAACATTAACCTTACATGGGTGGTAAAGAATACTCATGTCATAATCGTTGAGTAATTCAAACCACCTCCTTTGTATGAGATTGAGCTCATTCTGAGTGAACACATACTGAAGGCTCTTGTGATCGGTGAACACATCCACATGAACACCATAAAGATAATGGCGCCATATTTTCAAAGCAAATACTACAACATCCAATTCTAAGTCATGGGTTGGGTAGTTCTTCCCATGAACTTTCAACTATCTGGAGGCATAAGCTATAACTTTGACACTCTGTATTAACACACAACCCAATCCAACTCTAGATACATCACAATACACCACAAAACCTTGCGTACCTTCTGGTAAGGTTAATACTGGGCAGTAGTCAACATTTTTTTCAATTCCTAAAAATTTTTCTCACAAGCTTCAGACCATTGAAACTTAATTGTTTTCTGAGTCAATTTGGTCAAATGAGACGAAATAGACAAGAACCCTTCGACGAACCTTCTATAATAGTCAGCCAACACAAAAAAACTCCTAATATCCGTTGGAGGTATGGGTCTAGACCAATTCTGCACTGCCTCTATCCTCTGAGTGTCAACTCTAATTCCATCACCGGAAACCATGTGGCCCAAGAATGCCACAGGCTCAAACCAAAACTCATACTTAGAGAACTTGGCATACAACTTCCTATCTTTCAAAGTTTGAAGAACTATTCTGAGATGACTAACATGATTTTCTTCATTCCTTGAATAGATTAGTATGTCATCAATGAAGACTATAACAAACATGTTTGAAGACTCTATTCATAAGGTCCATGAACGCTGCTGGTGCATTAGTCAAACCGAACGACTAGACCAGAAACTAATAATGACCTTAATGGGTCCCGAATATTGTCTTTGGAATATCACATTCCCTTACTTTCAAATTCTCTTATAACTCTTTCAACTCTGCTGGTGTCATTCTATATAGCAGAATAGATATAGGACGAGTATCTGGAAGAAGGTCTATAATGAAGTCTATTTCTTTCTTAGGAGGGACTCCAGGTAGATCATTTGGAAAGACTTCTAGGAACTCTCATACTACTGAAACTGACTGAATATGAGGTATCTCAACACTAGAGTCATTAACTCGAACTAAGTGATAGACATACCCCTTAGAAACTAACTTCCTTGCCTGAAGGTGAGGAATAAACGATCCTTAGGCACTGTTGAACTGCTTTTCCACTCTAGGACTGACTCATTTGGCAACCGAAACTTTACAACTCAAGTTTTACAATCAACTGAGGCATAACATGCATGAAGTCAGTCCATACCTAGAATGACATCAAAATCTACCATGGTACTCTTGTGATTCACGGAAATGGAATAATCACAACAAACTCTTTCTGCTAAAATAGAATCACCAACAGGTGTAGAAACACTGAATGGTTCACTAATTTGTTCAAGAATAACATCAAAATTCATAGCAATATAAGGAGTTACAAAAGGTAAACCCGCTCCCGGGTCTAGCAAAGCATAAACAATAAAGTCAAAGACTTGGATCATACCAGTGACAACATTTGGTGAATCCTCTTACTCTTAGCGACTATTGATATCATACAAGTGGTATGTTCCTCCGCCAGTACCTGAAATAGCTCCTCTAGGTGCAGCTCTGTCTAGTGAAGTAACTGAAGAAGACTGGTTTTATTAACCTCTTTACCATTACTCTGCATGTTCTCAAGACACTCCCTCATAAAATGACCGTTCTGACCACACTTGAAACAACCAGTGGAGCCATCACGACACATCTATGAGTGGTTTCTACCACACTTAGTACATGCAGGAGGCTTACTACCCCTTTGTGCAATACTACCTTGAGAATATGCAGGTTTAGCTCTGAAACCCTGGGAATTCTAACTATTGTACTCACCTTTGTTCTTAGGTGCAAGTGCACTAGTAGATGATGGGGCAGGTCCCTTCTAATTCTATTGGAAGGAAGACCGGTTCGCACTACTCTTTTGCTGCCTGAACTCGTTCCCTGATGTCTTAGCCCTCTTATTCTTAAACTCTTCTCTATCCTTCAACTTATCCTCCTCAACTTGTTGTACATGGATCATAAGTCTTGCTAGGTCCATATCCCCTATCAACATAGCTGCCTTGCCTTCTTTACTTGACTGACGAGACAACCCAGCAACAAATAAACTCATCATGTTCCTCATGTCAGCAACCATCTCCGGAGCATAGCGGGAAAGTTGTGTGAACTTCAGACTGTACTTATGAGCACTCATAGACTCCGGATTAAGGGTGAGAAACTCTCTTATCTTTGCCTCTCGCAACTTACGGGGAAAGAAACGCCCCATGAGAGCACTCTCAAACACAGCCCAACTCACTATTAGCACATCACCAGCCCTATTCTTTTTCCATTGGTCGAACCAAATTCTAGCGACAACCTTCATTTGGTAAGCATCTAGTTCCACCCTCTCCGCATCAGCAACATGCATCACATCAAATACCCTTTTCAGCTCCTCAATGGAGTTCTCCGGATCCTCAGTGACACTTGAACCTGTCAATCTTGGTAGGTTCATCCTTAAAAGCTCATGGATCCTTGAAGTATCATCCACTTCCTGTCGATTATCTCTCTGTCCAACTTGATAGGTCACAACTTGACTTAACATCCGGATAGCTTCACGGAATTGAGCCTTGGTGACCACTCCTTAGGGTTGCACTTCTAATGCATTAGGTACCCCTTGTTCCTCAACATTTCTCCTAGCAGGACGACCTTTGACTACTCTTTATGGAGGCATGATTATCTGGAAACATGCACAAGCACGAATTAGAGGGAAACCTTTTAGAGACAAAACTATAACACATGAAATGAGTATGAAAGAAATGAGAAATTTTCATAAGTGTTGCAGCCTCCTAATTATAGATGTGGCGTGCTTCACACTGATAAATATGACTCTACAGACACAACTTCATAGACTCCCAAGGACTCTTGAATTATGTGCATTGATAACAATTTTGTCACGCCCCGAGCCTACACCCTGGGTGAGACTGGCACTCGAAGACCATTTTTGGCCTCAAGCGAACCATTGGCCTGGCTTACTAACTCAGTGGAAGACTTAACTCATCACATACACATTTATGAAGTAACTAGAATGTTATAAAGGACCATTCAACTAGCCATTAAGTCAAACTCAAGTCTTTAACATATGAAATGAAAAGTAAAGACAACTGAATTAACTAACTGACTGTTTGTCTGTCTATAAAGCCTCTAAACAACTGAGGTGGAAGTCGGGACAGGCCCACGACATCCTAATGAACTAATACTAAAATTGAAAGCAATGAAAATTAGTCCTCTAGAATGTAAAGAGGTTCACCAACAGACTCTGAACTTCTCGCTGGATTAACGATGCGCCGGATGCCGATCCAAGTTACCTGTGTCTGCATCATAATAAGATGCAGGCCAACTGACATCAGTATATTGAATGTACAAGTATGCAAGTTGGAATGTTAAACACAACTTAAGCTTGAAAAGAGACTAAAAAGAAACTGAAGAACTTACCTAGCTTAACTCAACTCAACATAACTGAACTCATTTCAATATAAAGCAGTTTTAAAACAAGTGCAATATAAAGAAAAATTGTTTTAAACATGTTGTCAACTTTGGGAGTATGCAAAGATACACTAAAACTTTGAAATGTATGTAAAAATACAAATAACTGTGTATATAGGAATACAAATAACTTATGTGGGAGATTCTCTAACCGACAACCATCACTTAAGAGCTATAGTGATGATACATCGATCTTCCTCACGCTGTCAGTGCATCCTATACCTTGCCACAGGTATAAGACCTGAACTACTAAGTGGATCCACTAGTCTATGCGAAAAGGATTCATCTAAAAAGTATGACCCTTTTCTACCCATGATGGCTACATGGTTTATGGGGGTTGTGGGTTCTCTGAACGCTCCACTATATCGGTGTTCAATACTACTCGCCAAAATATGATACTAGCTCTTTATGTTTAAAAAACATACTTCTTCTGTGATTTGAGATTAGTGCTCAAAAACTTAGCTCAAAGGCTATCTTGGAAATCAAAGTTTCCCCTCTTGCTTCATTTAGAAAACAATTTCTCTTTTCTGAAAACTAGCCCGAAGGCCCTTTGGAAATCGAGGTTTCCTTTCTTGTTTAAATGTGAAAACATTTTAAACCCTTTGGGAATACATAGTCCCCATATACTTTTGAAGAAATGGACTTCAAACTTTACTCTTTACTCAACTTGAACTTTAAGTCTTAAAACAAGGTTAAAACATTTATAAAAGACTTTGGAAACTTTGAAGGACTTCCCTTAACTTGACTCTTGACTTTGATCTTAACTGCTCTTGACTTGACTCTTAACTGGTCCTTGAATTGAATTATGGATTCAAGGATTGTGATTTGTGATTGTAAAGATCTCATGATGTTTAAGAATGATTTTAGATAGCTAAACATGAGGAAAGATCGAGAATCAATATTTGAGGGTGGATCCGCGACGCGGAGAAGCTTTTAAAATTTAGTTTCGAAAATGACTTTTGAGGCATAAGACTCTGTGACGGCGACGCGATGCGAAATGAAAATTTCCACTTCTGGGAACCAGCTCCGCGACGCGCCCCCACCTCCAAATTTCGTTCGACGAAATTTCTTCTTCGTTTTTCAGCTCTAAACCCCCTAAACTCCATGGGTTCCTTTCCCAAACACTTAGAATCGATTAAATGTTCAAAGTACATCAGATTCTACTCAAATCTTACCTAAAATCATGGGTTCAAATCCAACAACGAAACAAGAATTTAATGGAACTTCAATAAACCCATCAAGAACTCAATTTCTAAGCTTTCAATAACTTAAATTCGCTGAAATAAATCATGATTAGAGCGTGGGAGTATTAACCCAACGCTATGTGATCTCACATACCTTGTAGGGATCAACTCTGATGAAATCCACAAGCTAATCTTGATGAATCTTGAACGAATTTTGAACGTTCTTGCTTCCCTTTCTCGTTTTTCTTTTCTCCAAGCCCTAGCGTGAAATTCACTTTTCTAAAACTGACTAAAATCAGACTTTACCCCAATTAAACTCCTAAAACGAATTAGAATAATTAGGTAAGGAAAAGACTAAATTACCCTTCCAAATCCGGATTAGACCTTCCTTAATTCAATAGCCCAACTTCCAAAGGGCATAACTTACTCATACGAACTCGGAATTGCGCAAATGCGGTGGCGTTGGAAAGATCATTCCAAGAGGTTTCCAACCATATCTGGAAGTACACCTAACTCATCTTGACCTAGGAGTTATAACCGTTTGAAGTTGACCAAAAACTCACTTTTTCCTAACCTAAACAAATTTCCAGATTTTCAATTCTTTCCAAAAATGACTATTTCCAATTCTTAGCTTCTTCCTAGCTATTTCAAATTGCGAGATGTTACAATAGTTTTGCAGAAGAGATTCATAGTAGAAAGGACAATCGGCGATTTACTAAAGAGATGAAAGAAAGAGCACTCACAGCGTTGACAAATCACGCAGAAACTTAGCGAAGATCGACACTAAAAGCTTATAGAATCCCTATGTTATCTTTGTATCCCACTCTCGGAAGAGGGACCTCACCTTCCAAATCTGGAAAATTGTGTTCATATTTTGGTCTCCTTCCAGAGAGATCCATTTTGTTTGTTTTTTTCGTTTTTTCCTTTTTTCTTTCCAATTAGAAATATATATTACTTTTTGCACATACAACTTTGGTGGGTTGTCCAAAAGTAGATTTTATTTTAGTTTTTTCGAATTCACTAATATTGGCCAGATTTTAATAAAACAAATAAATACATATAGATACAAGTACACACATAAATGACTTGCAGTAAATAAATATTGAAGGAACGCGCATCAATATTCCTAAAAAGTTGTTTCTTTGTCACATCTTACTTTAATACATTATTAAATTAATAAATTATTTTTTATTCCCTCCATTTCAAATTAATTTAATTGTTGAGAGTATAATAAATATAATTTATATCACATTTTTAAATTTAATCTCAAATTATATTAGGTTTTAAGTAATTATTATTATTTATATTAATTTTTATTTAATACGTGTTATTCCTTTCTTCAAAATTTATTGTACATATTTATAGTAAATCAATTATAGTATAATTTTATAAATACATTTAAGTTGTGCATTATTTAAATTTACAAAACTTTTACTGTACTTTTACTATAGCATGGCTTTCTTTCATTCGAATGTCCTTAATAACTTGACGCGAAATAAATTTTAAATATTCACTCAAAGTTTTATATATTGTTCATATATTTCAAAAAATATATATTTCTTTATATTTTTTTAAAATAATACATGTTCCTCATCTCACATATTTAATTACTATTTTAATAATAAATAAATAAAATAAATTTAAATTTTAACTTTAACATTTTATAATATTTGCGCAACGTACGGGTACGTATACTAATTTATTCAATAAAAAAAATTATTATAAATATTCATCAATCTAATACGGTGTTAGAACATTACAACAAATTTTAGGATGAATATTTATATATATTTAATACTTCATCTCACTAAAAATCATCTCACTAAAAATCAATGATACCAATTTTGATTTTTTTAATTTGAAAGATACAAAGAATTAAAATTATATGACTAGTTATTTATCCAACAGAAAAGTAACTATCCTAAATATTTGTCGAACTGATATATAGTGTTGGAACATTACCACAAATTTTAGGATAAATATTTTTAGCTTATATATAATTAATGGTTCATCTCACTAAAAACCAATGATACCATTTTGTACATTGTTTTTTTTTTTATTTGAAAGATAATTTTTTTTTTATATTGCTACTTATTTATCCAAAAGAAAAATAACTATCATAAAATTTTAATTACCCCTTATTGATAAAATTATATGAAAAGAAAAATAAATAATTTCTTATAGATATATTATATTTTTACTAGCATTAAAATTATATAATTTCTCTACACTAAGTTGCTAAATGATATTTATTTTCAAATATAAAATTAAGTATATTAAAATATAATTATCAAAAGATAAATTAAAATTATAAATACCAAATTACCTAATAAGATATATTATCAATTATTGTTTATAACTTCATTGCAAATTAAATTTATAAGAATATTTATATTTTCAATTATTTATTTATAAGAACTTTGTATGTATAATTTAAATTTTGTCTACATTTAATATGTTTTGTTATAGGTGTTATCTCAGCATAAAATTTTCATTATATGTTGGGTGGTAGTGATTTATTTTAAATATATAAATAGTTATCATGCTTTATTAGTGAAGAGTTAAATCACATGAACTTTACCCAACATTTTAAGATGTATTTTGTTCTCATATTTAAGGCTGGGCACCGGAACGAGTTGTACCGGTACCATTCCGGTCCGTTCCGGTCCGGTAGTATTCGGGACGGGATGGGATACATTGAACCGGTACACGGAACGGAACGGTACCATGATTTGGTACCGGTATACCGGTACCGGTTCATCCCAGTTCATTCCGGTTCCGTTCCGGTCCGGTTCGGTACCGGTCTGGTCCCGGTAAATCATTTTTAATTAAAATAAAAAATAATATTTTTGTCATTATTTACTTTTATTAGCATTTCTTTTTTGTTTATTTAATTTTTTTAAAATTACAAACTTAAGTTATTTAACTTACAAGTTATAAGTATAACTTAATAACTTATAAACTTCCAAAGATTCAAAACTTTAAAACTTATAACATAACTACATAAGCTCAAAAACTAAAAAAAAAAAACTTTATTAAACTTAACTTACAAACTTATATACGTAAAAATTAAAAAAAAATCTTTAAAATAAACTTAAGTAAAATTATTATAAATTTTAAAACTTAAATACTATAAACTAATATAACTTAGAAAAATTAAAAAAACATTCGTATTTTCGTAATTCAAAATAACTCAAAAAAAAAATTATTTTTTGAAATAGCTATATGTGCCGTCCCGTTTATCCCATCCCGTTCCGTTCCGGTCCGGTCCGTCCCGATTCTATCCCGGTATATAGTGGGACGGGACGGAACTGAGCCTCCATCCCGGTAGTTCCGGTCCGGTTCATCCCGGTACCGGTCAACAACCCGGTCAAACCGTCCCGTTCCGGTCCGGTACCGGTTTGTTCCGGTCCGGTGGTCCCATTCCTGTCCGGTGCCCAGCCTTGCTCATATTAATATGAGAATGACTTTACAGTACTTTTTGCGTAATGAATATCGAAATTGTATTTTTAATACTCAATTAATTTAATTAAATTTAGCTTTAAAAATTAATCAAATTGGAGGAAAACACCAAAATTTAGTATAATGCTAGTGGTACCTTTCACCACAACGGTGGAAGACACATGATCTTTAGCATTTATAATGCTATTAGTTATAACATTCGTAGAATAGAGTAATTACATATAGGTAGGGCATTAGGTAGTGAGCATAGGATTAAGTTAGTGCAATTGAGTAGAGTGGACAGGGATTAAGTACTGCGATTATATGAAGCGTCGACAATAGCATTAAATGCACCTACCCAAGAATAGGTGTCTGTATATGGGGTGTCCTATGTGTATGGGGTTCATGAACAAAATAATTAATTAGGAGATACCAATTAATATTGTCTAGAAAATTTCCTTTTTTTTGGTTAATTTTACAAAAAAAAATTGGTATATTTTTTACAAGAAAATTCCCAGGTAATGTATCTGCGAAATATAAATCCCTAGATAAATTACTTGGAGATTTTGAAATTCGCAAGAAATAATTATCTACAAAGGTTTTATCATCGAATTTTTTGGATAGGAAAATCGAAACTTAGTTTCTTGCGATCGTATGCAATTCTTAGGAAAATCCCCATGTAATCCATATTTTTTTTGTAGTGATATAAATTGTATCAATTAAAAATGGCTTATGATAACTTGATATATATTTTTGTGAATTTAAAATTTTAATTATTTTATTTGGTGTAAATATGAAGCATAGAGATATCAAAATGAGTTAATCCAACCTAATGCTACTCATATCTGACGGATCAAAGAGTTAAATGAGCAGCTCAATCTAACTTTGAGTAATCAATTTGTGTGAGGTATAATGTAAAATAATCTCAAGAATAAAATGTAGGGCTAAATCTTGTGTTTTGTTTGAGGTATTAGGCAGTTATGTAATTATTTATCGGGAAAAGGGTCAAAAATACTCCTCAACTTTAGTTTATTGTTTGACTTTAGCCTCGCCGTTAAAATGAAATTAAATTTACCCCTCCCGTTACTAATTTCACCAAAATTACCCCTCATTAGATAGAATCCCCAAAATTGACCCAAATTGATCCAAATTATCCGAATTTTAAAAAAAAAACCCTGTTCCCTATTTTTAACCCAATGACCCGACCCCTCTAAGATAACCCGGTTAGCCCAATGCCCTGTTATACATTCTCCCAAATTTCTTTTACCCATTTACCCATTCTTTCTCTTTTTCTCCATTAGAAGATAAGTCAAAGAACGATCCTCCATTGAAGAAAAGCCAGTTTCTCCAACAGACATTAGAGGATTCGGAAACCTCATCGAATGAGTAATTTTGAACTCCGCCGAACCCGAATTCATCACCCTATCATCCCAAACTTTCACTGTATGATCATAAGACCCAGAAACAAACATATCATCACTTACAGGAGAAGCATCCCCACACCTCAAATAATCCTTATGTCCCAAAAGATCGTAAATTTTAGACTCAGTAGTAATATCCCAATACTTAACAATAGCATCATCTTTGGTGGAATATTGATATACTGATCTGACAAGTTCAACCTCTTAAAACTCTCACTTGAAGCAATAGCCTCACCAGCTAAATCAGCCACATTCGGTACACATTCTGCCAAATCCAATTCCTCCAAGCAACATAATTGCATCAAACTCAACACCCCACAATCCGTAATCCTATCACATTCAGCAAGAATTGCATCAAACTCAACCTTGTCACAAAAACGCAAGTCTAAGTATATCAACTTAGGCAAAAAGCTAACAAGAGAAACAACTCCAGCATCCCCATCTCCATTGCCTATTTATATGAACTTCTCATACATTGCAGCTGAACTTCTGATGGAGAAACTGGCTTTTCTTCGATGGAGAATCATTCTTCGACTTAGCTTCTGATGGAGAAAAAGAGAGAGAATAGGTAAATGGGTAAAGGAAATTTGGGAGAATGGGTAACAGGGCATTGGGTTAATTGGGTTAACCGGGTTATTCTAGAGGGGTTGGGTCATTGGGTTAAAAAATAGGGAGTAGGGTTTTTTTTTTAAATTCGGGTAATTTGGGTCAATTTTGGAAATTCCGTCTAATGAGGGGTAATTTTAGTGAAATTAGTAACGGGAGGGGTAATTTTAACTTCATTTTAACGGCGAGGGTAAAGTCAAACAACAAACTAAAGTTGAAGAGTATTTTTGACCCTTTTCCCTTATTTATCCCATCATACTTATACCTTAGCTAGGGGTGGTTTGGTTTGAATACAAATTATGATGATATTAGGTATATTGGGATAATTTATGCTATGATTAGTTATGCTGAAAGTAGTTTTTATTGTTGTTTGGTTTTATCATATTCGAACTTATATTCATTATATAATATTTTAGAATAAGTTTACCAAAATACCCTCCGCCTTATTTTATTTTATTTTACACTTTCTATGCAAGATTTAGTTATTCATTTTTAAAAATAAAATTTTCATGTTGTTTAGCTTAAATTTTTTTGTGTGTGCATTTGCATAATTGTGATGTGTGTTTTTAAAATTAAACTTTCATCTTATTTAACTTAAAAATAAAACTTTCATCTTATGTAGCTTGAAAAAATAAAAAACACTTTCATCTTATTTAACTTAAAAATAAAACTTTCATCGTATGTAGCTTAAAAATAAAATTTCCATCTTATTTAGCTTAAAAATAAAACTTTCATCTTATTTAGCTTAAAAATAAAACTTCTATCATATTTAGCTTAAAAATAAAACTTCCATTTCAAGTTTATCAAAGTAAAAGAAACTTTATTATTAAAGTAATATATATTTTAATTGATACATACAATATAATTTTTAAGTGAGTAATAAACTACTTGATTAAAAATATGTAATTTAGTAGTGGAGTGAATATTTTAAGAGAAACCAAATTATAAATAAAGATAAGAATTAGCAAATAAATTCAACTTATAATATATTCATAAGTAAAAATTATTTTATAAATATAATTTTTTAATAGAAAAATATACAGAAAAGGGCCTAAATACCCTCGAACTATTAGAACTGGTACAAAACTACAATGCATCCACCTTTTAGCTCCCAAATACCCTTGACACCCACCTTTAGGTCCAATATTGACAATTTTTTAACGACCACTCATTTAAATTAATTTAATTAATTCGTTAAATACGTGTGACATTCTATTGGTCACATTTTAAATAACCTAAATTAATTTACAAACTTAACATTCCTAATTAGACCCGCCCAAATCATATCCACCCGATCCACATTAACTTAACCCCACCGAAACCATCTTCATTCTTTTTAACTCTTTTCTTGTTTGCTCAGTAACTCATCTTCCTAATCATCAAGAATTTCATAAATAATTTTTCAATTAGGTGATGAATCTCATTTTACCCAATAACTTATATATCGGCTCAAACAATAGCAGTTAAAAGAAATTAAGTGGTCAACACCGCTGCCAACTTTGCTGCTCATGATGGAAACATCTATACCTTTCGAACAACCACCATTGGAGTTTTTAGAACCTATATTGGATTTGTTGACTTGTTGAGGTGTCACAACTCAGACCGTCGTGATTGACACCCACACTAACCCTTTGGTGGGAGAACCATTAATACTAATTAGCTAACTCAAGAACTACACATTTAAAGATACAGAAACAAGTTTAAATGTAGAAATAAAGTAGAGTTCCCATAAACTCCAAAAGTCTGACAACGACTATCAAAACATTACGGAAATATTCCCTAGGAACTGAAAGTTAGTGTACCAAAACTCTAACAAACCATAAGTCTAACGAAAAAGGGGTACAACCCCGAAAGCTAAACAACTGAATATCTAAAGTACTAATCTAGGTTCGAGTAAGTGGGACTGAACAAAAGGAGAAATCATGGTTGCCTGGAAGAGTTGGCTCACCCTTGAATTCGATCTCGATCAGTGATCTCCTAAATGAGGTCTGTCAGTAGCCGCCTGAAGTTGCCTTGTACTCAACAAAGAAAGAGCAAGTGTAGTATCAATACACAACCACAGTGTACTGGTAGGATCGCGGCTATTCCAGTAAGCGAACATACATAAGTAAACATGACATGCACAGAATATAACACATATATCTATGATCAATCATGAACAACTTACAATTTCACATTCTCTTTAACAAGTAATTATAACAATTCAATGGTCCTCTCATTGAACCCATACCCAAACTGTTAGTGCACTGGAACGTGGTACTCGATTCCAATTAATGTGTCGAAACGTGACACCTGTTCCAATATGTATGTCGGTACGTGACATCCGATCCCAGTTAGTATGTTGGAACGTAACACACGATCCATTCAACAAGCCACAATCACAATCACAATGTACATTCCCAAAATCATACAATCAAGTATTGATTCATGACATACAATCATTCATTCATACTCATTTGCATTAGGTGTGATCAATAGTGCAACATTCGTATACATACATGCTTTACAATGAAGCAATTGCTAACATACATTACACAAAACATGAAATCAAACCATCACCTACCTCGAAAACAAGCTTGAATCCTCCTAAGAAACTTGATTCTTCCCTTTCCGGATTTTTTCCACTTGTTCTAGGTCTACAAACAATCAATTCAATATGAGGATCAATAATTAAGGTCTAATTTACCCAGATCATGACAAACCCAAACCCAAGACCCAACTCATGATCCTAAGGTGCAACTAGGGCTTTTTTCCACCATTTAATTCAGTTAAAAAACTCTCCCCCAATAATATATAATCAAGAATCTAAGTTCTACGGATCGAAAAATGGATTAGGGCAGTAAAATCCTTACTCTTAGCACCAAAAGTCGTGCAAAACTGTCGAGAAATCACCTGGGTCATCACCTATCTCTCAAGAAAATAACATTTTTGGGGCTTATTTCCGACTTAAGTCGTGACTGGCCTGCTATGGCGGCCCCCATCCCACCACAGTGACCCCGCCCTGGCGGAATAATCCCACCCTGGCGGCTTGTACGGAATAAAAGAGTCGAATTTAGAGTTTCAAACCCCCATTTCAAAACACACCTTCAATCCATGACACTGTGAAACTACCCGTTCACGCTAAGATCAGTTTTGAGAGTTCTACTCTCCTGAATTCGATTTCGTAAAGTCATACGGGTTCCTTAATGTCTTAGCTGTCTACTCCTGTGGTAAAATTCATAATTAGATCTCTCATTCGTTACTAGATCTCCCTAGATCTTACTGACTCTAATTTCGTCCAAATCTAGACTATGTTAGGAATTCTCAAGTTACTACGAAAAAGTTTTCTAATTCAAATTCTTTCCCTGATGGATTTTCTATAACAACGGGAACATGTCATTACAATAGATACCAATTTATCCATCATTCGTCCTCGAGTGACAAACTAGGAAAAACGGGCTAAAGTAAGGGTAGAGTAGTACTTGAATCGACGAACAACTGGGGATACTTGTCTCGCATGTCCTTCTCGGTTTCCCAAGTAGCTTCCTCAACTGGAGGATGCTTTCATTGAACTTTCACGGACCTAATATTTTTGGTCCTCAGCTTCCGGACATCATGATCAAGAATTGCAATCGGTTCCTCCTCATACTGAGGTCTTTGTCTAACAACATTGAGTCCCATTTTATGATGTAATACCTGTCACCATGATATCTCTTCAACATGGACACATGAAATACCGGATAAATTCCTGATAGGTTAGGAGGTAAAGCCAATCTATACGCTACTGGTCCTACACAGTCAAAAATTTCAAATGGTCCAATGTATCGAGGACTAAGCTTGCCCTTCTTGCCAAATCTAATTACCCCTTTCATAGGTGACACCTTAAGAAGAACTTTCTCACCAGTCTGAATGTCATGTCTCTTACCTTATGGCCTGCATACTTTTTCTGTCTACTCTGGGCTACTAAAAGCTTAGCTTGGATGCTTCTCACTTTATCTTGAACATCCTTCACTAAATCACCCCCCCTCTTCACATCTCCAGCCTCAAACCATCCTATGGGTGATCTACATCCCCTCTCATACAGTGGTTCAAATGGTTCCATATCAATGTTGGAGTTGTAACTGCTATTATAGGAGAACTCACACAAAGGTAGGAACATATCCGAATGTCCTCCAAAGTCAATCACATATGCCCTCAACAGGTCTTCTAATACTTGGATAGTCCTCTTCGACTGCCCGTCCATCTGCTGATGGAAAGTTGTACTAAAAGTGAGTTGTGTTCCCAATTCATCATGTAATTTCCTCCAAAACTTAGATGTGAACTGTGTATCATGGTCTGAGATGATAGAAAGGGGCACCCTGTGCAACCTTACTATCTCTTTTACATATATCTTAACCAATTGTTGCGCATTATAATCTATTCTGACTGGAATAAAATGGGCTGACTTAGTCAATCTGTCAACCACTACCCAAATAGAATCAAACTTGCCCAAAGTCTTGGGAAGACCAACCACAAAATCCATAGCTATTCTTTCCAACTTCCATTCCGGAATTGACATTCTCTGAAAGCAAACCTGCCGACCTTTGATTTTCATATTTTACTTGTTGGCAATTTTGACACTTAGCCACAAACTCCACTATATCTTTCTTCATGCCCGACCACCAATATAGTCGCTTTAAGTCTCGATACATCTTGGTCACACGCGGATGAATAGAATACTGCAAATCATAAGATTCTATCAACAATTTCTGAATCAAGTAATCTACTTGAAGGACATAAATCCTTTCTTTAAAATTGAGCACACCCCCTGTATCTAAAGTTACATCTTGTGCCTTACCAGATACCTTCTTCTTTCTAAGCTCATTCAAATTCTCATCCTCAAACTGTTTGGCCTTGATCTCCTCAATAAACATGGGCCTTACCTCAATGCTAGCTAACACCCCACCTTTCTCTGAGAAGCCCAGTTACATGAACTTTGATTCCAAGGTTTGAATTTCCTTAGCCAAAGGTCCCTTGGATAAACTCAAGCGAGCTAGACTACCCATACTCACCGCCTTCCGACTTAGCGCGTCTCCCACTACATTAGCCTTACCCGGATGATACTGGATAGTCACATCAGAATCCTTGAGTAACTCCGTCCACATTGACTGTCTCAAATTAAGATCCTTTTGAGTGAATACATGTTGTAGACTACGATGATCAGTAAACACCTCACACTTGGCACCATAGAGGTAATGCCGCCAGATCTTAAAAGCAAACACCACCACTGCCAACTATAAATCATGTGTTGGGTAATTCCTCTAATGCACCTTCAACTGCCGCGATGCATAAGCTATATCATTCTTATCCTGGATTAACACAACACCTAAACCCGAATGGGAAGCATCACAATAAACAATAAAATCTTGACCTTTCACCAGTAGTGCTAGAATAGGTGTTGTGGTCAAAAGAGCATTGAGCTTTTGAAAGCTCTCATCACATTTTTCGGTCCATTCGAATGACACCTCTTTTTTGGTCAACCTTGTCAGATGCATGGCAATAGAAGCAAAATTCTTCACAAATTGACGATAGTAGCTAGCGAGCCCCACAAAACTCCTAACTTCAGTTACAGAGCTAGGCCGAACCCAATTCTTAACCGCTTCAATATTTTGGAGATCTACCATTACCCCTTCCCTTGAAATTACATGCCTCAAAAAGACAACTAAAGTCAACCAAAATTCATACTTACAAAATTTTGCATACAACTTTTGTTTCCCAAGAAAACCCAGAACAATACAAAGATGGTTGGCATGCTCTTACTCACTTTTCTAATAGACCAAAATGTCATCAATAAATACTATTGCAAACGAATCAAGAAAGGGTTTGAACACACTATTCATCAAACTCATAAAGCTGCAAGCGCATTTGTCAACCCAAACGGTATAACTAGAAAATTATAGTGCCCATAACGGGTCTTAAATGTTGTTTTTAGTATATCCTCAGGCCTAATTTTTAACTGATGGTAACTAGATATTAGATCAATCTTAGATAAAATGGATGCACCCTGTAACTGGTCAAACAGATCATCTATTCGAGACAATGGGTACTTGTTTCGAATGGTGACTCTATTCAATTTCCTGTAGTCCATGCACATTCTCATACTACCATTTTTTCTTAACAAATAAGACAGGGGCACCCCACAGAGAAGCACTAGGACGAATGAAACATTTATCAAGAAGTTCCTAAATTTGAGCCTTAAGCTCTCTTAACTCCGTCGGAGCCATGTGATAAGGAGGGATAGAGATGGGGCGGGTACTAGGTTCCAAATCAATGCAGAAATCTATATCTTTATCCGGAGGCAAACCAGGCAAATCGGTAGGAAACACTTCTCTAAATTCTGACACCACATGAATAGACTCAATAAAGGGAGACTCAACCTCAACATCCTGAATATGAGCCAAATACGCCAAACATCCCTGCCCCACCAGTTTCCTATCCCGAATAGAGGATATGATCTTAGCATGCTTAGTCTTGTACAACCCTTCCCACTCTAACTTTTCCCTACCCGGAATCCCTAGAGTCATAGACTTAGTATTACAATTAAGCACAACATAATAGGGGGACAACCAAGTCATGCCTAAAATTATATCAAAGTCCTTCATATCCAATATAACCAAATCAGTCTAAGTTTGGAAACCTATAAACATAACAGAACAAGCACGATAAACATGGGTGACTATGACAGACTCTCCAACTGGGGTAGAAACATGGATGTGTGCATCAAGTATATCACAAATCATATCAAAACCCAAGGCAAACTGAACGGACACATAAAAATAAGTAGAACCTGGATCAAATAATACATTAGTCATCCGATCACAAACAAGAATGGTACCTGTGATCACTGCGTCATAAGACTCTGCCTCGCTCTTGCCTGGAAAGGTGTAACACTAAGCTGTGTCATCTTGACGGGCAACTTCCCTTCCTGGTTGCGTCTTACCTCTGCTTGCGTTATCATTTCCTTGACCTCTACGGCCTCGTTGATTTCCTCCTCACCCACCTTGTGGACGTCCTCGACCATTATTACCATATCTCGCAGGTACCACTGCTCTAGTCTGCTGTTGTGCGGGGTCCAATCATGGGTGGGGATAATCTCTCCTCAAATGCCCAGGTTCTCCACAATTATAATAAGTGTGATCAAAAGATAGCCTGCTTTCTGAAGGTTCCTGGATATCGTGAATCAAATTCTGAGGTGGAGTTCCCGAGTAATTACCTGTAGAAGCGGGCATATCGGACTGTATTGGCCGGGCTGCAACTGTCGGCCTCCCTGAACCTCTGGAGTAGGAACCTTGAAAGTTACCTATGCTCTTAACTTTCTTAGCCAGCGCCTTAGCCTGCCCATCGCTCTTCACTCCTTCTACATTCTTCACAAAACCCGTTACCTCATTAAAACTTTTTCCTGTAGAAGTCATGTGCACTGACAATACCTGTAACTCAGAATTCAGTTCCTTGACGAATAAACAGATCCTTTCTTCCTAAGTAGTCACCAATTGCGTAGCATATCTAGAAAAAAAATAGAACTTAGCCTCATAAGCAGCTACAAAAATGCCACCCTGCTCTAAAGACATGAACTCATCCTTCGTACGATCTCTTAAGGTTCGGGGCACATACATCTCCAAGAACAGAGCATAAAACTGGGTCCAAGTGAGTGGGGGTAAAGCTGGCGATCTGCATTCCACATAAGCTCCCAACTACTGCTTAGACTCACCTTGAAGCTGAAAAGTCATAAACTATACTCCATGTTGATGACAATACCCAACTTATGCAGTCTCTCATAACAATCTAAGATGAACTCATAGGCATCCTAACTCTCATAACCATGGAATACCGGATGCTTCACTTTTAGGAACTTGGTCAATATTTCATGTTCATTACCAGTCATAACAGGATCCAACAAAGGACGGAAGAAGGCATCAGTACCTGCAATTCCACCCACCTTGGGGACAGTAATAGCAATAGGGGGTTGGCGGGAGTTTGAGTTGCTTAAACTGCGGGAAGAACTCCAGGACTAACCAATCATTTTTAGAAAGACATAATATGTTGAGCTAACACTGGGTCTAAGGGAGGAATACATGTAGTCTCATCCTGCACCTCTTCCCCTTGTCCAACATCCTCATCATTCTCAACCTCAATATTCTTTTCTATCTCTTCATGATGCATAGGAAGATTCTTATTTCTGCGAGCATTCTCAATCGGATCTCCACCCCTAGAGGATGCTACCCTTCCTCTGCCCCTGCCCCTTGCTCTCTCTTTACCCCTGCCTCAACCGCAACCTCTTGCTGCGAATTCCTAAGTTGGCTCATTGACGGGAGCTACGGGCATGATAGTGTTGAACCTAGTGTTAACCATCTACAGATAGAAGAGTGAAGAAGATTAGATACCAATTCGGATTGCCAGATACCAATTGGAATCAAGTTATAGCATGAAAGGAGATAAGAGAAAATAGAGAAATTTCCTAAAGTCCTATAGCCTCTAGAAGAAAAGTACAAAAGTCTTTGTACCGTTATGTAAGACTCCACTAGACTCATTTTGGTACCCTGAGATCACGAACATAGGGCTTTGATACCAACTATGTCACGGCCCAGACCGTTGTGATTGGAACCCACACTAACACTCCGGTGGGAGAACCATTAATACTAATTAGCTAACTCAAGAACTACAAATTTAAAGATACAAAATAATATTTAAATGTAGAAATAAGGTAGAGTTCCCATAAACTTCAAAAGTCTAACAACGACTATCAAAACATTGCGAAAATATTCGTAGAAATTGAAAGTCAGTGTACCAAACTCTAACAAACCATAAGTCTAAGGAAAACGGGGTACAACCCCGAAATCTAAACAACTGAACATCTAAAGTACTAATCTAGGTCCGAGCAAGAGGGACTGAACAAAAAGAAAATTCATGGCTGCCTGGAAGAGTTGGCTTACACTTGAATTCGATCTCAATTAGTGATCTCCTAAATGAGGTATGTCAGTAGCCGCCTGAAGTTGCCCTGTACTCAACAAAGAAAGAGCAAGTGTAGTATCAGTACACAATCACAGTGTACTGGTAGGATCACACAGCTATTCCAGTAAACGAACATACATAAGCAGCCACTACATAGTAAACATGACATGCACAGGATATAACACATATATCGATTATCAATCATGAACAACTTACAATTCCACATTCTCTTTAACAAGTGATTATGACAATTCAATGGTCCTCTCATGGAACTCATACCCATACTATTAGTGCATCGAAATGTGGTACCCGATCCAATTAGTGTGTCAGAACATGACACCCATTCCACTATGTATGTCGGTATGTGACATCCAATCCCAATTAGTGTGTTGGAACGTAACACATGATCTATTCAACAAGCCACAATAACAATGTACATTCTCAAAATCATACAATCAAGTGTTGATTCATGGCATACAATCATTCATTCATACATATTTGCATTACGTGTGATCAATAGTGCAACATTCACATACATACATGCATTACAATGAAGCAATTGCTAACATACATCACACAAAACATAAAATCAAACCATCACATACCTCAAAAACAACCTTGAATCCTCCTAAGAAACTTGATTCTTCCCTTTTCGAATTCTTTCCACTTGTTCTAGGTCTACAAACAATCAATTCAATACGAGGATCAATAATTAAGGTCTAATTTACCTGGATTCTGACAAACCCAAACCCATGACCCAACTCATGATCCTAAGGTGCAGCTAGGGTTTTATTCCACCAACCCATTCAGTTCAAAGACCCTCCCCAACAACATATAATCAAGAATATCGAAAAATGGATTAGGGGAGAAAATCCTTACCTTTAGCACCAAAATTCGTGGAAAACTGTTAAGAAATCACATGGGGTCGTCTCATAGCTCTCAAGAACGAAACTTGCAGAAAATAACATCTTTGGGGTTTATTTCCGACATAAGTCGCGACTGGCCCGCTATGGCGGCCCCCATCCCACCTTATCGGCCCCGTCCTGACGGTAATAATCCCGCCCTAGTGGCTTGCACGAAAACAGAGAGTCGAATTTAAAGTTTCAAGCCTCCATTTCACAACACACCTTCAACCCATGACACTCAGAAACTACCCGTTCACGCTAAGATCAGTTTCGGGAGTTCTACTTGCCCGAATTCGATTCCATAAAGTCGTACGGGTTCCTTAACGTCTTAGCTATCTACTCGTGTGGTCAAATTCATAATTAGATATCTCATTCATTACCAGATCTCCCTAGACCTTACTAACTCCGATTTCGTTCAAATCTGGATTAGGGTAGGAATTCTCAAGTTACTACAAAAAAGTTTTCTGATCTAAATTATTTCCCCGATGGCTTTTCTATAACGACGGGAACATGTCGTTATAGGAGGGTATTAATTCAAATTATTTAAAATGTGACCAATAGAATATCACCACGTATATAAGGAATTAATTAAAATTATTTAAATAAGTGATTATTAAAAAATGGTCAATATTGGACCTAAAGGTGGATGTCAAGGGTATTTGGGAGCTAATAGTTGGATGAAGGGTAGTTTTGTACCAGTTCTAATAGTTTGAGGGTATTTTAGGCCCTTTTTCCGAAAAATATATCATCATAAAAACAACTATTAATTAAGGTTATCAATGTTATTATAGTTGTTAAAAATCATGTTAATATACTTGAATGTAATTCTATGTATATGTAATCGAATAAGAAAAAGTGTCACATGTCAACACCATAAAATTTTCAATCTTAAAATTTTACTTTTTTAAATAGTTTTAATTTGTGTTTGTTAGTTATTTTCAATTTAAATTTTTTATTTTAAAAAATAATTTAACAGATTTTTTTAGGATTAGAAATAATTGTTTCTATTCTTTTTATTTAAAATAGTTAACTTCATCTTTATTATTTACATTTATTTAATTATTTAAAATTTTTTATTTATTTCAAAATAAATAATTAAGATTTTTTAAATTTTTTATAAATACAATCGATAAAAAAAAGAAGAATGTTAAATATAAACTGTTATTATATATATATATATATATATACGAGAGGCGATAGCGCCTACGTGTCAGCACCACAAAAACAGGCTTTTTAAAAATATTTATTGCATGTAATAGGATTAAATAATAAATTACTATTTTATTTTTTAAATATTATTTTTAAAAAATAAAATCAACTATTTCTAATTATTTTAAATTTGAAATTAAAATATTAAATTTAACTATTAAAATATTACTTAAAATTAACCGTTTAATAATTTAAAATATATATAAGATAACTATTAAAAAGTTTAATTATCTAAATCTGAAAACTAATAATTAATGACTCAAATTTTATTTAATAATGATAAAAAAAAATTAATGACTAAATGAACTTGTTGCAGCATATAGACATGAAAATGATTTATTTTTTTGCAAAATGCTAAATAATTTTTTTTTAAAGTATCACTATTTGACAATAACAACAAAAGAGAAAAAAAAAGATTCTCTTAATTAAAAGACTTTTTTTTCAAATATTAATACAATTTCAGAAATGATCATTCTAGTAAAAATTTTCAGTTTTACATAAAATGATCACATTGCTCTCTTTTGAAATTTAATTTTTTTACAAAATAGTCAATTTGTTTAATAATTAAATTACTAACCAAAATACAATCAAATTTGCACTTTTGTTTCAATAACCAATTCCAAATATTGATTTAAGAGAAAAAATATATTATTATTTTTTAAAAGTATTTACAAAATGACCAGATTCATATTTTTTTACAAGAATGATCAGTTTATGTTTTTTCGCAAAAAAGCAGTCACTTTTTTTCTTAGAAAATCAAAAACTAAAATACAACAAAAAACTTTGACTTTTTTTTTTAGGGAAAACATGAGTTTATGTATCAAATCCATAATAACATAAAATTAAACTAAATACCTCATTAATAATAACATATATGTACATAATAATAAAACATAATCATATAAGAATCACAATAGACTTGGCTAAATCAAACAAACTTAAAACAAACAACTTAATCAAAATATAAAAAGAACATGATACAATAATTTAAAATTACATTGTGAAATGTACAAGAAAATTTCTAAAGGTGATGACAAGCAAATGGTGAAAGCAATACTAGTTGAACCAACAATTTCACAAAAGATGATTGTTTTTCTTTCTATTCTACAATATTTCTTTTTTTCTCTTTATTTTTAGAAGACTTTGGTACTCTCTCTTTTTTCTAATTTTTCTTCTTCTTTTTTCTGTGCCTTTTTTGTCTTGTTCTTCCTTCTTTTGAAATGAAAGAAGAATGGGGTTTAAATATGTGTAGAATATTAAACAACACTCTTCTTGAAAATTTAAGTGTCAATGCATTGACTCTTTACCTTCTCAATGTGCCACCCACTATGGCCAATGAAATTTCTTCTTTTCTCTTTTCTTTTTCTTTTTCAAAGAGAAGATTAATTTAAAAAAGACTGCATTCCCCTTTTAGATAGTCCATTTCTTTTATTCATTAATAGAATAATAGCTAAATGGGCCATCGGAAAATTTTAAAATAGGTCCAAAATGTAGACCCAAAAATCAAAAGAAGAAGCAGCCCACTAACAAAAAAATTCAAACATCTAACCTATCTTGAAAATCAAACACAATAAATAAGGAAGAAGATAAAAATAAAATTCAAAATAAACTTCAAGCAAAAACATCAACAGGATAAGACTTAAAGAACACTAACAAAATAATACATTATTCAACACCAAAACGACTTATATGGTTAAAAAAATGTTATGAGAGTCGCGGATTCAGATAGAGGATGAGAGGGAAAAAGATTAACATAGAATTTTGGGTGAACAGAGGTCACCGGAAAACTTCACCGGGAATTTTTCGATGGAATTTTGACATAAAATTTATATCAAAAGATAGTCCTTACAGAAATCTACGCATTTATGTAAAGGGTATATGATGGGGACGATCGAAACTTCATAAATCTAATAAAAAGTGATGATTTGTGTTCGTTTTTTCTTAGATCTATGAAGTTTGGCTACGGATACAGATGAATGATTTGTGGATTTATATAGACGAGGGTGAAAGGAAGAAACGATAAAATTTTGGAGAAATTTTCCGGCAATTGGGTGGTGGCCGCCAGCGGCAGTGGCAGTGGCCAGCTGACGGCGATGGCGGTGATGGTGGGAAGAAAAGGGAAGAAGAAAATAAACTGAAAATAGAGCCAAAAATTTGATTTTTGGAGTCTTTTTTATTTTTGGTAGGGTCACATAAGAGCCCTTGGATCAAAATGTTATGAATGATTGAGATTCAGTCTTGATCATTACTAATGGATCGGGTCTAAAATTGATTGGGTAATCAGAATTAGGTCAAAATCAGCCCAATTCAATCAAAATTGGGTCATTTGAGCCAATAAAGAAAAAATAATACAAACAAACCAAAATACAAAATATAAAACAAAATTATAAGAAAAGACTTTACTATATATTGTAGGAGTAAATTAAACACGTCAAAAATTAGGCGTTCACACAAACGACCATAAATCTTAGTACAAAAAGAATTAGAGGTTCTTACGAATGAGGTATGTAAGCTTCTCATAGTTTTGGGTTTGTTCACCCTCATGCCAATCATGAAATTTCATTCGTGAATTCGTTCTTGAAATCGTTTGTATTGAGATTCTTGAGAAGTTTTTGAGTTTTAGCTCCTATTCTTTAATAATGGAGGTTTTTGAGTTCTTGAGGTGAGGGTCTTACGAATGAGTGGTATTTCTTGATAGATTTTGAGTGGAATTTCGATGATTTTGTATTGGGTTGTGAAACAAAGAGAGTTTGGAAGAAACTAATCGATTCTAGATGAGTTAGGACATGAGATTGAGTAGGAAAATTCGTCAAAAATCAGGGATTTGGGGTGGGGCATCGCGCCTTTAAAGCGCCAGGACCTGGGCGCTGCAGGTTGAGGGTTGGAACCCTGCGCCTACCGTGCGCCCAAAAGCCTCCTCAGTAATTGGAGGCCTATCGCCTTGCTCCAGCTTTGTACCAGGGTAGTTAGGCCCATTTCCTCTTTATTCTTCGTCCCGTATGTGTTCTTCAAAATTGTGTATTTGCTCTCTTCTTCTTGATATTAACTTTTATAGTCTTCATTAATCCTTGAGAAATCCTACATATCTTAATCACATCTCTAAATTTACATTTCAAAATAAAGTAAATTTAAGAGGAAAGTACAAAAGGTCCTTTCGAGTCAAATTTGAGAACTCCTTTGAAATCAACTATTGTTTTGAACTGAATCTTGATTAATTGAGTATGAGAGTGAGAAGAGTTGTATTTCATATTTCGAAATGAGTATAAGAGAACTAAGTATTCCCCAATGTAACACTTTTACAATTAAAAGAGGGAAACATAAATTTCTAAATTGAGTTATGAATTTAGAAATGTTTTCAGAGTACTATCTCTTTTAAGAGGATCTTTTGAGCAATGACCTCAAGTTGATAAAGAGTTATGTTTTGTACATTTGAGCATGCGTATATATATTATTGAGAGTAGTATTGAGCACCGATATGGGGATGAGTTCAGACAACCCAAAATGCTCAAAAACCATGTATGGCAACATGGGTAAAATAATCATACTTTTTATATGATTCCTTATTGATTTTAAGCATAGCTTAGTGGATCCAATTAGTTGAGGTGTTCTATACCCCGACAAGGTATATGACAGTTCTAGTAGTGTGGGCAAGACGTTGTATTGTCACGTAGCTCATAATGATGGTTTTCAGTTAGAGAATCTCCTAAATAAGAGTAAAGAGTATGTTATTGTATTTTCATACATTCATTGAGTTTTACTTCCAATTTTATAATGTCTTAAATATTGCAACTATCATTGTTGCTTTGCATTGAGTTGAGTTGAGGTGAGTATTTCTTCAAGCCTTCTTAGTCCAATTATCTATTTCTTTCAGTTTTCTCCTTACATGCTCGTGCATTCAATGTACTGACGTCGTTCAACCTACATCTTTTTATGCTGCAGATACATGTGTTCAGGGTCATCAATAGGCGCTTCGTTGATACCATTTGCATTCCAGTTAGCTTTGGAGAGCCTGCTTGATTTCGAAGAGTTCCACATTTATATTTCAGCTTTGTTAGGATGTCGTGGGTCTTGTCTCGACATCTATCGTAGTATTTAAGGGCTTCATAGAAAGTAGTAGTTGAGAAGTCTTTCACTGTTTCCCTTGTGATGTTTTGAGACGTTGAGTTGTGTGCTTATGTTTATTTAATTACTTCGAGACATTCATTGAGCTAAGTTGTTTTAAGTTATTATGAATTAAAGCTTGGTAATTAGAGTCTCCATTTTACTTGAGTAAGTCTTCTGCTAAGGAGTCAGCTAGGCCAAGGGTTCACTTGTGGACCAGGGATAATTCTTAAGTGTCGGCCACGTCCAGGGTGTAGGCTCGGGGCGTGACAAACTTGGTATCAGAGCATAGAGTTCAAGAGTCCTATATGTCAATGAAGCCGTATTTGTAGAGTTCTTGTTATCGGTGTGAAACGCGCTACATCTCTAATTAGGAGGCTACAACATTTAGGAAAAACATTTCACTTCTTCTTACTCTTTTTCGTGCGTTAGAGTTCAACTCTATGAAAGTTTTCTTATAATTCATGCTTGCACATATTTTTTTTAGATCATGCCTCCACGAAGAGCTGTTCGAGGACGTCTTGATGGGAGGAATGTTAATCCATAAGATCAAGGGGTTCCTAATGCACCAGAAGTGCAACCCTAAGGAGAAATCACCAATGCTGGGTTTCGGAATGCTATCCAAATATTGAGTCAAGTTGTGGCAAATCAAGTTGGGCAACAAAGAATGGTTCATCAGGATGTGGCTGATACATCCAGGATTCGTGAGTTCTTGAGGATGAATCCCCCTAAATTCACAAGGTCAAATGTCACTGAGGATCCGGAGAACTTTGTGGAGGAACTGCAGAATGTGTTTGAGGTTATGTGTGTCGCTGATGTTAAGCGTGTGGAGTTAGATACATACCAACGCAAGCGTGTTGCTAGGATTTGGTACAACCAATGGAAGAAGAACAGGGTTGAAGGGGCATCACTAGTGAGTTAGTCTATTTTTGAAAGTGTTTTCGTAGGGCGCTTCTTTCCCCGTGAGCTAAAGGAAGCAAAGGTGAGGTAATTTTTGAATCTGAAATAGGAGTCCATGAGTGTGCATGAGTACAACCTCAAGTTCACCTAATTGTCCCGTTATGCTCCGGTGATGGTGGTTGATATGAGAAGCAGGATGAGCTTGTTTGTGTTTGGGCTATCCTGCTTGTCAAGTAAGGAAGGTAAGATGGCTATGTTGATAGGAGACATGGACATAGCCAGGCTTATGATCCATTTGCACCAAGTTGAGGAAGATAATCTTAAAGATAGAGAAGAGTTCTGCAATAAGAGGGCTAAGACAACAGGTCATGAGTCCAGACAAACAGAAGATCGGAAATGTGAACCGGTCATTTTTTCATTAAAGGTCACCTGGACCTGTTCCATCATCAGCTAGTGCACCTGCATCAAAGAATAGAGGTGATTTTAGAAACCAGAACTCTCAGAACCTAAAGATCGACCTACTCAGTCTCAGGCAGTGTGGCACAAGGGGCTAATTGGACCCCTACATGTGCTAAGTGTCGTAGAAACCACCTAGAAGCGTGTCGTTATGGTGACACTGGTTGTTTCAAGTGTGGTCAGACAGGTCACTTCATGAGAGATTGCCCTAAGAATAGGTAGGGTAATGGTAATGAGGGCAACAAAGCCCAATCTTCTTCAGCAACTCCGGTAGATAAAGCTGCTACAAGCGGAGCTACTTCAGGGACAGACGGAGGTGCCAACCGTCTGTATGCTATAACCAGTCACCAAGAGCAGGAGAATTCACCAGATGTTATCACTGGTATGATCAAAGTCTTTACCTTTGATGTATATGCATTACTTCATCTAGGTGTGAGTCTATCTTTTATTACTCCTCATGTAGCTATGAGGTTCGATATTCTTCCCGGACAACTTTTTAAGCCCTTCAGTGTTTCCACACCTGTTGGGAGCCTATTCTAGCAGAAATAGTTTATCGTGATTGTACCATCTCTATTAATCATAAGGACATCATGGCTGACTTAGATGAGCTAGACATAGTGGACTTTGATGTTATTCTAGGTATGGACTGGCCTCATGCTTGTTATGCCTCGGTTGATTGTAGAACTCGAGTAGTCAAGTTTCAGTTTCATAATGAGCAAGTTTTAGAGTGGAGAAGTAGTTCAGCAGTACTTAAAGGTCATTTCATCTCATACCTTAAGGACAGAAAGTTAGTTTCCAAGGGGTGCATCTATCACTTAGTTCGAGTTAATGACTCTAGTGAGACATCACCTATTGAGTCAGTTCCAGTTGTGAATAAGTTTCTAGAGGTGATGATCTTCTCGGAGTCCCTCCAGAGAGAGAAATTGACTTCGGCATAGACATTCTTCTTGATACTCAACCTATGTCTATTCCGCCATATATAATGGATCCAACCAAGTTAAAAGAGTAGTTGAAGGATCTTTTTGATAAAGGTTTTATTCGACCTAGTGTCTCACCTTGGGGCGATCTGGTCTTATTTTTTTAGAAAGAAAGATGGTTCCTTAGAATGTATAATGATTACCACCAGTTGAACAAGCACCATAAAGAATAAGTATCCCCTTTCGAGAATTGATAACCTTTTCGACCAACTTTAGGGTTCCACTTGCTTTTCTAAGATATACCTTAGATATGGCTATCATCAGTTGAGGGTAAGGGAAAGTGACATCCTAAAAATGGCATTTAGGACCCATTATGGTCATTATGTGTTTCTTGTTATGTTTTTTGGCTTGACTAATGCTCCTACAACGTTCATGGATCTTATCGTATTCATTGATGATATACTAATTTAGTCGATGAGTGAGGAGGATCATGCTAGCTATCTCAGAATAGTTCTCCAAACACTAATATATAGAGAGTTGCATGCCAAATTTTGTAAGTGTGAGTTTTGTGTTGAGCGAGTGGCATTCTTAGCCCACATTGTATCTAAATAAGGGATTCGAGTTGACACTCAGAAGATTAAAGCAGTGCAGAACTGGCCCAAACCCACATCTCCAACTGATATAAGGAGTTTCTTAGGATTGGTTGGTTACTGTAGAAGGTTCGTTGAGGGGTTCTCATCTATTTCATCCACGTTGACGAAGTTGAATTAGAAAACAATTAAGTTTCAATGGTTTGAAGGTTGTGATAAAAACTTTCAGGAATTGAAAACTCGGTTGACTATTGCCCTATTATTGACCCTACTAGAAGGTACAAAAGGCTTTGTTGTTAATTGTGATGCGTTCAGGATTGGACTTGGTTGTGTATTGATGCAGAATGGTAAGGTTATAGCCTATGCCTCTAGATAGCTCTAGATTCACAAGAAGAATTACCCAACTTATGGTCTCGAGTTGGCAGCAGTAGTATTTGCTTTGAAAAATAGTGTCATTATATCTATGGTGTTCATGTAGATGTGTTCACTGATAACAAGAGTCTCCAGTATGTATTCAGTCAGAAAGAGCTTAATCTCAGACAGAGAAGGTGGTTATAGTTGCTCAAGGATTACAACATGCATATCCTCTATCACCCAGGTAAGGGTAATGTTGTTGTTGATGCTTTGAGAAGGTTGTTTATGGAAAGTACTGCCCATGTTGAGGAAGGCAAGAAAGAATTGGCTAAGAAAGTTCATAGACTTGCCCGTTTGGGAGTCTGTTTATTGGATTCCAGTGAAGGTGGAGTTGTAGTGATGAGTGGGGCTGAATTGTCACTAGTGTCTGAAGTGAAGGAGAAACAAACTAAGACCTTGTTTTGCTTGAACTAAAGACAAATGCTCATAAGCAGAAGGTGATGGATTTTGAATAAGGGGGGGATGGTGTATTGATATATCAAGGTAGATTGTGTGTGCTAAAGGTGGATGAGCTCCAAGAGGGGATCATGGAAGAAGCCCATGGTTCCAGATACTCAATCCATCCCGGTTCCACAAAGATATATTGTGACTTTAGAGAAGTCTATTGGTAGAGTAGCATTAAGAGGTGAATTGCAGATTTTGTCACAAAGTGCTCGAATTGCCAACAAGTCAAGGTAGAGCACCAGAGGTCTAGTGGTGTGGCTCAGAATGTGGCTATTCTGGAATGGAGGTGGAAGATGATTAATATGGATTTCATTATTGGCTTTCCACGATCTCACATGCAACATGATTCAATTTGGGTGATTATAGATCGGATGACTACCAATTCAACAGAAGATTATGCCAGATTATATATTCAAGAGATAGTATGACTTCATGGAGTTCCTATGTCTATCATTTGAGATAGAGGTGCACAATTCACTGCTAAGTTTTGGAAGTCTTTCCAGAAAGGTTTGGGTTCGTAGGTAAATCTACGCACTACTTTTCATCCTAAGACTGATGGTCAAGTAGAACGAACAATCTAGACCTTATAAGATATGTTGAGGGCATGTGTTATAGACTTTAAAGGAAATTGGGATGACCACTTGCCTCTCATAAAGTTTGCTTACAATAACATCACTCTAGTATCCAAATGGCTCATTATGAGGCTCTTTATGGGTGAAGATGTAGATCGACTATTGGTTGGTTTGTGGTTGGTGAAGTTGAGTTGATGAGGCCAAACTTGGTTCATCAAGCCATGGAGAAAGTGAGATTATTCAAAAAGGGCTAAAAATCGCATAAAGTCGTTAGAAATCTTATATAGATGTTAGGAGGAGAGACTTAGAACTTGAAGTTGATGATTGGGTCTACTTGAAGATTTCACCCATGAAGGGTGTTATGAGATTTGGTAAGAAGGGGAAACTCAGTTTCCGGTACATTGGTTCTTACCGGATATCCAAGAGAATTGGCAATGTAGCTTATGAGTTGGAGCTACCGTCACAGATAGCAGCAATCCATCCGGTATTTCAGATTTCTATGTTGAAGAAGTGTAGGTGCCATCCTTCACTTATTATACTTACCAAAAATATTTGTATTAAAGACAACCTATCTTATGAGGAGATGCCCATTCAGATTCTTGATAGTTAGGTTCGCATGTTGTGAACCAAGGAGGTTGCATCGGTCAAGGTCTTATGGAGGAATCAATTTGTTGAGGAAGCTACTTGGGAGGCCGAGGAGGATATGAAGAATAGATACCCTCATCTCTTTCCTTCCAAAGAAATTCCAGATCAAGGTACTAACTCATTACAAAGTACTTTTTCAAGTTGATATGCAAAGTTATATTAATTGCATGTTGTATGGTTGGGTTGGGGTTGTTAGATGCTTCCCACCCTGTTCTTCTTTGTGTGATCTCATTCGAGGATGAATGTTCCCAAGGGGAGATATTTTAACACCTCGAACTTCGATCAATTTTTAGTTTTGGGTCAACTTCAAACGACCATAACTTTTTACAAAGAAAGAATTAGAGGGTCCATGAGCTATCAAATCAAAGGTTTTCTAGTCCTCTTTCCAATGCCGCCGGGTTTGCTAAATTTCGAGCTAGAAGTAAGAAGTTATGCCCGTTTGAGTAGAGCCTCTCTAGTTAAGGCTTTCCATCCGTTTAAGGAAAGAGTATTTTGATCTTTTCCTTACCCCTATAGGCCAACCCACGTTTTACCCACCCAAGTTAAGGTTTCTAATTAGAATAAGTCATTTTTTCAAATTCCTAAACTCTTAGACTTTAAGGGCTAAGTTTCAAGAAGAGGAGAATAGGGTTTTCAAGCGTTCTTCCAAGAATTGAAGAATTTCGCCAAGAAAAAGTGTTCTTTCCAGGTATGTAAGCTTCTCATAGTGTTGGGTTTATTCGCCCTCACACCAATAATGAAATTTCATTCGTAAATCCGTTCTTGAAATCGTTTGTATGGAGATTCTTGAGAAGTTCTTGAGTTTTAGCTTCTATTCTTTAATAATGGATGTTTTTGAGTTCTCGAGGTGAGGGTCTTGCGAATGAGTGGTGTTTCTTGATAGATCTTTAGTGGAATTTTGATGATTTTTGTGTTGGGTTGTCTATCAAAGAGAGTTATGAAGAAACTAATCGATTCTAGATGAGTTACGACCCCGAGATTGAGCAAGAAAATTCATCAAAAATCTAGGTTTCGGGGCGGGGCATCGTGCCCTTAAAGCGCCAGGACCTGGGCGCTGCAGGTTAATGTCTGGCGCCCTGCGCCTAAAATTCCCTTCAGTAATTGGATGCCTGGAGCTTTGCACCAAGGTCGTCAAGACCATTTCTTCTCTGTTTTTCGTCTCGTATGTGTTCTTTCAAATCATGTCTTCACTCTCTTCTTGATATTAACTCTTAGAGTCTTCATTAATCCTTGAGAGATCCTACATATCCTAATCACATCTCTAAATTTACATTTCAAATTAAAGTAAAGTTAAGATGAAAGTTTAAGAGGTCCTTTTGAGTCAAATTTGAGAACTCCTTTGAAATCATCTATAGTATTGAACTGAATCTTGAGTAAATGAGTATGAGAATGAGAAGAGTTGTATATCATATTTCAAAATGAGTATTAGGGAACTAAGTATTCTCTGATGTAACACTTTTACATTTAAAAGAGGGAAACATCAATTTTTAAATTGAGTTATGAGTTCATAAATGTTTTCAAGAGTACTACCTCTTTTAAGAGGATCTTTTGAGTAATTACCTCAAGTTGAGAAAGAATTATGTTTTATACATTTGAGCATGAGTATATATATCATTGGGAGTACTATTGAGCACTGATATGGGGATGAATTCAGACAACTCAAAATCCTCATAAACCATGTATGCCAACATTAGTAAAAGGATCATACCTTTTAGATGATTCCTTATTGCTTTTAAGCATAGCTTAGAGAATCCACTTAGTTGAGGTGTTCTGTACCCCAATAATGTATAGGATAGCTCTGGCAGTGTGGGCGAGATGTTGTATCATCACGTAGCTCGTAGTGATGGTTGTCGATTAGAGAATCTCCCAAATAAGAGTAAAAAGTATGTTATTGTATTTTTATACATTCATTGAGTTTTGTTTCCTATTTATAATGTTTTAAATATTGCATCTATCATTGTTGCTTTGCATTGAGTTGAGGTGAGTATTTCTTCCAGCCTTGTCAGCCCAGTTATCTACTGCTTTCAGTTTTCCCGTTACATGCTCGTACATTCTATGTACTGACGTCATTCGACATGCATCTTTTTTTTTCTATGTAGATACAGGTGTTCGTGGTCATTAACAGGCGCTTCGTTGATACCATTTGCATTACAGTTAGCTTTGGTTAGCCTCCTTGATTCTGGAGGGTTTCACATTTATATTTCAGCATTGTTAGGATGTCGTGGGTCTTGTCCCGACATCTATCGTAGTATTTAGGGGATTCATAGACAGTAATAGTTGAGGAGTCTTTCATTGTTTCCCTTGTGATATTTTGAGATGTTGAGTTGTTGAGTTGTTTGCTTATGTTTATTTAATTACTTCCCGACAATCATTGAGCTAAGTTGTTTTGAGTTATTATGAATTAAAGCTTGGTAATTGGAGTCTCCATTTTTCTTGAGTAAGTCTTCTGCTAAGCAGTCAGCCAGGCCAAGGGTTCGCTTGGGGACTAGTGATGGTTCTCGAGTGCCGACAACGTCCAGGGTGTAGGTTCGGAGCGTGACAATTAACATAACGCAAATTTGTATTTCAATTTAGGATGATCATATACAGCTGCATTGGAAAGTTTTTAATTAAAAAATTTAGGGAAAATATTCATGAACTCTAATTAATTATTTTTGTATATTAACGTAACATGAATTTCTAATTCAATTTAGGATGATCACTTTATTATTTTTATTGAAGACTTGGAACACGAGCAAGTAATTGCTTATGACACTTCAAATTGGTGTTGGTCTCCATTTTTTACTCAAGTAATTACTAGAAACAACTTCTAGAAACAAATGCAATGGAAAAAATAAAGTTCTCATACAAGTCTAACAAGTGCAAAGATAAAAAAAACAGAAAAAAAAGAAGGATGAAAGGATTACATATAAGTGCTACAAATACTTTCATTTCAGATTTTTTAATCCTTTAATTGGTGTTGTCACGAAACAATAACGTTGTTGATTTCTTTTCTACAAATATGGTTATTATCTATAAAAAATAATATTTGAATTGTTCTTATTCATTTCAAATATTTCTCTCTCTTTATATATATATATATAATACGAAAAATATAAAAAAAAATAATTAAAGATAAAGATAAATGATGAATATACCTTAAGATTTTAGAAAGAAGAAAATACAATTAGCTTAAAAATATGAATTCCTACCAAAAAAGTTCTAAATATACTTTTACTGGTTCATAAACTTATTCTCTTTTAGATGATATTAAATATATATATATATATATATATATATCAGTAAAATAATAATAATACTAATACTAATACTAATAATAATAATATAAATTATTATAACCAAAAAAAATGATAAATGAGAAAAAGAGAATAAAAACATAGAAAAAAGGATAAAATAACATGGATAAGGAAGCTCTTTTATTTTGTTTGTAAATATTACTTGGTGATTAATCAAGTTAATTGCCAAATAGTTATGTAATATAGTTTATTAGCTTATACCAATAAGTAATTAATACTATCACCAATTGCTCTGTTTAAATAAGTATTTAATATTATTTTTAATTAAAAAATAATTTATTAATACAACATAAAAATATAAAAGGACAAAGACGTATAAATATTTAAATTATTTGATATTTTATGAAATTAAATATCCACGCAATGCGCGAGAACCTAGACTAGGACAATTCCATTTTATCATATCTTTTATGATTTTTAAATTTAAATATCCATCTATGTGACATTAAAAATAAATGATTGCCATGAAAAAATAAATCAATTTAAAGCTAATATATATATATATATATATATATATATATATATAAATAAAATTTTAAAGTTATTTTTATAAAATCAATATGATGTAATGTATTCGAACAATTACGTATTTTTTAATAATCTCTGCGCAACACACGGGCACGTATACTAGTTGGTGTATAAAAGAGAGTGTAAGAGGATATTTTTGTGATTACACATACTTTATCCTATGATAAGATATCGTGAGATTACTATTCTACCTCTAGGGAGGGATACGTATCTTAGTAATATTTATTAATCCTAGAATAAGTTATCCCGTCTTGTGTAACCAAACAAGAGATTAATAAGAGACACTAAAATTTTGTTTCATGACAACTTTCTCTTATCCATCACACCAAACGACCCCTTAGTGATTGGATAAATTATCTTATATACATGATAAAATAATTTATCTCAAAATAACTAATTTCGAAATAATTTATTCCTAACCAAACTATCCTAAGTGAATTGCTGATTAAGACAACCTAGCCTTTAAACTTTTTCATTAAAAATTGCATTTTCTAAGTAATTGTTGGCACAATCTCAACATAAAGTATTTTGCAATCTGAAATAAAATTAGTTTTTCTTTCTGACCTCAACTCAATCCTTTAAGGCTGACTAGCCAAGAGAGCATGGACTGTTGATCACTTCTAAATGGACTGAAGAAATTTTAGCTCAATCCCACTTGCATAGAGAATAAGTTGGGTTGACCTTACGGGACAACTCTATTTTGACAGCTTTGTTAAGTACGAAGAAATATTTGTGTGACTTTTTTTAAAATAGTAATAGTTCGAGCTTTGATATAACAATTAATGATTACCAAATCTAACAACATTTTCTAAAATATATTTTATATCAGTAAATACAATATTTTCTGAAACTTGCTACGTATTAGTGGTAATTCAATTTACTTTGTATCAATGATAACGAATTAAAAAAGTTATTGTATCACTAATACAAAACAATATTCAGAAATTATTATATTACTTATACTTGATGAATTTCAAAAACTCTCGCAATATTTGATAAATATAGTGTATAAATTTGTATATATTTAGTTATCGCAATATGTTTTGACCAATTTCTCAAGTCACCACCTCTGTTTAGGTCTATTTTATTCTACAACGGTACCTCTTGCTCAATGGCTTAGTCATAAATTTTACAAAGGATGTCCAAGCGTAATACAAGCAACTTTTTTTTTTTTGACAAATAGATGAACCATATTTTTTGAAATTAAACCATATATTATTGTCATTGACTTTTTAAAATAATTGGATGCATCAAAATTTTAAAATCAATATGCATAATATTTAGCTCTAATGAGTCATATCTAATTTAATATGAAGTGAACATATGAAATTAAATGAAGAAGAATGAAAACCTGATGAACGTTAAGCCTAGAAAGAACCATTTTAGGCAAAGCATTTCACATTTCATCAGCTTCTAGCAACGACAACGATAATCGTGAGACACGAGAATGGAGAGCAACACCAAACGAGATTTTCTGAAGAAAAAAAATCCCTGTGAATATTTTTTCTTTAGATTTTGTCAGAATTGTAGAATATTTTTTAAGTTTTATTTAAAATAATTAATGTAACGTAAAAGAAAGTAAAAAGATACATCGAATGAGAATTCAATTGACCATTGATATTTTTATTCCTTTTAGAGATGTTTACGAGAAAATTAAATCTCTTTGCCACTTTTTAATTGAATTAGAAAAAGACTTTTTTGAAATCTTATGTATAAAAATAAAATTCTCTTTTGAAAAGACTATTGTTATAAAATAATATATTGTGGATGTCCACTACATCAAGAATTTACTCCATTACTTTCCTCCATTATGTAGATAACCATAACCTCCATAATCTCCACCTTTATAACCATTATTCTTGTAACCTTTCACTTCCATACACTATTAAAAAACTGCTAAAAAACGACGGAAGTAAAAATGACGGATGGCGTCGCTCCAAAAAGCGATGCCATTAGCCACATTGTTCGTTGCTTTTTAATTATTATTTTTTAAAAATAAAGCGACGGACGGCATCTCTTAGTCCGTCGCTTTTTTTCGCGGATTTTTTGCTAATTAATTATTTTATATAAATAGCGACGCAGTCCGTTGCTTTTTATTAATTTTAATTGTTTAATTATTTTTTAAATTAGAGACAGACATCATCTTTATGTCCGTCGCTTCTCGGTCAAAATATCTTGTCAAATATTTTAAGAAAGCGACAGACAGTGTCTCTTAGTCCGTCGCTTTTTGGTCAAAATGGTGGTCAAACATTTTTTAAAAAAAGCGACAGACATAGAGACGCTGTCCGTCGCTTTTTTTAAAATATCTGAACTAGCAGACACAATTTTCCCCATTTCTCCATATAAAAAACAAAATTGAGAAATATTTTGATTTAATTTTATTTAAATCGTCTTCCGGAGGACGGTTTTGTGTAAAATAAAAACAAAAAAATTACAATACCGACTTACGGATGTCAGTAAAATTAAATAGTATGTAATAAATTAATATTTTCAATTAACTTTAAATAAATCATCCTCCGAATGACGGTTTTATATAAGTTAAAAAATAATTTAATATAAAATACCGACCACCCGATGTCAATATTATTTAATTAACATGATTAGTTTTATTTATCTTAAAATTTAATGTGATACCGACCTCATGAGGTCGGTATTTTTTATTATATCTAATTACTTTTAATAAAAGCGACATCCAGAGGTCGGTTTGTTAAAAATATTCCTATTAATCATAATTTTGCTATTGTGCATAATATTAAAATTTCATTTTACACCTACAATTAATTGTTCAATAAGTGTAACAATTTTGTATACTTTTATAAATACAAAGTTAGAATTCGTGGAATAAATAAAAAAATATCTATAATCCATATTTAGAGTATGAAACTACGTTGATATGAATTAGGAGATAATTATACTTATATTTATAGAGTAATGTACAAATTCTATCAGTCCGTCGTCTAATCATGAACTTAATATCTCATGTCATTATGTAGTAGAGGTGAAGAGCTAACAAATAATTCATTTGAGTATGAAATGTGAGATAGTATTATTATATACGTTCAATCTTGAATGAGTGTCAAGTGTAGTGATCACCTCCTAATTATGATGACATGTAAAGGATACTTCATCGGAGTATGAAATACGTTGATTAATTATATCTCGAGTAGTTTAACAAATCAAGTCTTATATACTAGTGGTTCAAATATGAAATACATTATCAATTAAAGAAATACTGATGATCAATTCAAGGAGATTTATTTATTAAATTTGATATTGATAAACTTTTGTTGATCAATAAAATTAAATTTATATAATTAGAAGGTATATAATTTAAATTTATAAAATTAACTTGATCGATAAATTAAATTTATTAAATTAAACTTCTGTTGATGTGTAGTTAGATTTTATATTAAAATAAATTAATAAATACCGACCTAAAGAGGTTGGTATATTTAAATAATTATTTTATTTAAATAATATCGACTTCACGATATCAGTATGTTGACACCCAATTTTTACCGACCTATAACCCTTTCGGAAGTGCTATTCGGTTAAATACGTATTTTTTAAAAAAATATTCCGAGTTTAAATTTTTAATTGATTTTGTCTAAAAATTATATATTTTAGTATGTATGCTTTATAAAATTATCGTAAATATTATTAAAATATTTACCTCCACGAGGTAGTGGCAAGGTCTGCGTACTATTTACCCTCCCCAGACCCCACCTAGTGGGATTTCACTGGGTTGTTGTTGTTGTTGTTGTATTATTAAAATATTTTTGAAATTATAAGTAAAACTCGAAATAATTATTTTATTCAAATGTTTTAAAATTTAAGTCATTTTTATTATATAAAATGTTATAATATTTGTAGTATTTTAATTGGATAGCATTTCTTTAATTTTTCTCGAAATCATTTAATTTTTATCCCATTCTGATCTAATTCCTTTCAATTCTAGCTTTTTCCTTATCCAATGCATTGCAATTCTAGCCACCTCAATCCAATTTTGTTTTTCAATTATAGCCTCTTATATCAATTTTAGTTGCAATTTTAGCCATTCATTCTTTGCAATTATAATCCTTTTTGTCCAAATCTTGAAACATTAGTTTAAATCCGAACCGTCTATCCTTTAAGTGAATCCTAGATCAAATCCTAGCCGCTCATCTTAACTAATCCAATGGCTCAGATTAAATCTACCTAACCTTCCTATTTTTGACCTAAAAAAAGACCAAACCCTTTTTTGAAAACTCATTCTTTTCTTCTCTCTCTAGTAGCGCCGCAGCCCCCTCCATTAGTGAGAACCGGCGAGAGCTCCACCATCGCCAGTGAGCTCTCCCTCTTGCTCCTCCCATTGCCCTCCTCCCGTCGCCCTCCTCCCTTCGCTTTCCTCTTCTCATCTCTTCTCTCCTTGCTCCCTACCGTCTTTTCTCTCCGACGAGAATGGCGAGACAAATCGTCGCCTCTCTCTCGTCTCTCTAATCAGTGAAAACTTGCTGCTCTCTCTCTCTCTCAACTGCTCCGGCTAGCGAGCTCCAAGCAATCTACATCAGCAGCCGGCGAGGAGAGCAATAACATCTCCGGCCAACAACAACCAACGCGAAAGCCAGCTCCGACGAGCTACCAGCGAAACAGCAGCGCACCAGCAGCAATGACAACAACGAACCAGCGAGATCCTCGCATCTCCATTCCTCTCATCTTCGGCGAAATTCAAGTTCAAAGACGAATCTCAACAGATCCTTCTTTGTAAGTTTTAATCTAAAAGTTATTTTTAGCTTTTCATTACATATTTGGCTATTATGAGATGAATATTTTGAGAATTTGAGCTTTTATGTTTTGTTTGATCTCGTTTCATCATTATTGCATATTCGATCCTTTGTTTTGTTTAAATGATGTTCCAATAATCCTCTACGTGTGGTGTGTTGAATTAGGGTATTTAAGGAGTTGTTTGAATTTAGGGTTTTAGCACTAGTTACATTTTGAGATTTTAGGACTAGTTTGAATTTGTGACTTTAAGACTAGTTTAAATTTAGGACTAGTTTGAATTATTATTGAGATTTTAGGACTGCTAATAGTTTGAATTTGGGATTTTAGCACTATAGTTTGATTTTTGAATTCTAGGAGTACTTTCAATTTGTGATTTTAAGACTAGTTTGAATTTGGAATTTAGGACTAATAGTTTGAATTATATCTGATATTTTAGGACTAATTAATAGTTTGAATTTTGGACACTAGCTAGCTAGTTTGAATTTGGAATTAGGGATTTAAATTACAACTTAATTAGAACTTATAATTAATTATAACTTGAATTTACTATAAATTGAACTTAATTAGGAATATGAACTTGAAATTAGAACTTGAACTTGGAACTAATTAGCTTGAACATATAACTAATTAAGTTTAGAAATTAGATATGAACTTGAATTGAAACTAGAACTTATTAAAACTTATATATATATATATATATATATAAAATTAATATTCTTGGATTTGAAATTTATATTTGACTAATTTAAGAACTTTTCGTGCTATGCAACTGAGGAAGCTCAACATCTAAAAAAGCTGATACAAGACTATATTACTTCTTTCATCAATGTTGGAGATAAGGTTGGTGCTTCAAAATTTCTTAAGTTCAAGTTTCAATGATGTGTTTGTGTCCATCTAGTATTAATACTTCACTTTAATTTTGTGATAATTTTTTTGTGTCCATCGAGTGTTTGTTAAGCATAAGTACCAACACTAGTTGAAACTATTGATGACAAAATTGATTTTCTTGCAAGATCGATTTGTGTCCATTTAGTGTTGACACTTAGCTTTAAATTTAGAAATAATATATTTGTTAAGCATAAGTACCAACACTAGTTGATCCTATTGATGACAAAATTGATTTTCTTGCAAGTTCGATTTGTGTCCATCTAGTGTTGATATTAAGCTTTAATTTAGGAATAATGTGTTTGTTAAGCATAAGTACCAACACTAGTTGATCTTATTGATGACAAAATTGATTTTTTTGCAAGATCGATTTGTGTCCATCTAGTGTTGACACTTAGCTTTAAATTTAGAAATAATATATTTGTTAAGCATAAGTACCAACACTAGTTGATCCTATTGATGACAAAATTGATTTTCTTGCGAGATCGATTTGTGTCCATCTAGTGTTGACACTTAGCTTTAAAAAGTTGTTAAGTTGTTAAAGTTATAAAGTTGTTAAGTTGTTTAAATAAGTTAAATTAAATAATGTGGTTTTGTTGATGGATTTAGTTGTTGGAATTAATTCAAATCTAAACTAGTTCAAGTTAAAAAGTTGTTCAAATAAGTTAAAATAAATAATGTGATTTTGTTGGTGGATTTAGTTGTTGTATTAAGTCAAAACTAAACTAGTTAAAGTTGTTATGTTGTTTAAATAAATCAAAATAAATAATGTGATTTAGTTGGTGGATTTAGTTGTTGGAATTAAGTCAATACTAAACCAATAAAGTTATAAAGTTGTTAAGTTGTTTAAATAAGTTAAATTAAATAATGTGGTTTTGTTGATGGATTTAGTTGTTGGAATTAATTCAAAACTAAACTAGTTCAAGTTAAAAAGTTGTTAAGTTGTTTAAATAAGTTAAAATAAATAATGTGGTTTAGTTGGTAGTAAATTTTAATTCAAACTTTTAAATAAATAATTAATTGATTCATATATATCGTTATAAATTTCAATTTTTATTTATAGGAAAAAGAATTGGGACACACTTCCATTGAACCGGAGGTTTTCAAGAAGACTCATGTCAGGAAGAAAGAAAATGAGTCGGATCTGGATGTGTGGGTGGAGGAAAGGGCCGAACGAACTTTTGTAAGTTATTTAATATGAATAATATATATTAATAGTGAATATATTTGTGATATGTATACATACTGATGTCAATTTTTATATTTAATATGCAGAATGACTTTCATCAGTACGTCGCTGAGAATCTAGATAGTTCGGTCCAATTGACACCTGAACTTTCCACCCAGATTTGGAAACAAAAAGTGGTAGGGGGGACACACAAGGGCTGAGTCTATGGTCTACGCTTTCGAAACGATGTAAGACGACTCTAGTCAAGCTTAGAAGGAATTTGATCGTCACGTCAGGCCGAGGCACTTGACGGTGTTCAGATTGCTGCTATGTCGGCTCAAATAACTAAGCTTACAGCGGTGCTGGCAGAGTCGGGGCGGAGAAGAGTAGCTGAACAAGAAAACATGAGTGAGACCGTTCAGCAAATTAAAGAACAAGTGATGAACCTCGCTTGTCGACCTACTACTTCGGCTCCCGATGACACCGAGGACGAGAGTGATGATGATGATTATGTAGAACCCACTCCCTAGTTTAGATCTCTAGACATTTATAAACTTTTTATAATTTTGAAACTACTTTTGAAAGACTTTATAAGTCTTTAATTTGTGATTTAAATACCTTTTAATGTTATTTTAAGTTTGTTGTTTTATGTTCTGTTTAGATTGTTTATAATTGTGTGTTTGATTAGGCTGAATAGTGTAGAATTGAATTGAATTGGATTTGCAGGTGGGCAATAGAAACTGCCAGTTTCTGCTTTCAAAAATATTGCAGGAAAAGCGACGGACAGCGTGGTATTTTCTGTCGCTTTTTTGGGTTTTATTTTTTTTTAAATCCCATAAAAGCGACGGACAACGTTGTTTTATCCATCGATTTTCTGGGTTTTATTTTTTTTAAAATCTCAGAAAAGCGACGGACAGCGTGATTTTGTCCATCGCTTTTCAGGGATTTTCAAAAATAAAATTTCCAGAAAAGCGACGACTGCGTCGCTTTTTAGAAATAAAAAAAATGAAAATTAAAATAAAGCGACGGATTCCATCGCTTTTGTTAAAAAAAAATCAAAAAAAATAGTCAAAAAGCGACGCTGTCCGTCGCTTTTTGAAAAGCGTTGGGCTAAAAAGCGACGGAGGTGACTGCGTCGCTTTTGACCAAAAAAGTGTCACAGTCCGTCGCTTTTGGCCGTCGTTTTTTGACATTTTTTTAGTAGTGATAACATCACCCATTATATTCATGTTAATTTCATGTTTATGACTAACCTTTTGTATGCCTCTATGTTACACTATAAATAGAGGCATAAGGGTTCATATTGTAGACACTTGAAGATTTAATGAACACTTGAAAGAAAGAAAGTTATATCATATTGTTACTCTTGTCTTATATTCTTCTTGTCTTCCTCTTTATATTGTTCTTTTGTTCTTAAGTTTTACAAAACATTATCAACACGAGTTGCTCTTTCTCCGTCAAGAATCAATGGTAGGTGATTTTTATGAATTATCCTAGTAATTTTTCGGTTGCATGGTATGCTTCATATCCTTTATATTATTTGTACTAACAAAGCTTGTTTTGTGGTTATTTTAAAATGATTAGTAAATTATGTTAATCTTCATAACAATGTTGAGAGGGACTATTAAAATGTTTTAATTTATTTTAACTTGGGACTTTCATATGATTCTAACATGTTGTTCTAATTAATTGATTTTGTTCACTTTTCTTGTACTTTAAGTTAAATTCATACTATATTTATGGTTTTCGATAATTATTTTCTTGGTAACGTATTTGGTTTATCAAGACATTGATTGAGGGTAAGACGGTGAATTCAAGTTTCACCACACCAAGTGGGTAAGACACAGAGTTAAAGTCTTAGTGCATCATGATAATAAGAAGTTGGGTTTAAGTCTCATTGATTTATCACCAAAGACGTTTTATATGGATAAGACATTGGGTTTAAGTCCTAATGCACTATAGTGATGATATGATGATGACTAACATAAAGTTGTATACTTTTGACTAAAAGTCATGAAATTTGCACAATTAATTTGCTCCATTCTCTAATGTGAATGTGGTAGCAGTGCATAATATGTCTGAAAAATGACAAGTGATTGAATGTATGAATATGGGTGTGGTAAAATGTTAATGGTCATCATTGTGGTAATTAAAAGAAAGAACATTATGGGTTCTTAAAATGGTCCTTCAAATGTGAAGGTAATTTTTTCCATTAAAGTGGTATGAAAGGTTATTGGACACATTGTTTCTTAAGATGCTCCTTCAAATGTGAAGGTAATTTTTATCCATCAAAGTGGCATGAGAAGTTATTGGGCACATTGTTGTTGGTGCAACCCAAATTTGAAATGTTTTGTAAATCCTCCATCAAAATAAAGGAATACAAAGTGATAGTACATTTGGTACATTTGACCTCTTAAAGTGATGTTGAGGTGAGTCACATAAATTTGATAATGCCAAAGCATGACAATGAGTTTCTAATCAAAACTTATGGAGCATGCACAAATGGGTATGGTCCATTTTTTGAAGAAAATGTGATTTGTGTTCGTATGGATAAGAACATTTTCATGCATTGTTGGATAAATGTCACATCTCATCTCTACGGGAGGTTTGAGAGATTGAAAAGAAATATTTTGACATAAATGATTATTTGGTCATATACTTTGAGTACATCACAAATATTGTGGTATGCTCTATCATGAACTATTGCTAACAGAAGAAAGAAATAATTCTTTCCTATAAAGGTTGTGGCCATGACCAAAATAAATATTATTGGATGGCAACACAAAATTGTCATTGGTTGTCAAGAAATAAGTCTTGCATGTATTCTCCTTGAAGGAGATGGTCACCATAAAAATGATGTTGTGAAATTTGTGGCAGTACACAAACTTAATTAAGAGTTTCAGAAGAACTAATTTGTTACTATCCAGAAATGAAAATAGTTCATAATATTGAGGTTGTAGTAAGTCTCAAAAGAAACTTTTTAAGTTTTGGAGGAATTGAAAATAATTATTAGATTGAGACTGTAAATTATTGAAAGATCAAATATGTTTAGATTACTACAATCAAAAATGGATATGAATATTTACATAAAAGGTTACCCACATTTCTCTTGTTTGTTGTATACAAATATAGGCATGATGATGGAATCACATGCAAAAGTAAACTAAAAGTTTACTAGAATAAATATCAGTTGGTATAACTGATTGACCATTTCGGTTCAAATGCGATGCAAAAGAATTGAGAATTCATGTGGTTATATATTGAAGAAATAAAATATTCTTCAAGAATTCTCATGTGTTGATTGTTCTCATGATAAAATGATCATTGTACCAGCTAAGGTTGGGATTGTATCCCTTAAATTATTTGGAACATATAAAAAGGTGAATATGGGCCCATTCACCTGCCATGTGGACCGCTTACTATTATGATTTAATAGATGCATCTATGGTATCGTCATATGTGCATTTGTATCAACTTTCAAATTGGTTTTTGTAAGGTTATTTGCTCAAATTGTTAAATTAAGAGCAAAGTTCCAAACTATAAAATTATGTTGATAATATTGGTTAGTTTAGCAAAAATTGTTTGCCTCCAATTATAGCTAGACCATTGATTATGACAACAAATCTCTCAAATAAAATTTGGTATGAGATGAGTTTATTTAACGTGTATGCATCAATCCAACAAGGTTCTCCCATCACAATTGGTTCAGGGACAGGAACCAAAAAATTTCCATCTAAAAATTTGATGCGTGCACATATGATTTTATTGCTCCACCACGCACAAAGATGGATCCTCAAATGAGGTTGGGGGTAAATGTTAGATTTCCTAACATTAGGGGGAGATATGTTTAACAATTGAAAATTATGTGTGAGGTGAATTATCTAGATCCTCGTTAAAAAAATGTGAACTTGAAGTTCAAGAGATAATTCATTTGCAAAATGTTGNGTTTAACAATTGAAAATTATATGTGAGGTGAATTATCTAGATCCTCGTTAAAAAAATGTGAACTTGAAGTTCAAGAGATAATTCATTTGCAAAATGTTGCAAATAATTTGCTAGATGTATTTGCTGACCTAATATTTTAAATAAGTTGTAAATGCTCCAATAAACAGTCCTTAAAGGACAGAGTCTATGGTACGCCATAATCGTGATAGACCAATCGATTCCAAACGTAAAACTCCTTGAGGAAGGAGATGAACAAATTATCAAAATGGTCATGATAATGAGGTAAGTGCTTTGAAAGAGCACTATGACATAACACTTCATAAAACCTTGGCAAAGGTTCTGGTACCTGAAAATGATGAAAAATGAAGAGATCTCGATAAGTTATGTCGTATTGGAATCGATATCAAAATGATCGTCGACGGTATCTTTGATATGAAGTAGCACTCAATGCTATAAATGGTTACGAAGATCTTAAATTCAAATCTTTCATATAGTGTGGACAGATAAATTATTAGCACTATTCAAGTATATTTTATTTCACTTAGAAAAGTGATGTTTTCAATCTTATAGTTCATGGATCAAAATATATTGTTAGTGTGGTGCAAATGAATCATTGTGAGAAAATATAACCGTAAGATATAATGTGAGGTTTGTGCCACGGGGAATAAAGGATTTTCACAAAATAATTTGATATTATTAAATGGAGATATATTCTCCAATGGTGGATGCAATGAGACTTGTTTCAGTCTGGCAATAGATGAAATACTTTAATATGCATAATGAATGATTATTATGTTTAACTAGACGACGAAGGTTATAAGAAAATCTTTGAAGGATTTAAAAGGTCTTACAACAATTCCATTGAGTACCCAATCATTTTGAGACTGCTTAACACATAGAAAGAATCTTTTTGATCTCATGAAAATGATTTAAAATGTCATGTATTAGTGCAATTGGTGCACTTACAGATTGCTGGTTATGCAAATGCTAGAAGATTATTTGATATACATAACGAAAGTTACGTGGAAGGATTTTCATATTATCATTCAAGTTATGACAAGAAACTAACAAAGCAAGTGACTCAACATATAACAGATGTGTGATTTTCTTTCAGAAGAAAAGACGAGCTTCAATAAAATTGAAATGATCAATCCCCGAGTCAGAAATGATTTGATTATGTAGATACAAAATATTTATTTGATCTGCATAAAGCTCGATCGCAAATGGACTATTATTTACATATGGAGACACAACGATATCTTGGAAATTCAAAGAATCACATTAGTAACCACTTCTTCAAATCATGAAGAAATAATATTGATCTATGAATAAAGTCGAGAGTGTGTTTGATTGGAATCATGATCTATCATATTCAGAAAATATGTGATTTTCTTTTGAAAAGGATATTCCAGCCACCATATACAAAAATAATATATAGCTCAATTGAAGGGAGTATACAATCAAGGGAGATCGGACAAAGTATATTTCACCAAAAGTCTTTTTCACACATGATCTTCAACAAAATGGTGATATAGACATTCAAAGATCCATTCAAGTGATAATCTTGTAAACTTATTCACTAAAGATTGCCAACATCAATATTTGAGAAGTTGTGATACCATATTGGAATGCATTGTTTTCGAGATATCAAGTAAATTTTTTATCAGGGGAGAAAAATATGCGTTATATTCTTTTCCTGAACCATGATTTTATCCTAATTGGGTTTTCCTGGTAAGGTTTTTAACAAAGCAACATTCAAAGAGTATTAAAAGATATGTGTACTCTTTTTTTCTTCACTAGGATTTTTTCCCACGGGGTTTTTTCCTAGTAAGGTTTTAACGAGACATATAATTATATTGTGGATGTCCACTACATCAAGAATTTACTCCATTACTTTCCTCCATTATGTAGATAACCATAACCTCCATAATCTTCACCTTTATAACCATTATTCTTGTAACCTTTCACTTCCATAACCTCCCCCATTATATTCATGTTAATTTCATGTTTATGACTAACCTTTTGTATGCCTCTATGTTACACTATAAATAGAGGCATAAGGTTTCATATTTTAGACACTTGAATATTTGGTGAACACTTGAAAGAAAGAAAGTTATATTATATTGTTACTCTTGTCTTATATTATTCTTATCTTCCTCTTTATATTGTTCTTTTGTTCTTAAGTTTTACAACAACTATAAAATTAATTAAGAAATTATTGATAAATAACATTTCAAAAGTAACAATTATTATTGATTATGCATGTGCACGAATGGCTTGACTCTATTGGTAAGCCTTCGACCACTGAACTACTCATTAACTTGATTTCCAGGTGTCCAAAAGTATATTTATACACATATTAATTAAGTAGTATTTTACCTATATATACAATAAAAATTTTCTACGAAGGGTGTCTAATTGGACACCCTCGACACACTGTAGCTCTGCCCCTGCTCTTACTCATTTAGCATAATAATAACAATAACAGAAAAGGGCCAACAATATCCTTGGACTATTTGAAAAGGTTTAAATATACTCCTCATTCACATATTGGGTCAAAAATACCCCTTAATCTATCTTTTTGGTCCATTGTTACCCTTAAAACTAACAACATTTTTTTAAAAAAAAAATTATTGTTGTTATTATTATTATTATTATTATTATTTATTATTATGTGACATGTTCTTATTAGATAAATTAAATCCCAATCTATTAAATTTTCTCCTATCCACCCATTTCAGTGCCCCATAATCCAAACCCAATTATTAGAAGATCCAATTGTTGAGGGTGATGTTGTTGATGATGAATTACGTGCAGTCTGGCAGAAGGTTTATGAGAGAACTTAGGATCGTGGATTAGATTATTATTCTCTTGGTTTGCATATTGTCTTTCTTGGTTTCTCATGTTTATTCACTCATGATATATATTCTCTCTTCATTTTGGTCGAACAAAATCTTTCTGTTCACTACTAAAAATTTTCTAAAAATCGACGGACGACGTCGCTTCGAAAAGCGACGCCATTTGCCACACTGCCTGTCACTTTTTAATAAAAATAATTCTTATATTTACAAAATGTGACGGACGACATCTCTTTGTCTGTCGCTTTATTTGACGGATTTTTGCGCCAAAATATATATATTTATTAATTATTTATTTAATATAAGTAGAGACATCGTCTGTTGCTTTTTATTAAAAATAATTATTATTAAATAAAATAATAACCACGTTGTCTGTCGTTTTTGAGTAATTTTAATTTATTAATTGTTTTTTAAAATTACAGATGGGCGACATCTCCTAGTTCGTCACTTTTTGGTCAAATTGACTGGTCAAACACTTTGAAAAGTGATGGACAGTGTCGTTTAGTCCATTACTTTTTAGTCAATTTTTTTATCAAACATTTTAAAAGAAGCGACGGACAAAGAGACGTTGTTCGTCACTTTTTTTAAAATATCTGGGAGACAACTCGAATTTCTCCTCATTCTCTCATTTTTCAAGATCTCTCTATTCTCCTCATCTCTTTCTTTTCTCTAAAGAACTGACGCCCAGCTGCAGCCGTCGCCATCTTTGCCGTTGTGAGCCAGCCGCTGCTTCCCTTGCAACTCCTCTCTTCATTCTCTCCTACTCCTTTAATTAAGGTTCGGGTTTCATCAATTTTAGTTTTTTTTTCAATTCGAGTTATGTTTGAGTTTGTTAGTTATTTTATTGTAATTAGTTTATTGAATTTGTGTTTATTTACGGTTAGTTTGAATGATTGATTGTCAGTTAGTGAGTGAATTAGATATTTTTTATTTTAGGACTAGTTTGAATTAGGGTATTTCTTGAATTGATATTGAACTATTAATTTGAAGTTAGAAGTTAGTTTATTGTAATTAGTTTATTGAATTTGTGTTTTATGATTGTTAGTTTGAATGATTGATTGTTAATTAGTTAGTGAGTGAATTAGGGGTTTTTTATTTTAGGACTAGTTTGAATTTGAGATTTTAGGACTAGTTTGAATTAGGGTATTTCTTGAGTTGATATTGAAGTGTTAATTTGAAGTTAGAAGTTAGTAATTGAAGTGCTTTGAGTATAAGATGGATGTTTGAATGTCATGAATATATTAACCATGAGTATTTTTTTTGAATTAGTAACTGATCCAGTGTTTTGACTTTTGAGTATAAATGAATTGTGTAAATATTATTAAGTTGAGAATTGATGAAGTGATTTTGAAGTTAGAGAATATGAACTTAAATTACAACTTAATTAGAATTTACAATTAATTATAACTTGAACTTAATTAGGAATATGAACTTGAAATCTTGTTGACCTTAATTAATTAGAACTTAATTTTGAATTTTATTAGAACTTAGATTTTATTTGAACTTAGTTAGAACTTTGAAGTACTTGAAATCTTGTTGACGTTAATCAATCTGAACTTAATTAGAACTTTATTGAACTTAATTAATTTATAATAACTTGAAAAGTTAATTAGGAATATAAACTTAATTTTGAACTTAATTATAACTAGAACTTAATTAGTGTTTATGAATTAATTAAGCTTGAACTTTGTAGATCTTGAAATGTAGTATTTATGAACTAATTAATTATTAGGTATATAAATTAGCTAAATATATATAAATAATAATAACTATAATTATTAAGTAATTATTAATATATATTGACAATATAAATTAGTTTAATGTAGTTAACTTATTATTAAATTTAATTTATAATTGAATATCTATATTTTTATAGATGGATCATCGTTTGTGGATGTATAATATGCATTATGAAATCAGTGGTGGTTTGAAACATGAGTTTATTGACGGTGTTAGAGGTTCTATTGAACATATAATGACACTTCATATTTATAAGAATTGAAAGAAAAGGATGAAAGGTGAATTGACTATACAATTTCATTTGCAGGGGCATTTAGGTAATCTTAGAAGAACAATGACATGTGTGAATGTGGTGGACATGACAACTAGTACTTACCTCTATAAATAGACAACGAAAAAACTTATGACTTACTTTTCTTTTTCATCACTGAAATAGTTAAAAGAAACTCATATACTACCACATATATGAAGAAAGTGAATGCCAAACATGAAAAGTTGGATGTATCTATCGAATCTTCTACGACTCCAAAGAAAGAAGAGAATGTTTTGTCTTCTGGCTATGGAAACTCATCAATTCTTTAGGAATAGAATTTTTGATTTCTCCAAAAGATTTGATTTAGAATTTTAGCTCTATTCATATTTTAATTTATCTTGATTTCCTTAAGGTGGAGGATGAGAAAGTAGATACTGTGACTATAAGTGAAGAAGAAGAAGAAGAAAAAGAAATGAACATGTAGATCTCAAGGATCACTATATTAGAATTTTCTAAGCCATTCAAAGATCCTTGTTGCGCGATCGGATATCATGATAAGCAACCTTGAACATCCTAATCTTTGGAGGAGGGACATAGACTAATAATTTTATTGATGAATCTTTAGCAGATAAGCTAGGGTATGACTCATATCCAATCAAGTCTAAAATTGTTAATTGGGCTTTTGGGAAAATGGTGACTTCCAAAGCATGTAACAACTTTCATGTCAAAGTGCAATGCGTCTTGTTTAATGTGAAGTTGTTATCGGCCTCCATTGTCGTCAAATTGTGAGATGGTATTTGGAAACCAATGGACACACTACTAAAAAAACTGCAGAAGCAGATACTACTTCACATTAAACAGGGCCTCTTGCACTGTGACTTGAAAGTTGTTACATGTTCTGGAAGTCACCCTTTTCTCAAAAGTGCAGTTAATAGTTCGAGGCTTGATTGGATATGAGTCATACCCTAGCTTATTTGCTAAAGATTCATCAATAAAAGTATGATTAGTCTCAGTCCCTCCTACAGAGATTAGAATGTTCAAGGGTCGCTTCTCATGGTATCCGTTCAGGTAGCAAGGATCTTTGAATGGCTCGGAAAATTCTAATACTACGATCCTTGAGATCCACATGTCCATTTCTTCTTCTTCCTTTATAGTCACATGATTTAGTTTATCATTTTCCACCTTAGGGAAATCAGGATAAATTAAAATACGGATAAAGCCAAAATGTTAAATCAAATCTTTTGGAGAAAACAAAAATTCTATACTTGAAGAGTTGATGAGTTTCCATAGCCGATTGGCGAAACATTCTTTTCTTTATTTGGAGTCATAGAAGATTTGATAGATTCATCCAAATTTTCATGTTTGACATTCACTTTCTTCATATCTGTGGTAGTATATGAGTTTCTTTTAACTATTTCAGTGAGGAAAAAGAAAAGCGAGTCATAAGATTTTTCAATGTCTATTTATAGAGGTAAGTACTAGTTGTCATGTCCACCGCATTCACACATGTCATTTGTCGTTCCTCATTTTTCACAAATTGAATTTTGTGCAACGACTTGACCACTCTTTTAGGTTTATTTTGAAGGAAGAGTCGCCACCTAATGGATTAAGGTGTGATTTTGTTCGCCTATCATGAGTATCAAAGGGTCTACAAAATCATGATTTGGGTAAGCGTTCAAATTACCTCAAAAGAAAGGTGTTAGACACTTTTGGAGGTCCACAAATGTGGATCCAAATCGTATCTCATATAATTTACATTAGGGTTAAGACATCTTGCATATAAAGGGAAATGTTGGTCCCACAAATGTGGTCTAATTACTTTATCAACTAGTTTGAATATTTAACTAAATAATAAATAAATTTTGGACCTTATTTGCTACATGTCTTAACCCCCACATAAATTATATGAGATACGGTCAGGACGCATATTTGTGGACCTCGAGAGGTGTCTAACACCTTCCTTTTGAGTTAATTTGAACCTTTGCTTGAATCATGGTATCGCAAGCTCTTTAGATTAGAATTAGTTAGGTTAGATAGGTGACCCAATGCGCCTTAATCCTTTCGGTCATGACTTTTCTTTCAAAATAAACCTGAAAGAGTGGTCAAGTCATTGCACAAAACTTGTTTTACAAAAAATGTGGCGCGACAAAATGGCAACTCTGCTGGAGATATTTAGATTCTTTATCATTTTTTTTATGTGGGGTTTATCTGTTTTGCTTTATATGTTATTTTGTTAATTTGTTTTTGTCTTATGCCAAGTTTTGTCCCTCTCATTTTCCCTATATTTGCTATAATGTGTTTATATGCTTTATTTAATTTGTAATAATTTATTTATTTTCTTTTAGTTACTTTACATATCAAACCTTTTCCCTGTGCTTTATGTTTTGTTTCATTTTTTTGCATTTATTTGTTATTATGCAGTTATTTATTTATTTAGTTATTTATTTGTTTAGTTACTGCTTTCCTTAAAGTTGTTTGTGTTACTGCTTTTTATTTACATGCTAAATGTTACCGCTTTGATATCTATCATTCTGTTCATACTTCCTCCAATTTGAAACCTCTTTTTATTTTAGTTTCTTGTGATGTTATGCATTTGCACCTCTCATAAAATCCTCATCAAACACCCTGTATTAGAGAGTCAGCATATGCGTGGCAGAAGCAAATAGTCTTACTACCGTGGAACCATAAGCCTTCTCGCATTGAATTACCTTCAGTATGTATCTATCCAATCCTTAGAAATCTTAATTAGGTCATACATGCTGCATAAAACCTAGGTGGTTTGACCCTTAGTGTCAATGCACATCATTAGTAGCCACCCTAATGTCTAAAAGACTCCAACATCCTTTAGATAAAATGCATATTATATGTCAACATGATCACTATAATTAATTCAAGCCAAACTATGTCAAAATGGATTTTAGAATTTGTTTGTTATTTTGATTGCAGAGTCATGATCACGTAAATGGTTGTAAAAGTAAGCGATATTCTGAAAAAATAATGGAGGAGAATTGAGAAGGATCATGAGTTGGAGGTTCTCAAGCTAATGGGTGGCTTGACATTCCTCATGTTTGTTGCTCTTGATCGTTACTTGATCATGGCCTTGCTGAAATTTTTGCATCCAAGATTGATCTTTAAATTTAGAGATTTTGAGCTAACACCAACAATTGAAGAGGTTGGTGGGTTCCTTGTCCTTCCCTACCGAGAGTGTCAAATGATTGTGCCTCACAAGTAATTACCGAAGAAGTTCTTAAAGAGTCTAGAATTGAAATACAATCTAGAATTAATTTGTTTAGATTCTAGATGGATTTCGATGGAATTTCTATATTCTCGTTATTGTAACAAGGATGGTCATAAAAATTTCAATAAAGAATTTGGCTACTCCACTAGAAAATGACAAAAATATATAGTCTGAGTGCTTTCGCTATTGCATTACTGGGTTCATTAGTCTTTCATACGAAAGAAGGGAAAATCAGCACTACCTTGAGCTATGTGGTGCGCATATTAGCTCGAGGAAGACTGAATCCTACAAAGACTATAGTGCCTATGATACTAGCATAGACGATAAGGGAATTTTCTGCATGCGTCAAGGGTAAAAGACATTTTGAAAGGTACAATATTTTATTGTAACCATGAGCCATCGAGCACTTTTACAAAAAGGACAACTTGATAGATATTCTAAGGGGTGGAGGAAACAAAAATTTTAATCACCCCAAAATGATGAAATTTTTTGTTGCCCCTGTACGAGCGAAAGACTGGTTCATATATATGAGAGAACTTTCTGGTTATAACATCCAATCGAAGTATTATTGGCTGAAACCCCGCCATGCCATAGTGAGAGACAATGAGCTTTACTTCATTGAGCTTATTGGCCTTATTTGTGTTCAACCATATGCACTGCTCTGATTCCTTTGTAATTCAGACAAATTCAAATGATACCCTTGCGAGCTCATATGGGCCACTACGAGTATAACTTTGGGCCAGACATCCCACAAGTTGGCACTATACTACGAAGGTGGAAAAAGGTGATTACTATTGACGTCCACGAACAATGGTCTTTCTGTACGCTCGAGTATTGCGTGTGGATCCTGGAGGATGCGGAGCATAGAGACTTGAATGAAGGGGGTCTTCCTGGCTTTGGTGATAAAAGGGAGGGAGATGGACACACAATTTGCTAAACCATGATTATGACATCACTCCGGAGATGAGATAGCACATTGTGCCAACATTGGAGACCAACACCTTTGAAGTTGTTTTTTAGGGCTCACTTTCTCATGTTACCCTTTTTTTCTTTTAGTTTATTTTCAGTTTCTGTTATGATGTAATAAGTTGAATAAATAAAAGTTTGCTTTTCTTTATATTCTCCGACTATAAACTCCAAATTGGTAAAAAATGGCTTGAATTAGTTATTGTGCATCACTTATTTATCGTTTAGGTCTACCTCTGGTTCAATGAGGTCCTTTGCATTTAGGGCGTTTATTTGTTTTAACACTTATATGGCCTTTATTCACTCTTTCAGCTCTTTTGTTATTATTGTCACGCTCTGAAAGTATAGTGTCACTCTTTTGAGATTTTAAATTTCATCATATTTTCTTTTAATTATGCTATGTGATACCTCATGCTTGTGTTTGATTTATTTCTGTTGCTTAAAGGTTGTCTAGTATTTGGACTTTGGCTTGACTAAGAATCTGCAATATGACAAATATGTTCAACATTCAAAAAAAATTAATCACTCTTCTTCTCATCCAACACAAAGTACCTTTTGGACTATCTCTCCTTATTCTATTCCTACTCACACCCTCTCTCAACAAAACTCTTCGACACACATAAATTTTGATGCCTTGCAAAGTGAGGGAATGCATGACAAAATGGAGAAGTTTAAGCAAGATGCACTACAACAAAAAATGTATGACTGGGATAAGAAGGTGAATGGAAGACTAAACCCAAAACTTGTTCATGACTTGAGGTAAAAGAAGTTATGTCTGCACCCGAGAGTTGAATTGCCATCAAAATTTAAAATTCTAAAATTTAACATGTTTGATGGGCATGGAGACCCAAATGCACATCTTGAGGATTTTTTGCAGTAGATTAGTTGTCTTAGGAAATAATGAAGCTCTCCTCATGAGATTATTTATTCGAAGCTTATTAGGAATAGCCTTCACTTGGTAAATGGCTCACATGGAAATATATGACTCGAGACTATGTAGAAAAATGTAAGTTTTAACATTAAAGATGATCCTACAATGTTGGACTTGATCGAAGTAAAGAAAATGAGTCATGAATCTTATGGGGAATATGTTATCTGATGGAAACTAGAAGCTTCCAAAATACGTCATTCACCGTATGAAGAGGAGTTGGTCCAAACTCTCATCAGATCACTTGATGGTATATACCCGTTTTAAGGGGACAGCTAAATCAGATTTATTATTACCAACTATAAGCAAGTATGAAGTCTAATTTCAAATAAGGCTAAGAGAATCAGTCAATTAACAGCCCATAAATTAATATCACATATTATTAGGCAAAGTAAATAATTTATTCAAGGAAGAAAATAAATATAGTTTAAAATCATATGTCAAGACACACACATTCATAGCTATAACAAGAGTGAGTAAATTCTAGCAGATCCTAAGCAAAGTAAAAAAGGAAAATATCAGTTTAAAGGTAACCAATTAATTCAATATGCAATCGGTCGCTGAATATAATATATCAAGACAAAATTGGAGCAAATTTAGACTAAATCAAAGATTGAATTAAAGACATTGAGCGAATCAGGCAATTAGCAAATCAAACTGATGTTTAGCAACTCTAAACGGTTTCATAGGAAAATAAATAATATTTTTGACATATGAAAAAATTGAATTCCAACAATATGATAAATATGAAAAAAAAAAAAAAAGATAGTACATACCCCAGAGATTATTGACTTTCACATAAGCATGCAATGTAGAAATCATACATTCACTAATCACACTAAGAAATTAGATAGAAATCAGATAAGGAAATAAACTCGGATAGATCTTAACAAATCCATCTTCGAGCTGATTGAAAAACTTGAGGTCCCTTGTTGGATCGACATTCTAGTCGTTGTTGTTGTTGACCAGGTAGTCGTTGGCCGGAGTGTTGTTGTTCTTGTCGTTGATTGTCCCTCGCTGGTCGGATCCAATGGAGCTGCTGTTGTAGTTGCTGTAGTTTTCGCCAAAGCAGGCGACGTTTGGGAGGAAGGGCTGGCGGTGGTCGGAGCAGCCGAGCTCACTTTTCCGCGTGATTGTTCTTCAGTGGTTCTCGCCGGAAAAGAACAACGGAGGGAGAGAGGAGATGAGGAGAAAGAGGTGTGGCATCTCTGTTCTTTAGATAGGAGGAGTGAATGAGAAAAGAGAGTTAGGGTCTGGGTAGATTAAAATAGAAAATATTTGAATCTTTGATCTCAATCATCAGAACCAAATGGATGGATGACTATGATTAGATCATGGTGAGATGGAGGATTCAGATTTAAAAGAGAGGTCTAAGGAATAGGTTATAATTCCAATAAGAATTAAATCAAAGAGGATAGAATTGAAATGAAATTAAATAGAAAAAAGGGCTACGATTTAAATAATTTAAGGGAAGACTGGGTGAGTTGATATTTAATTAATAATATACTACACATAATAAATCATTTTTATATAAAATAGACACATTTAAATTTTTCAAACCTTAAACCGATAAGTAAAAAATAATTATTTCAAAATTTGACAACCGATAAATATATTAATAAAATAGTAATTTGATAAAAAAATAATTACAATAAATTTTGTGAATGATGATTACTAACATCTAATTATTTACATAAAACTACTTCAAATTTTGAACCCGTAAAATAAGGAAAAAAAAGTTTTTGCAATACATAATTAATCGAATAGCAATCTAGAAAAGGTTACAGGTTCGTCAAAATTGGGTATCAACATCATTGTTCTTTGAAGATTACCCAAATGCTCCTACAAATGCAATTGTATAGTCAATTCACTTTTCATCTTGTTCTTCCCATTTAGTTGATTAATATCGTTATAAATTTCTTATTTATTTATAGGAAAAAGAAATGGGGCGCATGTAACATCTCGCTAATTGAAGGAACTAGAAAGAGTTAGAATTGGAAATAGTCATTTCAGGAAAGAATGAAAAATCTAGAAATTTGTTAAGTTATGTTAAGTTTGGGTTTTTGGTCAACTTCAAACAACCATAACTCCTAGATCAGGATGAGTTAGGTGTTCTTCCAGATACCTAGGAAATCTATTGGAATTATTTTTCCAACACCGCTGAGTTTATGCAATTCCAAGTTCGTATGAGTGAGATATGCCCATTTGAAGTTGGGCTGTTCAAATAAGGAACGTCTAAATCGGATTTTGAAAGGGTATTTTGGTCTTTACCATACCCAATTAAATAAATTCATTTTTGGTAATTACATAGGGGTCTAAACTGAACTTGGTCAGTTTACGCTTTTTAAAATTGAGTTACAGTTTTAAGAGAAGAAAAAAGAAGAGGAGAACAGGAGAAGGAGCAAGAATCGTCAAGTTCTTCAAGAATCACTTGTGGATTTCATCAAGGGGTGATCCCTACGAGGTATGTGAGGCTCTCATAATGTTGGTTTCGTTCACCCACATTCCAAATATGTTTATTTCAGCATGAATTCATCCTAAAAGGGTTGAAAGTTTGATATTCTTGATATGTATTCTTGAATTTGATATCGTTCTTGAATTGGGCAGAGATTGAGAAGTTTCTGAAATCATTACGTCGAATTATAGAGTTGTTTTCAGTTAGGTTCTTAGGTACATTTCTTGGGTATCTGAATCTAAAGAAAAGTTGGGAAAAAGAACCGAGTTTAGGCGAATTGGGGCTGGAAAACGAAGAAGGAAAATTGTTGGTAGAATCTGGGTAGACGCGGACCTGTTCATCAGATTGGGAAAAATCCTCCTCGCGTCACGGAGCGGTCACGGTCCATTCTGCCTTAAAAAATATTTTCGCGACCAAAAATTTAAATACATCTCCGCGTCGTGGACTTGCTTCCAGACAGTGATTTCTTGATATTTTCTCGTGTTTAACTATATAAAAACACTCCTAAATATAATGAGAATGTTCCTATCACAAATCACAATCCTTGAATCCATAATTCAATTGAAGGAAAGTTATGAGTCAAGTTAAGAGAAATTCATAAAGTTTTCCAAAAGTCTTTTACAAACGTTTTAACTTTGTTTAAGACTTAAGCTTTGAGTTGAGTAGAGAGCAAGAGCAAAGTTCGTTTCTGCAAAGATTATACGGGAACTAAGTATTCCCAAGAGTTAAAAATATTTTCACATTTGACCAAGAAAGGGAACACCGATTCCAAGAGTGCTTTTAAGCTAAGTTTTGAGTAATTATCTCAAACCAAAGAAATAAGTTTTGTTTTAAAAACATATGAGCTAAATATATTTTGGGAGTAGTATTGAGCACCGATATGAGGATGCGAGTTCATAATAACTCAAGCCTCCATAAACCATGTAGCCATCATGGATAGTAAAAGATCATACTTTTTAGATGATTCCTTAAGTGCTTTTTAGTAGAGACTAGTGGATCCACTTAGTTAAGGCGTTCTATATGACAACAAAGTGTAGGATAGTTCTGGCAGCATGGGCAAGACGCTGTATCACCACTTAGGCTCATAGTGGTAGTTGTCGATTAGAGAAACTCCTACAATATTATTTTAATTTACAAGTAAATTGAGTTGTTATTCCTTTTATTTAACAAATTGAGTTGCTACTACTGTTTTAAATGCTTTGTATTACTGCACCATTATTGTTGTTTACTTTGCATTTGAGTTAAGTTATTCATGAGTTGAATAAAGCCAAGGTAAGTGTTTCTTTCAGATTCCTTTCAATATTATGTTATGTTTAGTTTTCCCCTCACACACTCATATATTCAATGTACTAATGCTATTTGTCCTGCTCCGTTGTTATGATGCAAACACAGGTAACCGGGATTAGCATCCAGCAGCTCATTGATCCAGTTGAGCATTCAGAGTCAGTTGGTGAGCCTCCTTTCTTTCCGGAGGACTCCTTTTTATCATTTGCTTTTAGTATTTCATTTGTTAGGATGATTGGGGGTCTTGGTCCGACATCCCTCTTTGTTTTGGAGGCTTCATAGACAGTTAGTAGTTTAGTTGTCTTTACTTTATTATTTCATATGTTAAGACTTGAGTTTTCATTCTGGCCAAGTTGAATGTTTGACCTTTAAACGTTCTAAGTTATTTTATTAAACAGTTGAGTAGAAGTGCATTTGATCATTGTAATAATGCTTAGAGTCTTCCGCTGAGTAAGTAAGTCAGGCTAAGGGTTTGCTTGGGGCCAGCAATGGTTCTCGAGTGCCAGTCCCGCCCAGGGTGTAGGCTCGGGGTGTGACAAACTTGGTATCATAGCCTAGAGTTCAAGAGTCCTAGAGAGTCTATGAAGTCGTGTCTATAGAGTCATTGTTATTGGTGTGAAGCGCGCCACATCTATAATTAGGTGGTTGCAACACTTAGGAAAAATTTCTGACTTCTTTCATACTCATTTCGTGCGTTAGAGTTTGATCTCTAAAAAGTTTCTTCTAATTCGTTCTTGCACATGTTTTTTTCCAGTTAATCATGCCTCCATGAAGAGCTATCAGAGGACATCCTACTAGGCGTAACGTTGAGGTGTAAGGGGTACCTAATGCACTTGAAGTGCAACCCCAAGGAGAAGTTACCAATGCTGAGTTTAGAGAAGTGATAAGGATGCTAAGTCAAGTCATGACTAACCAGGTTGGGAAACAAAGAGGGGCTCGACAAGAAGAGGTTGACACTTCGAGGATCCACGAATTCTTGAGGATGAACCCTCCAAGTTTCACTGGTTCAAGCACTACTGAGGATCCAGAGAACTTTATTGAGGAACTACAAAAAGTATTTGCTTTTATGCATGTTGCCGATACTGAGCGAGTTGAACTAGCTGCCTATCAATTGAAGAATGTTTCTAGGACTTGGTTTGACCAGTGGAAGAAGGGTAGAGTTGAGGGAGCACCACCTGGGAATTGGGTTTGTTTTGAGAAGGCTTTCTTGGGGCGTTTCTTTCCTCGAGAATTGAAAGAGACTAAGGTACGTGAATTTCTCACACTTAAGCAGGATTCTTTGAGCGTCCATGAGTATGGATTGAACTTCACCCAACTATCCCGTTATGCTCCGGAGATGGCTGCAGATATGCGGAGTAGAATAAGTTTGTTTGTTGCTGGGTTGTCTCGTCTGTCAAGTAAGGAAGGTAAGGCTGCAATGCTAATAGGTGACATGGATATATCAACGTTGATGGTCTATGTGCAGCAGGTTGAGTAAGAGAAGCTGAGGGATAGGGAGGAGTTTAGAAACAAGAAAGCAAAGATAGGAAATCAGTCCGGGCAACAAAGAAGTAATGTGAACCGTCCGTCCTTTCAGCAAAATCAAAAGAGACATGCTCTATCATCTGCTAGTGCACCTGCACCCAGAAACAAAGGTGAGTACAATAGTCAGAATTCACAGCACTTCAGGGCTAGACTTGCCCAATCTCAGGGTAGTGTGGCACAAAGAGGTAACTGGGCTCCTGCATGTGCTAAGTGTGATAAAACCCACCCAGGTATATGTCGTGATGGCTCCACAGGTTGTTTCAAGTGCGGACAAGATGGTCACATTATGAAATAGTGCCCTAAGAATCGGCAAGGTAATGGGAATCAGGGAAACAGAGCCCAATCTTCATCAGTTGCTCCACCAGACAGGGCTGCACCTAGAGGAGCTATTTTCAGTACTGGCGGAGGAGCAAACGGCCTTTATGCAATCACTAGTCGTCAAGAGCAAGAAAATTCTCCAGATGTTGTCACTAGTATGATCAAAGTCTTTACTCTTGATGTTTATGCTTTGCTAGACCCAGAGTAAGTTTATCTTTTGTGACTCCTTATGTTGCAAATAATTTTGATGTTGTTCCTGAGAAACTTTGTGAACTCTTTTGTGTTTCTACACCTGTTGGGGAGTATATTCTAGCTCAGCGAGTATATCGTGATTGCGTCATTTTCATCAATCATAAGAACACCATGGCTGATTTAGTTGAGTTAGACATGGTAGATTTCGACGTCATTCTTGGTATGGACTGGCTTCATGCATGTTATGCCTCCATTGATTGTAGAACTCGAGTTGTTAGGTTTCAAATTCCTAATGAGCCAGTTATAGAGTGGAAGAGCAGTTCATCAGTGCCTAAGGGCTGTTTTATTTCGTACTTAAAGGCAAGAAAGTTAGTTTCCAAAGGTTGTGTCTGTCACTTTGTTTGAGTTAATGACTCTAGTGTTGAGATACTTCATATTCAGTCAATTTCAGTAGTAAAAGAGTTTCCAGAAGTCTTTCGTGATGATCTTCTCGGAGTCCCTCACGAGAAAGAAATAGACTTCGGTATAGATATTCTTCCAGCTACTCGTCCTATATCTATTCCTTCATATAGAATGACACCAACATAGTTGGTAGAGCTAAAAGAGCAATTGAAAGATCTCTTTGATAAGGGCTTTATTCGACCAAGTGTCTCACCTTGGGGTGCTCCAGTCTTATTTGTGAGAAAGAAAGATGGTTCCCTTAGGATGTGTATAGATTACCGTCAGTTGAACAAGGTTACCATCAAGAATAGCTATCCTCTTCCAAGGATTGATGATATTTTCGATCAGCTTCAGGGTGCTACCTGTTTCTCTAAGATAGACCTCAGATCAGGCTACCATCAGTTGAGGGTAAGGAAATGTGATATTCCAAAGACAACATTCAGGACCCGTTATAGTCATTATGAGTTCTTAGTTATGTCCTTTGGTTTTACCAATACACCTGCAACATTCATGGATCTTATGAATAGAGCATTCAAGCCTTATTTAGATATGTTTGTTATCGTGTTCATTGATGACATACTAATCTATTCAAGGATTGAGGAAGATCATGCTAGCCATCTCATAATAGTTCTTCAGACTTTGAAAGATAAAGAATTATATGCTAAGTTCTCTAAATGTGAGTTTTGGCTTAAGTCTATGGCATTCTTGGGCCACATAGTTTCCGGCGATGGAATTAGAATTAACACTCAGAAAATAGAGGCAGTGCAGAATTGGCCTAGACCCACAACTCTAACTGATATTAGGAGTTTCTTGTGGTTGACCGGATATTATCGAAGGTTTGTCGAGGTATATTCGTCCATTTCATCCCCTTTGACCAAGTTGACTCAGAAAACTACAAAATTTCAATGGTCTGAAGCTTGTGAGAAAAGATTTAAGGAATTGAAAAAGAGGTTGACTACTGCCCCAGTTTTTACATTACCAGAAGGTATGCAAGGCTTTATTGTCTATTGTGATGCGTCTAGAGTTGGTTTGGGTTATGTGTTAATGCAGAATGGCAAGGTTATAGCTTATGCCTCCAGACAGTTGAAAGTTCATGAGAAGAACTACCCAACCCATGATTTAGAATTGGCTACTGTAGTAATTGCTTTGAAAATATGGCGCCAATATCTCTATGGTGTTCATATAGATGTGTTCACTCAGAAAGAGCTTAATCTCAGACAAAGGAGGTGGTTAGAATTACTCAAGGATTGTGACATGAGTATTCTTTACCACCCAGGTAAGGCTAACGTTGTTGCTGATGCTTTAAGGAGGTTGTCTATGGGTAGTATCGCCCATGTTGAGGAAGAAAAGAGAGAGTTAGCGAAAGATGTGCATAGACTTGCACAATTGGGAGTCCAACTAATGGATTCCACAGAAGGAGGAGTAGTGGTGATGAATGAGGCTGAGTCATCATTAGTAACAGAAGTAAAAGAGAAGCAAGATCAAGATCCTATTTTTTCTTTAATTGAAGGAAAATATTCAGAAGCAAAAAGTAATGGCTTTTGAACAAGAGGGAGATGGTGTGTTGAGGTATCAAGGCATATTGTGTGTAACTAGGGTGGATGAACTCCAAGAGAGGATTATGGAGGAAGCTCATAGCTCCACATATTCCATTCATCCATTTTCCAGAAAGATGTATCGTGATTTGAGAGAAGTTTATTGGTGGAGTAATATGAAGAAGGGCATTGCAGAATTTGTTGTTAAGTGTCCGAATGGCCAACAAGTTAAAGTAGAGAACCAAAGGCCTGTGGTTTGGCTCAGAATATAGAAATTCCAGAATGGAAGTAGGAGATGATAAATATGGACTTCATCACAGGTTTACCAAGGTCTCGCAGGCAACATGATTCTATTTGGGTGATTGTTGATAGAATGACAAAATCAACCCACTTTTACCGGTAAAGACTACCCATTAAATAGAAGATTATACTAAGTTGTATATTCAAGAGGTGGTAAGACTTCATGGGGTTCCGGTCTCCATTATTTCAGACAGAGGTGTGCAATTTGGAAGTCATTTAAAAAAGGCTTGGGTTCAAAGGTGAACTTAAGTATTGCTTTTCATCCTCAGACGGATGGTCAAGCAGAGCGCACTATTCAGACCTTGGAGGATATGTTTAGGGCTTGTGTGATGGATTTCAAAGGTAATTGGGATGATCACCTACCTCTTATTGAATTTGCTTACAACAATAGTTACCACTCTAGCATCTAGATGGCTCCTTATGAAGCTTTTTATGGGAGAAGTTGCAGATCTCCTATTGGATGGTTTGAAGTTGGTGAAGAAGGGTTGATAGGACCAGATTTAGTCCATCAAGCTATGAAAAAAGTGAAAGTAATTCAAGGGAGGTTGAAAATGGCGCAAAGTCGTCAGAAATCCTACATTGATGTTAGGAGAAGGGAGTTAGAGTTTGAAGTAGATGATTGGGTATTCTTGAAAGTTTCACCCATGAAAGGTGTTATGAGGTTTGGTAAGAAAGGGAAGCTTAGTCCCCGGTATATTGGTCCTTACTGAATATCCAAGAGGATTGGCAATGTAGCTTATGAGTTAAAGCTACCACAAGAGTTAGCAACGGTTTATCCGGTATTTCACGTTTCCATGTTGAAAAAGTTCATGGGAGATCCTTCACTTATCATACCAACTGAAGATATTGGAGTCAAGGATATCTTATCTTATTTGGAGATTCCTGTTCAGATTCTAGATCGCTAAGTTTGCAAATTGAGAACAAAGGAGGTAGCATCAGTCAAATTTCTTTGGAGGAATCAATTTGTTGAGGAAGCTACTTGGGAATCTAAAGAAGATATGAAGAAGAGGTATCCACGTCTCTTTGAAACCGGAGAAATTCCAAATCAAGGTAATAATTCTTTTCTTAGTACTTTTTAATTTATAAGTTGACATGTTGTATTTGCATTGCTTGTTGGGTGTTTGAGTTGAACGTTAGATGTTACACCCATAGCCTAGTAAGAGTAATCTCATTCGAGGAAGAATGTTCCAAACGGGGAGATATTGTAACATCTCGCAAATTGAAGGAACAAGAAAGAGTTAGAATTGGAAATAGTCATTTTAGGAAACAATGACAAATTTGGAAATTTGCTAAGTTATGTTAAGTTTGGGTTTTTGGTCAACTTCAAACAGCCATAACTCCTAGCTCAGAACGAGTTAGGTGTGCTTCCTGATACCGTAGGAAATATCTTTCCAACGCCGTCGAGTTTGCATGATTCCAACTTCGTATGAGTGAGATATGCCCATTTGAAGTTGAGCTGTTAAAATAAGGAAAGTCTAAACCGAATTTTGAAAGGGTATTTTGGTCTTTACCATACCCAATTAAATTAATTCATTTTTGGTAATTACTTAGGGATCTAAATTGAACTTGTTCAACTTACGCTTTTGAAAATGAAGTTAGGGTTTTGAGAGAAGAGAATAGAAGAGGAGAAGGAGCAAGAATCGTCAAGTTCTTCAAGAATCACTTGTGGATTTCGTCAAGAGGTGATCCTTACGAGGTATGTGAGGCTCTCAGAATGTTGGGTTTTTTCACCCACATGCTAAACGTGTTTATTTCACCGTGAATTCTTCCTAAAAGGGTTGAAAGTTTGATATTCTTGATATGTATTCTTGAATTTGATATCGTTCTTGAATTAGCTGAGATTGAGAAGTTTCTGAGATCATTACGTCGAATTATAGAGTTGTTTTCAGTTTGGTTCTTAGGTACATTTGCTGGGTATCTGAATCTAAAGAGAAGTTGGGAAAAAGAACCAAGTTTAGGTGAATTAGGGCTAGAAAACGAAGAAGGAAAATTGTCGGGCGAATTTGGGTACCAGGTCCGTGTCGCAGACCTGTTCCTTAGATTGGGAAAAATCCTCCTCGCATTGCAGAGCGGTCACGGACCATTCTGCCTCAAAAATTATTTTCGCGACCAGAAATTTAAATACATCTCTGTGTCGCGAACTTGTTTCCAGACAATGAATTCTTGATCTTTTCTCGTGTTTAACTATCTAAAAACACTCGTAAACAACATGAGATTGTTCCTATCACAAATCACAATCCTTGAATCCATAATTCAATTCAAGGAAAGTTAAGAGTCAAGTCAAGGAAAGTTAAGAGTCAAGTGAAGAGAAATTCATAAAGTTTTTCAAAAGTCATTTACAAACGTTTTAACTTTGTTTTAAGACTTAAGCTTTGAGTTAAGTAAAGAGTGAGAGCAAAGTTCATTTCTTCAAAGATTATACGGGAACTAAGTATTCCCAAGAGTTAAAAATGTTTTCACATTTGACCAAGAAAGGGAACACCGATTCCAAGAGAGCATTTAAGCTAAGTTTTGAGTAATTATCTCAAACCAAAGAAAGAAGTTTTGTTTTAAAAACATATGAGCTAAATATATTTTGGGAGTAGTATTGAGCACCGATATGAGGATGCGAGTTCATAATAACTCAAGTCTCCATAAACCATGTAGCCATCATGGATAGTAAAAGATCATACTTTTTAGATGATTCCTTAAGTGCTTTTTAGTAGAGACTAGTGGATCCGCTTAGTTAAGGCGTTCTATATGACAACAAAGTGTAGGATAGTTCTGGCAGCGTGGGCAAGACGTTGTATCACCACTTAGGCTCATAGTGGTAGTTGTCGGTTAGAGAAACTCCCACAGTACTATATTACTTTACAAGTAAACTGAGTTGTTATTGCATTTATTTAACAAATTGAGTTGCTACTACTGTTTTAAATGCTTTGTATAACTGCACCATTGTTGTTGTTTACTTTGCATATGAGTTAAGTTATTCATGAGTTGAGTAAAGCCAAGGTAAATGTTTCTTTCAGATTCCCTTCAAGCGTATGTTATGTTTAGTTTTCCCCTCGCATACTCGTAAATTTAATGTACTGATGCCATTTGGCCTGCATCGTTGTTATGATGCAGACACAGGTAACTAGTATCAACATCCAGCGCCTCGTTGATCCAGTTGAGCATTCAGAGTCAGTTGGTGAGCATTCTTTCTTTCTGAAGGGCTCCTTTTTATCATTTTCTTTTAGTATTTCATTTGTTAGGATGATTGGGGATCTTGTCCCGACATCCCTCCTTGTATTAGAGGCTTCACAGACAATCAGTAGTTCAGTTGTCTTTACATTATTATTTAATATGTCAAGACTTAAAGTTGCCATTTTGGCCAAATTGAATGTTTGACCTTTAAACGTTCTAAGTTATTTTATTAAACAATTGAGGAGAAGTGCATTTGATCATTGTAATAATGCTTAGAGTCTTCCGCTGAGTAAGTAAGTCAAGCCAAAGGTTCGCTTGGGGCCAGCAATGGTTCTCGAGTGTCAGTCCCGCCCAGGGTGTAGGCTGAGGGTGTGACAGCGCACTCCCCTGGTACCGAGGGTTTTCAAGAGGACTCATGTGAAGAAGAAAGAAAATGAGTCAGATCCGAATATGTGGGATAAGGTTAATAATTAAAGAGAATTACAGAAATGAAGATACAATCAAGATTAGAAAGTGAAAGGAATAAATGTACTTTCAAATTGATGGAATTGGTCGAGGAACGAGCAAATTCACTAATAAATAATCTCTTTCAATAATGGATTGTTTCGAAAGAATGAAGAAGAAAGAGAGATATAATCCCGGCGATGGCAGCAAAAGCGGTCAAGTGGCCATTTAAGCAACCACCGAATAAATGGTTGATTGGACGCTAAAGCGGCTAGGCCATATATGGACTTTATTGCTAAAGCGGTCCGGGGGCCCTTAAGCGCCTACTTTTAAAGCGGTCCAGATGCCACTTCAACAGTCAGACCCAGGTTACCTACCACCACTCAAGCGGCTACTTCTTAAGTGGCTTGGGCACCGCTAAATAAATTACACCAGTATCTTTGGCATCAACCAAACCTAAGGTGAAAAAGTCTCTAAACAGGTCCTTGAGATTCATTTGGAATCCCATGAACGCAAACAAACTATACTACCCTACCAAATATAGCATTCCAGACTCTATGGAATTGATAAAAGAACCAATAGAGATCGTCTCGATAGAATGTTGATCCAAGTCGACATTAGCACAAAATAACCAAAAACCAACAAAACTCAAAACGCCATAAACTTATCTCGATAACCTTGGGATCCGAACCAAAGGTTGTTCCAAACAAAAATTGATATTCTGGAGCTAACCACACTAACAAAATTCACATTCATGCATGTTTACAAAGAATGTTGTCTGAAGTCAATCATTTGCCAAATATTCCAACGTTTCTCACCTAACGGCTCAAACTCACGCTGAAGGCCTCGGGACCCAAAACCAACAATGCCACTAGCCCAATGAGTCTTCCAGAGCTGATGGAACTGATAGAACTGTCATACGATACCAAATTTTCTGGATGTTGTCCAAAATTAACTCTTTCAACCCAAAAGCTTCCAAAAAGAGTAAAACTCACTCAAATCTCTCCCGACCACCTCGAAAAGCATGCCACCCCGGAAAACACACCACAAACATTGCACAAAAGCTACATAAAGAGGAAAAATAGAAAAATCACACAAATTCAAGCAAATGACCATGGGTGTCATTACAACTTTTGACACACTATTAACTTATGCTAAGAATGTCGCGACAAATCCAAATGAGGAGGTATCGAGTTTCTTGAGCTATGTGGATTTGGAAAGCTTGTAGGGGGTGAGTTCTTGTACTCGCAATGAGTTGCATTAATTATCTTTTCAACACCATTTCATTCATAAAACCATTACAACAATAGCAACAATAAAGCACATCGATGTCCACTTTTTCTCTTTGTAAGAACACGAAAATTCAGCCCCCTTCAATCCTTTCAAATCCAGATAGTTCAAGAAATTTGATACCACCTCGCAATTTGCCATCCCTATCTTGGTAAGCAACATTTTGATTTTGTGTGGATTTTTCAAGACCTACTTAGCATAAGTTAGTGTGTTGAAAGTTGTCTTAATTATGACGTCATCATCCATGTGATTTTGTTTGATAGTTTGCAGGTGAGATTCGATTGAGAAAATGATCAAAATGATCCTTAATGTATAAGGGTTGAATATTTTGATCCTTTATATATATCATTTTATCTAAATAGTCCTTAATATATACAAAATGATGATCATTTTAGTCCATAGACCTAAAATTAACCAAAAAGATAAAAAAAAATTGTTAACCTTAATAGTGGGTCCCTTGAATTTGAGACCCCTTCTTCCTCAATTTGCTCTTTCACCATCACCACAAGCACACCCTTTTCCTTAACTTCTTCCTTTCACCATTTGGGGTCATGCTCCATACACACTACACCCATTTTTCATCTCCCTCTAAAAACTTCTATTTTCATACATAATAATAAGAAGAAAACCAAGATTATCAAAATAAATGTGAACTAAGTAAATTGGATAAAATTCTCATTTTTCCTCTGAGGAGATCGCCATAAATAAATTCTTTTTATTGTAACTAGTTATTCTCTCTTATTAAAGTGAATCTATGGGGAGATATATGTATCTTTTTGTTTTAACCTTTTCAAATTACTAAGTTTTTCAAGCATTGTTTTTTCATTCTATTTTAAAATAAAAGGGTAAAAATTGAACAAACAGAGACAGAAAATAAAAATCTTACAAAAACCTCTTTTGAAATTTAAAGAAAATTTGAGTATAAGAAGATTTTGGCAGTGGAAATTGTAGAAGAAATGGAAACAAAAAGAAGAAGAGGGAGAAGAAATGGCTGAAAAAGATGATGGCGGAAGAAGGGTCCACCAAGTGTGGGACCCACAGTTAAGTTTAACAAGTTTTTTATTTTTCAGCTAGGTTTTAGGGCTAAGGATCATAATGATACTCTTTTAATATACATTAAGGACTATTTGGATAAGATGAAATATATAAAGGACCAAGAAAATTCAACCCCTATACATAAAGACTATTTTGATCATTTTCTCGATTCAATTCATGATTTAAATTTTAAGAGTTTTAATTTAGGACAATCTCAATTAATTTAATTTACTTGATTGAGAATTAACTATTACCCCCACTCCACCCCAGTTCCATTTTATATGATTTAATTTGACTTGACATTGAGTTTAGGAAAGAGAAAAATACTTTTGTAATTTGTGGTCTAAAATAAGTGATAGAACGTGTGGCTATAAATCATTTCATTAAGGGTCCAAAAAGTATTTTCAAGTTAAATTATTACTAAATATAAAATAGTTGCATTCTTTTTTAGACTGATGTAAAAGAGAAGGGAGACATATATATTGGGACATAGGGAATACTCTTTGTCTCAATTTATATGACTCACTTTTCCTTTTAGTCAGCTTAAAAAAATGACACATTTCTATATTTAGTATGATTTTAATTTTAAAATTCTCATTTTATTCTTAACGAAATGATTTGTAGCCACGTAAACATCTATCACTTATTTTAGATCGCAAGTTTCAAAAATCTTACTTTATTTCATTAACGTCATACCAAGTCAAACTACATTATATAAATGGAACAAAAGGAGTATGCTTCTAATAGAATCTAACTCAAAAGTATTGAATTTGCATAATATCATACTTGTAATTCTATATCCTTTCATGTATATTAAACTACCTAGATTTATGTGAATATAAATATTCCCCTTCTTCAGACATATAGGGTATTCAGAAAGAAAAGAAAAATCAAGAGCATGAAAGGACTAATTGACCATTTGAAGGAGATGAATATATTGATAGTACGACAGATAGTTAACTAAGGGTGTGCTTGGTAGGAAGGAAAATGTTTTCCTAGAAAATGTCTTCTTGAAAAACAAGTGAATTTCTAACTTATTTTCTCAAGTTTGGTTGGTAAGTAGAAAATATATGTTTGATTGGTAAATGAAAAACATTTTTCAGAAAATATCTTTTATTTTTGGCTGGAGACTAGAAAATACTCGTAGGAAAATAATTTATGTACCGATAATCGATCTAGGACTTGATCGTGACACCTGAACTAGAACACGACACCGGTGACTATTCTGAAATTTGACCCAGGATCTGACGCAGATTTTCGACCCTCAAATATTTTTCGAAAACAAATTTTCCTTCATACCAAACATACCCTAAGGCAATAATCAAAACCTTTTCTGCAAAATTTAAAGCAAAAAACAAATTTCCTGTAGGTTTCTTGATTTTTATTTACATCGCAAGATGTTGTTATTTTTTATTTTAATTTATGTCATATTATGAAATTTCAGAAGTTATTGAAATTTTTATATGATTTTAAAAATATTTTAAATTTTTAACTATTGTGATTTGTAGTACTTTTTTTAACATAATTTTGAAAATAATATTTATTGCTCTGTTTGTTCTAATTTATGTGGCACACGCAGAATTTCAAATATTAACCATTTTTTATATGTCTCTTTAATATATTAAGTTGTTAATTATTGTATTTTATAGTACATTTTGAACCTAATTTTTTAATAATATATGTTATTTGCCATGTCCAATTTATGTGGCATTAATTGATAAATTTGTTGGAGTCGAGAAATTTATTTTGTTAATTATTGTAATTTATAGTTTTTTTTCCCGTCAATTTCAAACAATATATGTTATTAATTGATAGAATACTTTTAATGTAATTTTTTTAAAAAAATATGTGTGACTCTCCATGTCCCAATTTATGTGGCACATGTAAAGTTTTGACAATTAACCAAAATTTTAATACATTTTAAAAAAATATTTTTAAGTCGTTAAATTTTAAGTAATTTAAATTGTTGTATTATTTATTACAATTTATAATACTTTTAAAGTAGTTGAAATATTGTACTATTTATTATGATTTATAACACTTTTTTTATAATTTATGTCATATTAAGAAATTTGAGAAGTTATTGAAATTTTTATATGATTTTAAAAATAATTTAAATTGTTAGCTATTGTGATTTGTAGTACTTTTTTTTAACATAATTTTTAAAATAATATTTATTACTCTATTTGTTCTAATTTATGTGGCAGATGCAGAATTTCAAATATTAACCCTTTTTAATATGTCTCTTTAATATATTAAGTTGTTAATTATTGTATTTTATAGTACATTTTGAACCTAATTTTTTAATAATATCTGTTATTTGCCATGTCCCAATTTATGTGGCATTAATTGATAGATTTGTTGGAGTCGAGAGATTTATTTTGTTAATTATTGTAATTTATAGTTTCTTTTTCGTCAATTTCAAACAATATATGTTGTTAATTGATAGAATACTTTTAATGTAATTTTTTTAAAAAAATATGTGTGACTGTCCATGTCCCAATTTATGTGGCACATGTAAAGTTTTGACAATTAACCAAAATTTTAATACATTTAAAAAAATATTTTTAAGTCGTTAAATTTTAAGTAATTTAAATTGTTGTATTATTTATTACAATTTATAATGCTTTTAAAGTAGTTTAAATATTGTACTATTTATTATGATTTATAACACTTTTTTTTTAAATTTATGTCATATTATGGAATTTGAGAAGTTATTGAAATTTTTATATGATTTTAAAAATATTTTAAATTGTTAGCTATTGTGATTTGTAGTACTTTTTTTTAACATAATTTTGAAAATAATATTTATTACTCTATTTGTTCTAATTTATGTGGCAGATGCAGAATTTCAAATATTAACCCTTTTTTATATGTCTCTTTAATATATTAAGTTGTTAATTATTGTATTTTATAGTACATTTTGAACCTAATTTTTTAATAATATATGTTATTTGCCATGTCCCAATTTATGTGGCATTAATTGATAGATTTGTTGGAGTCGAGAGATTTATTTTGTTAATTATTGTAATTTATAGTTTCTTTTTCGTCAATTTCAAACAATATATGTTGTTAATTGATAGAATACTTTTAATGTAATTTTTTTAAAAAAATATGTGTGACTGTCCATGTCCCAATTTATGTGGCACATGTAAAGTTTTGACAATTAACCAAAATTTTAATACATTTAAAAAAATATTTTTAAGTCGTTAAATTTTAAGTAATTTAAATTGTTGTATTATTTATTACAATTTATAATGCTTTTAAAGTAGTTTAAATATTGTACTATTTATTATGATTTATAACACTTTTTTTTTAAATTTATGTCATATTATGGAATTTGAGAAGTTATTGAAATTTTTATATGATTTTAAAAATATTTTAAATTGTTAGCTATTGTGATTTGTAGTACTTTTTTTTAACATAATTTTGAAAATAATATTTATTACTCTATTTGTTCTAATTTATGTGGCAGATGCAGAATTTCAAATATTAACCCTTTTTTATATGTCTCTTTAATATATTAAGTTGTTAATTATTGTATTTTATAGTACATTTTGAACCTAATTTTTTAATAATATATGTTATTTGCCATGTCCCAATTTATGTGGCATTAATTGATAGATTTGTTGGAGTCGAGAGATTTATTTTGTTAATTATTGTAATTTATAGTTTCTTTTTCGTCAATTTCAAACAATATATGTTGTTAATTGATAGAATACTTTTAATGTAATTTTTTTAAAAAAATATGTGTGACTGTCCATGTCCCAATTTATGTGGCACATGTAAAGTTTTGACAATTAACCAAAATTTTAATACATTTAAAAAAATATTTTTAAGTCGTTAAATTTTAAGTAATTTAAATTGTTGTATTATTTATTACAATTTATAATGCTTTTAAAGTAGTTTAAATATTGTACTATTTATTATGATTTATAACACTTTTTTTTTAAATTTATGTCATATTATGGAATTTGAGAAGTTATTGAAATTTTTATATGATTTTAAAAATATTTTAAATTGTTAGCTATTGTGATTTGTAGTACTTTTTTTTTACATAATTTTGAAAATAATATTTATTACTCTATTTGTTCTAATTTATGTGGCACATGCAGAATTTCAAATATTAACCATTTTTTATATGTCTCTTTAATATATTAAGTTGTTAATTATTGTATTTTATAGTACATTTTGAACCTAATTTTTTAATAATATATGTTATTTGCCATGTCCCAATTTATGTGGCATTAATTGATAGATTTGTTGGAGTCGAGAGATTTATTTTGTTAATTATTGTAATTTATAGTTTCTTTTTCGTCAATTTCAAACAATATATGTTGTTAATTGATAGAATACTTTTAATGTAATTTTTTTAAAAAAATATGTGTGACTGTCCATGTCCCAATTTATGTGGCACATGTAAAGTTTTGACAATTAACCAAAATTTTAATACATTTTAAAAAAAAATTTAAGTCGTTAAATTTTAAGTAATTTAAATTGTTGTATTATTTATTACAATTTATAATGCTTTTAAAGTAGTTTAAATATTGTACTATTTATTATGATTTATAACACTTTTTTTTTAATTTATGTCATATTATGGAATTTGAGAAGTTATTGAAATTTTTATATGATTTTAAAAATATTTTAAATTGTTAGCTATTGTGATTTGTAGTACTTTTTTTTAACATAATTTTGAAAATAATATTTATTACTCTCTTTGTTCTAATTTATGTGGCAGATGCAGAATTTCAAATATTAACCCTTTTTTATATGTCTCTTTAATATATTAAGTTGTTAATTATTGTATTTTATAGTACATTTTGAACCTAATTTTTTAATAATATATGTTATTTGCCATGTCCCAATTTATGTGGCATTAATTGATAGATTTGTTGGAGTCGAGAGATTTATTTTGTTAATTATTGTAATTTATAGTTTCTTTTTCGTCAATTTCAAACAATATATGTTGTTAATTGATAGAATACTTTTAATGTAATTTTTTTAAAAAAATATGTGTGACTGTCCATGTCCCAATTTATGTGGCACATGTAAAGTTTTGACAATTAACCAAAATTTTAATACATTTTAAAAAAAAATTTAAGTCGTTAAATTTTAAGTAATTTAAATTGTTGTATTATTTATTACAATTTATAATGCTTTTAAAGTAGTTTAAATATTGTACTATTTATTATGATTTATAACACTTTTTTTTTAATTTATGTCATATTATGGAATTTGAGAAGTTATTGAAATTTTTATATGATTTTAAAAATATTTTAAATTGTTAGCTATTGTGATTTGTAGTACTTTTTTTTAACATAATTTTGAAAATAATATTTATTACTCTCTTTGTTCTAATTTATGTGGCAGATGCAGAATTTCAAATATTAACCCTTTTTTATATGTCTCTTTAATATATTAAGTTGTTAATTATTGTATTTTTTAGTACATTTTGAACCTAATTTTTTAATAATATATGTTATTTGCCATGTCCCAATTTATGTGGCATTAATTGATAGATTTGTTGGAGTCGAGAGATTTATTTTGTTAATTATTGTAATTTATAGTTTCTTTTTCGTCAATTTCAAACAATATATGTTGTTAATTGATAGATTTTTTGGAGTGGACTTTTTTTTTATTAATTATTGTAATTTATTGTTTCTTTTTCGTCAATTTCAAACAATATATGTTTATTATATAATCCATTTTATGTGGTACCAATAGAATTTAGAGAGTCAATTAAATTTTTTATATAAGTTTTAAATAATTAAGCTGTTAATTATTGTAATGTATAGTATTACTTATATTATTTTTAAATATATTTAAATATTATATGTTAGGTTTTTTATCGTAATTTATATGGCATTGATAGAATTTAAAGTGTCAAATAATTGTTAATTATTGTAATAGATAATATGGAGTATTTAAGTCATTTACAGTATAGTAATTAATATATAATATGTAGTATTTAAGTGGAAGGTGATGGGGCCCACTTATATAGTTTGATAAATATATTGGATATTAGTAGTGATTTATAGTATAGTAACTAATAATATATAATATGTAGTATTTAAGTGGAAGGTGATGAGGCCCACTTATATATTTTATAAATATATTGGACATTAGTAGTGATCTTATTGGAACATTGATAGTCATTTCTAGACTCTTTTATAATATAGTAACATGTAAGCATTCTCCTGTAATAATTTTTTCACTCTTTTCTTTTATTATCACTTTGGAGAGAAAAAAAATTATAAATTAAAGACAAAGTCAAGACTAATGTGATGTGATACTGCAAATTTCAACTATATATATAAATAAGAAAAAGGATATATTTAATTAGTAAGTTACAAAATGCGTATATAGGACTATGAATTGAAAAATAATACAATTCTAGATTGTGGTAATATAATAAATCTTTGAAAAATATATTTATTACTAGCAATACAAAAAGAGAGAAAATTATTGACCAACCAGAATTTTGATCTTAGTGAGATTCTCATTACTCAACAAATGGATGTTGTTGCCTATGATGTTGTTGTCTTAGCTCTTAAGGGAACTCAAAATGTTGTACTCAATTTTCCTCATCATAATTCATATTAATTCTTATCTAAAGCTTCCTCCCTAGTTCACCATCTTCGAACGATATATGTCGCACCGCGGCGATGATAAGGGACGCACAAGGCGAGGATGATCGGTACATACAGCTAGGAAGGTACTTATTAGAAGAAAATAAAACGCAATAGGACAATAACGTATAAGTACCAAGCAACTATATCCCATGAGGTAGTGAAGATGAGAAAATACACCAATCTAAGTGCTAGGAGCAGTTATGTTTTTTATGAGGAAATAACTACCATTGAAAACATCATCTTTATCTTTGTCTCTCCGTCCTACTGAGATCCGCCTCTTATTCCACATTCCTATACTAATCTAATTTGGATTAAGATTCCAAAATTTCTCAATATATCACGATTACCCTCTATCGTCAAGTACATGACCTGGTTTTTATTTTGAAAATGTCTTGCAAGAGACTTTTAAACAGTTCTTTTCGATCTTACAAATCCGTTTGCAATTATCTCGAATATTCAGAGAAAGGTGCAACATTTGTTTGATCAATTAATAAATAATTTATTCTAAACAAAATAAATAACCGGAGAATTTTGGGGACAGAGAAAAACCACCTAGTTATTAGACAGTGATTTAACTTTCAACACTCAACTACTCTACATTCAAACATCATCAACCCATTAACTAAATCTAAAATCAAATTTTTATAACTCTATTTGGCCAAAAATTGAGGAAAAAACATAAGGAAGTTTTCAACTAAATATCAACGTAATTTACATATGCATAGGAGTATTTTCTGGCTTCTTCATTGATGGCCACGTGGGGCTCTTGCAAAAAATTGCTAACTTGTTTTCTTTCGATCATCGATCATCTGTTCTTTTAGTTGAAAACTTTGTCTTGATTGAATTTTATTGATTGTTTATCTTATTTTACATGCTCTTATATCAAAAAAAAAAAATTATTTTATTTTAAAAATTTTAATTTGACTATTATTATTTTATGTTACTCTATAATAGAGAAAAGAATGTTGAGAAGCTTAAGTTCGGTCGGTCAATTTATCGATTTGCTCTTCTGCTTTAACTTTCTCTATTTATATTTAGTATTTTTTTCTTTAAATTTATTTTTCTTACTTTCCTAGTTTCCTTTTTAATATGTTATTTATTTAAATATTACGAAAGAATAGTACTATAAATCATAATAATTAAAAATTTAAAAACTTAGATCGGCTCTCAAAACTTCACATATTCCATAATAGGTCAAACAAATTAAAAATTAGATAGTATTTGTATTTAAGAATTACAAAAAAAATGGTACTATAATCTCAATAATCAACAACTTAAAATATTTTTAAATTATTAAAAATTTGGTTGACTCAAAATTTAACACGTTTTAGGATAGATGGTAACATATATTATTTATAAATTATTTTAAAAGTAATATAAATTACAATAATTAACAACTTAAAATATTTAAAAATTATATAAAAGTGTAGTTGATTCTCCTAAGTTTGTCTGTGTCACATAAATTGAAACATATGGAGTAACTAGATGTGAGCAACTTAGGGTCAATCAATGAACTGACCAATTTACCCCTCTGCTTTGATTTCCTCTATTTATATTTAGTATTTTCTACATTTCAATTTATTTATGTTACTTTCCTTTTTAGTATGTTGCATTTAAAAATTAGTACATATTAGAAGAGTGAAGGTTTGAGGAGCTTAGGGTCAGTCCGCCAATTGACTAATTTTCCCTTTTCCTCAAATTTCCTCTATTTTATATTTAGTATTTCTTCATTTTTTTTAGTATATTATGTATTTAAAAATTACGAAAAGAATAGTATTTATTTAGAAACACAAAAGATTTGGTTAACTCTTAAAATTTCACATATGCCACATAAATTGCGACTGAGAGAGTAGCATATATTACTTAAATATTACGTTAAAAGTATTATAAATCACAATAATTAACAACTTAAAATATTTTAAAAAGTATTAAAAAATGATTGACTTTCCAAATTTCACTTATGCCACATAAATTGAGACAGAGAGGGTAACATATATTATTTGAAATTTACGCTAACCAAGAATACCATAAATCACAATAATTAACAACTTAAAATATTTAAAAATATATATTAAAAAATCAATAACTCTAAATATTTCACATGTGCTACATAAATCACAATAATTAACAACTTAAAATATTCAAACAAATATATTAAAAAATTGATTAACTCTCAAAATACGACATGTGCTACAAATATTATTTGAAAAGTACATTAAAAATATTAAAAAAATAATTAACAACATAAAATATTTAAAAATTTAATTAACTCTCCTAATTCTATCTATGTCTCATAAATTAAAATAAATAAAGAAATATATATTGGGCATGGGCTTGCCCTGGCTTTTTTATCTAGTCTTTAAATAGAGGGGAAACTAAGCGAATACCCGATAAAAAAATAATTACAAATATATACCCCTTTACATTCATACCCTCACTAAATAATTACACTATATACCTCCCAAACTAATTTCTCTTAACTGATACTAAACATCAGTATAATATATTGTATTGGTATCATTAAGGCTAATAATTTCACTTAATTGATGTTAAATCAATATATATGTGTGTGCGCGCGCGCGCGTGTGTGTGTGAGACCTAGCTTTTTGAAAGAACTAGAAAGAGTTGTTTTTGGAAAGAATGAAAATCTGGAAAATTTGTCAAGTTATGTTAAGTTTGAGTTTTTGGGTCAACTTCAAACGACCATAACTCCTAGATCAAGATGAGTTAGGTGTGCTACAAGATACCGTAGGAAAGATCTTTGAATTATCTTTCCAAGGCCTCTGAGATTTTACGATTTCTAGTTCGTATGAGGGAGATATGCCCATTTGAAGTTGGGATGCCTAGCTAAGGAAAGTCCAATCCGGATTTTTGAATGGTACTTTGGTCTTTTCACTACCCTATTAATTGATTTCATTTTTGGTAATTAAGTTGGGGTCTAAACTGATTTGGTTCGGTTTACGCTTCATCAAAAAGAGTTAAGGTTTTGAGAGAAGAGAAAAGAAGAGGATAAAAGAGGAGAAGAAGCAAGGATTCTCGATTTCTTGAGGAAGTGAGGGCGGATTTCGCCAAGGATTTAATCATACGAGGTATGTGAGTCTTTCATAGCGTTGGATTCGTTCACCCACGCGTCAATCATGTTTATTTCAGTGAAGTTCATTCTAGAAAGTTGAAAGTTGATGAATCTTGAATGGTGTTCTTGAAATTGGTCTTTGTTCTTGAGTTAGGTTGAGATTAAGAAGCTCCTTGAGGTTAAAATGTTGTTTCGTTGAGTTGTTTGAGTTAGATTCTTGTGTATACATACTCGGTATCTGAATCTAAAGGGAATTTGAGAAAAGGAACCGATTTTAGGCGAATTGGGGTTAGAAAACAAGAAGGAACAAGTCGGGCAAATCTGGGTACTAGGTCTGCATCGCGGACCTGTTCCTCATAATTGACAATTTTTCGCATCGCGGAGTGGTCACATACCGTTCTGCCTCAAAATTTATTTCTCGACCAAATAATTAAATGTATCTCCGTGTCGCGGACTTGCTTCCAGACAATGATTTCTTGATCTTTTGTCATGTTTAACTATGTAAAAACACTCCTAAACATCATGAGATCTTTCCTATCACAAATCACAATCTTTGAATCCATAATTCAATTCAAGGAAAGTTAAAAGTCAATTCAAGAGAAGTTAAGAGTCAAGTCAAGAGAAGTTAATGTCCAAGTTAAGAGAAGTTCATAGAGTCTTCCAAAAGTCTTTTACAAATGTTTTAACTTTGTTTTAAGACCTGAGTTTTGAGTTGAGTAAAGAGTAAAAGATTTGAAGTTCATTTCTTCAAAAAAGTATATCAGGACTATGTATTCCCAAAGAGTTTAAAATGTTTTCACATTTAAATAAGAAAGGAAACTGAGATTTTCAAAAGAGACTTTGAGCTGGTATTCAGTAAACGAGTAAATGCTTTCATAATTAAGCAAGAGAGGAAACTTTGATTTCCAAGATAGCCTTTGTGCTATGTTTTGAGAAATTATCTCAAACCACAGAAAGAAATATGTTTTTAAACATAAGAGCTAGTATTATATTTTAGGAGTAGTATTGAGTACCGATATGGGGGAGAGTTTAGACAACTCCCAGCCCCCATAAACTATGTAGCCATCATGGATAGAAACGGGTCATACTTTTTAGATGATTCCTTAGTGATTTTTAGCATAGTCTATTGGATCCACTTAGTAGTTTAGTTTTTATACCCTCGGCAAGGTATAGGATGGCCCTGGCAACGTGAGGCAAAACGAATGTACCATCACAATAGCTCTTAAGTGATGATTGTCAGTTAGAGAAACTCCCACGGAAGTATTTTTTATTAATATATACACAGAGTTACTTGTATTTTATATACATCCAGAGTTTATATTGTATCTTTGCATACACACAGAGTTACTATTGTATTTCTAAATACACAGAGTTATTATCCATGTTTTAAAAGCTTTTCTTTATATTGCAATTATTTTATTACTTTATATTGAAATGAGTTAAGTTGAGCCCAGGTATGTCCTTTCAGTTCCTTACAAGCTTATGTCGTGTTTTAGAAATCCCTTCGCATAGTCGTACATTCAATGTACTGATGCCATTTGGCCTGCATATTCTTATGATGCAGACACAGGTAACCAAGATCAGCATCCAGCGCATCGTTGATCCAGTTGAGCACTCAGAGTCTTGTGGTGAGCCTCCTTGCTATCCGGAGGATCCCTTTTTATCGCTTTCAGTATTAGATAGTTCATTAGGATGTTGTGGGTCTTGTCCCAATATCCATATCAGTTGTTAGAGGCTTCATAGATAGACAGTCAGATGTTAATTCATTCGTCATTATCTTGTTATTGGCTTATGTTCAGATTTGAGATGCCACTTTGGCTAAGTTATGTTGAGTTCTAAAACATTTTGAGTTTAGTTTTGAGATAGTTGAGTTATCTTGTATTTGGATACTCTTTCTTATGTTTAAGTCTTCCGTTGAGTAAGTAAGTCAGGCCAAGGGGTCGCTTTGGTCCAGCAATGGTTCTCGAGTGTCAGTCCCATCCAGGGTGTAGGCTCGGGGTGTGACAAACTTCATATCAGAGCACAAAGTTCAAGAGTCCCAGGGAGTCTATGAAGCCGTGTGTTTAGAGTCCTAGTTATCGATGTGAAGCGCGCCACATTTATAATTAGGAGGCTGCAACATTTAGGAAATTCTTTCACTTCTTTCATACTTATTTCGTGCATTAGAGTTTTATCTCTAAAGAAGTTTCTTTCTAACTCGTGCTTGCGCGTAACCGATTGTGTGCTGGGCTATGTTTGAGAATTCCTACATGGGACGTTTCTTTCCCCGTGAGCTAAGAAAGGCAAAAATAATAGAGTTTCTCACACTTAAGCAGGATTCTTTGAGCGTTCATGAGTATGGGTTGAAGTTCACCCAACTTTCCCGCTATGCTCCGGAGATGGTTGCAGATATAAAGAGTAGGATGAATCTATTTGTTGATGGGTTGTCTCGTCTGTCAAGTAAGGAAGGTAAGGTAACCATGCTAATATGTGACATGGACATAGCAAGGCTAATGACCTATGTGCAACAAGTTGCGAAGGACAAGCGGAGGGATAAATAAGAGTTTAAGAATAAGAGGGATAAGGCATCAAGGAATGAATCCGGGAAGCAAAAGATTAATACGAACCGGTCTTCGTTCCAACATAGGGAAAAAAGACCTTCTCCATCATTTGCTGGTGCACCTGCACCAAGAAACAAATGTGAGTACAATAGTCATAATTCCCATAATTTCAGAGCTAGATGTTCACAGTCGCAAGATAGTATGGCACAAGGGGGTACTAAGATTCCTGCATGTGCTAAGTATGGTAGTAACGACTCAGGAATGTGTCGTGATGGCTTCACTGGATGTTTTAAGTGTTGCTAAAATGGTCATTTCATGCGAGAATGTCCAAAGAACTAGCAGGGTAATGGTAATGGGAATCAGGGTAATAGAACCCAATCTTCTTCAGTTGCTCCACTAGATAGAGCTACATCTAGAGGAGCTACTTCAGGGGCATGCAGAGGATCAAACTGTCTTTATGCTATCACTAGTCGCCAAGAGCAAGAGGATTCTCCAGATGTTGTCACTGGTATGATCCAAGTCTTTAACTTTAATGGTTATGCTTTGCTAGACCAAGGAGTAATTTATCCTTTGTAACTCCGTATGTTGCAATGAATTTTAATGTCCTTCCTTAGCAACTTAGTGAGCCCTTCAGTGTTTCTACACCTGTTGGTGAGTTTATTCTAGCAGAGAAAGTATATTGTGATTGTCCCATTTCTGTCAATCATAAGAGCACAATGGCTGATTTAGTTGAGTTGGACATGGTAGATTTTGATGTCATTCTTGGTATGGACTGACTTCATGCCAATTATGCCTCAGTTGATTGTAGAACTCGAGTTGTCAAGTTCCAGTTTCCAAATGAGCCAGTCTTAGAGTGGAAAAGTAGTTCAACAGTACCTAAGGGTCGTTTCATTTCGTACCTTAAGGCAAGGAAGTTAGTTTCTAAGGGGTGTGACATTCACTTGGTCCGAGTTAATGACTCTAGTGTTGAGATACCTCATATTCAGTCAGTTCCAGTAGTAAAAGAGTTTCCAGAAGTCTTTCCAGATGATCTTCTCAGAGTACCTCCTTAGAGAGAAATAGACTTCGGTATAGATATTCTTCCAGATACTTATCCTATATCTATTCCTCCATATAGAATGGCACCAGTAGCATTGAAAAAGCTTAAAGAATAGTTGAAAGTTCTCCTTGATAAGGGCTTTATTAGACCAAGTGTCTCACCTTGGGGCGCTCCGATCTTATTTGTGAGAAAGAAAGATGATTCCCTTAGGATGTGTATAGATTACTGCCAGTTGAAGAAAGTTACCATCAAGAATAAGTATCCTCTTCCGAGAATTGATGATTTTTTCGATCATCTTCAGGGTGCTACATGTATCTCTAAGATAGACCTCAAATCAAGCTACCATCAGTTGAGAGTAAAGGAATGTGATATTCAAAAGAAAACACTCAGGACCCGTTATGGTTATTATGAGTTCTTAGTTATGTCTTTTGGTTTGACCAATGCACCTGCAACATTCATGTACCTTATGAACATAGTATTCAAGCCTTATTTAGATATGTTTGTTATCGTATTCATTGATGACATACTAATCTATTCAAGGAATGAAGAAGATCTTGTTAGTCATCTCAGAATAGTTCTCCAAACTCTGCCAATTTCTCTAAGTGTGAGTTTTGGCTTGTGTTTGTGGCCTTCTTAGGCCACATTATGTCTAGATAGGGAATTAAAGTTGATACCCAAAAAATAGAAGCAGTGCAGAATTAGTCTAGACCCACATCTCCAACTGATATTAGGAGTTTCTTGGGTTTGGCTGGCTATTATAGAAGGTACGTAGAAGGGCTCTCATCTATTTCATCCCCTTTGACCAAGCTAACTCAGAAAACAGTGAAATTCAATAGTCTGAAGCTTGTGAGAAAAGCTTTCAGGAATTGAAGAAGAGGTTGACTACTTCCCAGTGTTGACCTTACACAGAAGGTACGCAAGGCTTTATTGTATATTGTGATGCGTCCAAAGTTGGATTGGGTCGTGTGTTATTGCAGAATGGAGAAGTTATAGCTTATGCCTCCACACAGTTGAAAGTTCATGAGAAGAATTACCCAACCCACGATCTAGAGTTGGCTGCCATAGTATTTGCTTTGAAATTATATCGGCATTATCTTTATGGTTTTCATGTGGATGTGTTCACTGATCACAAGAGTCTTCAGTATGTGTTTAGTCAGAAAGAGCTTAATCTCAGACAAAGAAGGTGGTTGGAATTACTCAAGGATTACGACAAGAGTATTCTATATCACCCAGGTAAGGCTAATGTTGTTGTTGATGCCTTGAGCAGGTTATCTGTGGGTAGTACCGCTAATTTTGAGGAAGATAAGAAAGAGATAGCAAAAGATGTGCACAGACTTTCACGTTTGGGAGTCTGACTAATGGATTCCACAGAAGGAGAAGTAGTGGTGATGAATGGGGCTGAATCATCATTAGTGTCTAAAGTTAAGGAGAAACAAGACCATGACCCAATTTTGCTTGAATTGAAGGCAAATGTTCATAAGCAAAAAGTAATGGCTTTTGAACAAAATGGAGATGGTGTATTGAGGTATCAAGTTAGATCGTGTGATTGATTTCAAGGGTAATTGGGATGATCACCTACCTCTTATTGAATTTGCCTACAATAATAGCTACCACTCTAGCATCCAAATTGCTCCTTATGAAATTCTTTAAGGGAGAAGGTGCAAATCTCCTATTGGATGGTTTGAAGTTGGTGAAGCAGGGTTGATAGGATCATATTTAGTCCATCAATCTATGGAAAAACTGGATGTGATTCAAGAGAGGTTGAAAAAGGCACAGAGTCGTCAGAAATTCTACATTGATATTAGGAGAAGGGAGTTAAAGTTCGAAGTAGATGATTGGGTTTACTTGAAAGTTTCACCCATGAAGGGTGTTATGAGATTTGGTAAGAAAGGGAAGCTTAGTCCCCGGTATATTGGTCCTTACAGAATATCCAAGAGGATTGTTAATGTAGCTTATGAGTTAGAGCTACCACAAGAGTTAGCAGCGGTTCATCCGGTATTTCATATTTCCATGTTGAAGAAGTGCATGGGAGATCCTTCAATTATCATACCAACTGAAGATATTGGTATCAAGGATAGCTTATCTTTTGAAGAGATTCCGATTCAGATTCTAGATCGCCAAGTTCACAAGTTGAGGACTAAGGAAGTAACATCAGTCAAAGTCATTTGGAGGAACCAATTTTGTTGAGGAAGCTACTTGGGAAGCTGAGGAGGATATGAAGAAGAGATATCCATATCTCTTTGAAATTGGAGAAATTCATTCTCTTCTTAGTACTCTTTAATTTATAAGTTGGCATGTTGTATTTGCATTGTTTATTGGGTGTTTGAGCTGAATGTTAGATCTTACACCCTTAGCCTAGAAAGAGTAATATCATTCAAGGAAAAATGTTCCCAAGAGGGAGATATTGTAACACCTCGCTTTTTGAAAGAACTAGAAAGAGCTAGAATTAGAAAGAGTTGTTTTAGGAAAGAATGAAAATCTGGAAGATTTGTTAAGTTTTGTAAGTTTGAGGTTTTTGGCCAACTTCAAACGACCATAACTCCTAGATCAGGATGTGTTAGGTGTGCTACAAGATACCGTAGGAAATGTCTTTGAATTATCTTTCCAACCGCTGAGTTTTCACGATTTCGAGTTCGTATGAGAGAGATATGCCTATTTGAAGTTGGGTTGTCTAGATAAGGAAAGTCAAATCCGAATTTTTGAAGGATACTTTGGTCTTTTCACTACCCTATTAATTAAATTCATTTTTGGTAATTAAGTTGGGGTCTAAACTGATTTGGTTCAGTTTACGCTTCATCAAAAAGAGTTAGGGTTTTGAGAGAAGAGAAAAGAAGAGGAGAAAATGGGGGAAGAAGCAAGGATTCGTCGATTTCTTGAGGAAGTGAGTGCGGATTTCGCCAAGGATTTAATCCTAAGAGGTATGTGAGTCTTTCATAGCATTGGGTTCGTTCACCCACGCGCCAATCACATTTATATCAGCGAAGTTCGCTCTAGAAAGTTGAAAGTTGATGAAACTTGAATGGTGTTCTTGAAATTGGCCTTCATTCTTGAGTTAGGTTGAGATTGAGGAATTCCTTGACGCTAAAATGTTGCTTCCTTGAGTTGTTTGAGTTAGATTCTTGTGTATACATATTGGATATCTAAATCTGAAGGGAATTTGAGATAAAGAACCGAATTTAGGCGATTTGGGGTTAGGAAACGAAGAAGGAACAAGTCGGGAAAATCTGTGTACCACCTGTTCCTTAGAATTGACAATTTTTCTCTGCGTCGTGGAGTGGTCATGGACCGTTCTACCTCAAAATTTGTTTCGCGACCAAATAATTAAATGCATCTCTGTGTCGCAGACTTGTTTTCAGACAGTGATTTCTTGATCTTTTCTCATGTTTAACTATCTAAAAACACTCCTAAACATCATGAGATCTTTCCTATCATAAATCACAATCCTTGAATCTATAATTCTATTCAAGGAAAATTAAGAGTCAAGTCAAGAGAAGTTAAGAGTCAAGTCAAAAAAAGTTAAGAGCCAAGTCAAGAGAAGTTCATAGAGTCTTCCAAAAATCTTTTACAAATGTTTTAACTTTGTTTTAAGACCTGAGTTTTGAGTTGAGTAAAGAGTAAAAGATTTGAAGTTCATTTCTTCAAAAAAGTATATCGGGACTATGTATTCCAAAGACTTTAAAATGTTTTCACATTTAAATAAGAAAGGTAACTGAGATTTCCAAAAGAGCCTTTGAGCTAGTTTTCAGTAAAATAGTAAATGCTTTCATAGTTAAGAAAGAGAGGAAACTTTGATTTCCAAGATAGCCTTTGAGCTAAGTTTTGAGCAATTATTTCAAACCACTGAAAGAAGTATGTTTTAAAACATAAGATCTAGTATTATATTTTGGGAGTAGTATTGAGAACCGATATGAGGGAGAGTTCAGACAACTCGCAGCCCCCATAAACCATGTAGCCATCATGGGTAGAAAAGGGTCATACATTTTAGATGATTCCTTAGTGCTTTTTAGCATAGACTAGTGGATCCACTTAGTAGCTCAGGTTCTATACCCTCGGCAAGGTATAGGGCAGCCCTGGCAGCGTGAGGCAAAACGTTGTATCATCACAATAACTCTTAAGTAATGGTTGTCGGTTAGAGAAACTCCAACAGAAGTATTTTGTATTATTATAAAAACAGAGTTACTTGTATTTTTATATACATCCAGAGTTTATATTGTATCTTTGCATACATTTAGAGTTACTATTGTATTTGTAAATACACAGAGTTGTTATCCATGTTTTAAAAGCTTTTCTTTATATTGCATTTATGTTATTGCTTTATATTGAAATAAGTTAAGTTAAGTTAAGTTGAGTTGAGCCCAGGTATGTTATTTCAGTTCCTTTCAAGCTTATTTCTTTTTTAGAATTCCCCTCGCATACTCATACATTCAATGTACTGATGTCATTTGGCCTGCATCTTCCTATGATGCAGACACAGGTAACCATGATCAGCATCCAGCGTATCGTTTATCCAGTTGAGCACTCAGAGTCTTGTGGTGAGCCTCCTTGCTTTTTCTTTGTTGCTTTCGGTATTATATAGTTCATTAGGATGTCGTGGGTCTTGTACCGACATCCATCTAAGTTGTTAGAGGCTTCATAGATAGACAGTCATATGTTAGTTCATTCGCCATTATCTTGTTATTGGCTTATGTTCAGATTTGAGTTGCCACTTAGGCAAAGTTATATGTTGAGTTCTGAAAAAATTTGAGTTTAGTTTTGAGACGGTTGAATTATCTTGTATTTGGATTCTCTTTCTTATGTTTAAGTCTTCCGCTGAGTAAGTAAGTCAGGCTAAGGGTTCTTTTGGGGCCAACAATGGTTCTCGAGTGCCAGTCCCACCCAGGGTGTAGGTTTGGGGCGTGACAATATATATATATATATATACATATATATATATATATATATAGTATCATTGACTAATGAGTGATTTTTGAACAAGAAACCTTAATGATACAATAAAAATATACATATACTCTTATAGTATCATTGACTAATGATGTAACCACCTGTTTCCGTCATTATAGAAAAGATATCGAGTAAAATTTTTGGGCCGGAAAACGTTTTGGGAGTAACTTGGAATTTCTCAACCTAGTCCAGATTTAGAAGAAATTGGAGTCAGTGAGGTCTAGGAAAATATGAAAACAAATGGGAGATCTAATTATAAATTTGATTACATGAGTGGATAGCTAAGACGTTAAGGAAACTGTACGACTTTCCGGAAATGAATTCGGGCAAGTAGAACTCCCGAAATTGATCTCAGCGTGAATGGGTAGTTTTTGAGTGTCATGTGTTAAAGGTGTGTTGTGAAATGGGAGTTTGGGACTCTTAAATCGACTCACTGGTTTCGTCACTGACCTATTTGTCATCATCAACCTCATCGCATTGGGTTTTGGAACACCTAAACCCAATTGCTTATTTATAGCTAGTGGCATCAGATTGATGCTCACCCCTAGATCACACAGGGATTTTGCAAACTTAAACGTGCCGATAGTGCATGGTATAGTGAATGCACCTGGATTCTCCTTTTTCTGCACCAAGGATCTTATAGCGATGGCACTACAATGATGGATATTGTCGATCAGTTCAAAACTTATAACTCTCTTCTTGTGACTAAGTCCTTCATGAACTTTGCATATCCTAGCATCTGCTCTAGAGCTTTTACTAACGGGATGTTCACTGAAAATGACCTCATCATGCCTATAAACTTTGTAAACTTCTCATCTTCAACTTTCTTCTTGAGCCTTTGAGGGAATGGAGGAGGCGGTTCGGTATCTGCTAAAGGCAAAGTTCTCTCTACTTCTATTTTTTTTTCTTTTACCTTAGCTAGCTTCTCTGTTGGTTCAGCCACCTCTGCGTCACTTGTATTTTTAGCTTCAGCATATGCTTCCTCATTTCTCTCTATGCTCTGTTCCTGTTCAATCCCTGCAGGTTTTGATTCATTCAGGATCTTACCTCTCCTGGTGGTAATTGTCATGCAATGTCCATCCTTTTTGGGGTTCTAAATAGTGTCACTAGGTAGTGAAACATTATTTCTTGGATTTAGCGATGCTGACAATTGTCCTAACTGTTGCTCCAACTACTTGATGAAAGTGGTGTGAGAATCCACCAACTGACTCATACTGGGGAAATCACTCCTCATCTCTTTTACACCTACATAACTTGATTCAACCTTTTGCAACACCTTATCTAACATATCCTTCATATTGGACCCGCTGGAACTACCACCTTCTCGATCTCTATTACTTGGAGGCACATTGTAACGACCCGAAAATGATAGAGTGAAACTAGAGCCTCAAATGTGAGTTTGGAGTTGAGAACTTAATGAAATGATTATATTTGAATTTGACCCAAAAAGTTCTTAAAAATGTGCTTCGGAAGTTACCGGAAACTTGTTTAGCTCTATATAAAAAGATCTGTTTTGTTTTTCAAAAATCCGACTTCATATTCTTGTTTAGGGGGTCAAATTGAGTGGGAAATGGGTCTAACCCAAATTTTAGAGCAACCGTATCAAAATCCGAAATTTCAAAGTGAAGCCTTTTTCGAGGGTCTACTTTGGAGGGTCATATCTCCTAGCACACAAATTATTTGGGTGGCCAATAATATATCCATGGAAAGCCCTTTGAGTTAGCTACCTAACGCACTTCGTTTCATCTCATTCGGAGTTCGGACGAAGAAGTTATGCCCATTTTCGTAAAATCTGTCCGGCAGAAAAAGGCAATTTCCAGTAGCTAATTTTACTGTTCACCCGCCCCATTTTTTTTCTAAGTGTTGGACGAATTTTTTTCCAAAGGGCATATATTATTTCCTAGATACCATTAATTCAATTCCCATCCCTAAAACATTTCCCTCTCTACAATCCTCCATTAAGAAGAAGAAGAACTTGGAGCTAGGGCTTGGATTCAAGGCTTTCTTCATCAATTTTCTTGGGGAATCATAGCAAAGGTATGGTGACCCTTGATCCTTGATTATCTTTCCTTCAAGGAGTCCATTAAAAAGGGTTTCAAAAGTCTTCAAAGAACAAAATTTCTATTTTCTATTCTAGGTATGGGTTCATGGGTAAAATGTTTTCAAAGTCATTATATTGGTGAATTGAAGTTGTATTTATGATTTTAAGATGATTTTATATGAAACTTCTTCAAGAACCCATGATTTCTCTCTATTCCTAGTTTATGCCTTTATGAAGTGGGTTGCTTGATAATGAATGTATATGAATCAAACTTGTTTAAATGTCTTTAGATTGTTGGAGTATGTCATTACCCATGCTTATTTTATGGTGTATTGTTGGTATATGGATGAATTGAGGATTGTGGCCTTATGGGCAAGTTATGGATGAATTCTCTTGTGGTAAGAAAAATGGTTGGGACTTGAGTGTTGTTGATTATGGCTTTGGAGGATGGTAAGTTAGCTTAATCTCATATTATGGATAAAAATTGTTCTTGCTTGGTTTGATCCACTTATGGTGGAGGTGTTTAATTATGAAATGTATTGTGACCATGGCCTTAAAGGCATAGTATGAGAAATTGGAGTGTTATCATGACATTATATGAATGAGAATTCAATGAAGATAATGTGATCATGTTATGAACGTAAAGGTGTTGCTATTGAAAGATTATTTCTCAATTTGACACTCATGAATGTTGATGATAGAATATGAAGGATTCTTCAATATAAAGTATACCTTGAATTGGTAAGACTTATGCATCATTTTCTTGTATAAATGATTATATTGTTGATTGTTGAATCCTCGGATCGGTAGGCTAGTGGCACCCTTCCACACGAGCTTATAATGAACCTTGGAATCGGTAGGCCTATGGCACCTTTCCATGAAGGTTAATGATGAGACTTGAACCGGTAGGCCCATGGCACCCTTTCAAGAGGAGTTAATGAGCTTTCCTAAATGAACCTTGAAACGGTAGGCTTAAAGCACCCTTTCACGTGTTAATGAATGTAATTTGGAGTTGGTAGGCCAATGGCACCTCTCATATGTGATAATGTCAAGGTAACGAACTATTCTATGGGAATGTAGGCTAAGCACCGAGTGGATTTGGTTAGATGGAAACTCCCCCAATAGTTAGGCATGAGTTTCAATGATCGTCTACCTTATCCCATAAACTATGTGCCCGCATAGGTAGCTAGTGGATCCATTAAGCTATATATCGGTCTTCCTTAGGCAAGTAGACCACCTCTTTACGGTGTGGGGACTTATGACACCGGATTCCATGACAAGCTCTCATGGTCTATGTCGGTTAAACGCTTACTTCCCATCATGTGAGATTTCATTATGGTTTCTTGATAAGCTCTACAAAGTGTAGGTAGTAGTATGGGATGCTACCTATACATTGCACGAGTAGGCTTGGAGAGGGTCATAGTGAGTTTCTCTAAATCCTAATGTATGTGACACAAATGTGCCCTAAATGAGGTTATTAAAGAATGTTGGCTCTCGAATGTTTAATATGAGATGCATGCTATACTTGGGTTATATTATGAGTTATTTTCCCTTGTCATGTCTTAATTAATGATATACCTCTTATGTATGAATATTGTGCAAAGGTGAAAGAAAGGAATGATAAGTTACTTTAAGTGACCTAAATGTGGTACCTTAGTATGGATAGTGGTATGGGACGCCATCCATACATTGCACGAGGTATAACATAAGGGTTCTTGAGGTGAAGGTCCAAGGTAAAGGTTTTCATGTTGAAATTGTTTAAAGGTAATATTATGACTTACTTGATGTTTATGCTTGTATTGTATGTCTTTTATGCAACTATTCATGGTACTTCAAAAAGTGGCATAATGCATGGTTTCTAACCAAAATGTCCCTTTTAAAGCATGTTTTGCATGGTCATCATACTTAGTACTTAATTGTGCTAATTCCATATTTCTCTATTTTCTATAAGTGTAGGTTCCGGCAAGTGATCACTCCTAGCTAGTTTGAAGTGTTGGATTGCTTTCCTCCAAGACTTGGTATGTCCTCATGGATTCGAGGATAAGACTTTTAAGTCCTTTTGTTCATGTAATAGACTTAATAGACTTCTTTTGATTGTAAAGGGCCGTGTCCCTACTTATGTTTTGTGACTGTGTCTAAGATGGCCATGTGAGACTTAGACTTCCGCTGTGTGTTTTTAAAGTTGTTTTAATGAAGTTCAAATGTGTGGATGTAAATAAGTTTTTTTTTATTCCGCACTATTTTCATTATTGAATGCAATGAATGACTATGTGGCTCGTATAAAGCCCCTTCGGGGTCGAATACGCCATTTTACGACTAGGGGGTACTCTCGGGTCGTGACACACATACACACCACTACAGTCATTTCTATACCATTCTTTGTTCTGCTAGTTGCCCTGCTCTCAGTTTCTTGATTTGTCATACTGCCCTTCTCTTTGGTAGTTCCGGCCTTGGTTTCCTGAGTCATAATTCCGGAAACCCCTTGATTACTCAAGTATTTGGCCTTCTCATTAAGGTCAATATCTTGATCTTCATACCAATTTGAGGCCCCAACAACGTTTACCTTCTCTGAACCTGCCATAATATGTTTTGTAAGCAAATCCATCTGGGTCCTTATGTGGGCCATATTCTGATCCCTTTCTTATTCTCTCTTCTTCTGTTCAGCTGAGAGCTCAAACATGAATCCAAGATCCCCTACCTCAGCATCTCTGGTGTGCCATGCTCTGTTGTTGTTGAAGACTTCATCCATTACTATCATGATTTCTGGGAATGGCTTCCTCATAAATGAACCTCTACACACTGCATCAACAACAAGTTTAGTCACAAAATTAAGTGACATGTAGAATACTTGTTCAAATTCTTTTCATTAAGGCCATGGTTTGGACATTTCTTCAGCTTCTGACTGAATCTCCACCAAGTGTCATGCATTGCTTCCCCTGGAAGTTGCTTGTGAGCCCATATCTCATCCTTCATCTGCAGTTTTTTGGCTTCAGGAAAGAACCTTTCCAAGTATGCTTCCTTTAGTTTGGCCCAAGTCCTAATTAAGTCATCTGGCAATTCATTTAGCCAGTTCATCGCCTCCCCAGTCAGAGACAATGAAAATAACCTCGGCCTCATAGTAATTTGACTAACCCCAGGGATTTCCTAGTGATTTGCAGATTGCTACAAAGTTCATTAGGTGTTGGTTGGCATCATCACTAGCTGCACCTTTGAACATTCCCTTCAAGTTCAGTAGCTGAATCATAGTGCTAGTAATTGTGAACTTTACACCTGGAGGTAATGTCGGTAACACGATTGCTCCGGTGGCTCCAGCCCCATCCAAATCCAAGTCATCTTCCTCAAAGACCATATGTGCCTACTGGTGTGCTCGACCCCTTCGAGCTATTGGTTGGTGTTGGGGAAGAGCTATTTCTTCCACTTCTACTTGCTCCCCTACTACCCTAGGTGGGTCATTCACAACATTCAGTTGAGCACCTCTAGCAGCGGTCTCAGTGTCAAGCCCCAATCTCTGCCTCTAAGCTTCGAGTTCTTGGGAGTTCACCATCTTGCAGATGGTCTTGCTAAGTTCGGGATCATAAGGAATCGATGGATCCCCTTACTTTTAGTATTTGGCATGCTCTACTGAACTCACATGTCAAAAACAACGACAAAGAACAAGACGTAAAATTAGGAAATATAACCACAATTTGAATAATAGCTAGTAAAATATTTCTGAATTGAAATTCCCCGGCAACGGTGCCAAAATTTGATATGTCCAAACTAACACTTCTATTAAGAAGTATAAACGGTCGATGTCAATTTATAGAACTGACGTGAATTGAGATCGATCCCTCAGAGAATTTACTCACATAAACAATTTCATTGACGCCTTTATTCAATTGTTGTTAGTATTTCCCACAAAAAGTAATTGCGAAATGAAAAAATTGGGTTTTGTTGTAATTTTCAAGTAACCAATGTTTCACGCACTGTTTAAGTTAACTCAAGTAACATGATCTTATCTTCTAAGTTGTGATAATTAATGAATGAAACTAGGGTTGTGTTCCCCATGACTTAACTTTTAATGTTGAATCATGAACAAGTTTCGATTAACTGTTTCATTGCAAATTACCAGCGAGTTAGATGTATAACATTTCTCAGTCTTGTTAGATAATTTTCACTCTAATCCTCTCGGTCTTAGAGTGTTGTCTATTTTTACCCTCGCATGTCTGGAGTCAAAATCTCTTTTCTCAAACTCGATTTTTCACTCCAAACCAACAAATTAATTCTACTTTTTCATAAATGCCACTTTTCTCTCGAACAAGTGTTAGATACATGCAACTTCTAATGCGTGCACTCATTAGAAAGAATAGATATTGAAAGTGTGAATCACGTTTTGCAAATAACAATTGCACTCTACTCGTTCTGCGAATTTACACTTAGATTATCATCATGGTTCTCACAACCCTAGTTGTGGTGTGTAGCCACTCATGATTTCAATAGAATAAGCAAAGATAGATGTTGAATACATTAAAAGAAATTACTTACAAAGATTGCAGATTCAAAGAAAACTTGATATTCAAACAAGTAATCAAAAGCCTCAAGTCTTGATCTGAAATTAATTGATAAGAACCAAAGTTGTAAAATAAGGAAAGTCGCACTTCGTTCATACAATGACGAGATATCCAAAAAAAATAAACCTAATTAATTCAATAGTCTGTATAAAATAAGTCCTACTCAAAGTAGGACTAATTTGTTGGGCTATTTCACTGAAGGCACGACGGCTCGTCACGAGCCAAACGGCCTGTGAAGCCTATCGTGGTCCCACAGTTAGACAGTGTGGGACTTTCTTTTCTGATATCATCTACAAGCAACTCCATCTTGAGCACCATGGTCCGTGCAGTGCATTGTGATGCTGAGCTTCCACTTGGGCATTCACTCGAATTTTCTCTTCTTTACGAGCATTATAATGGTTCTTCAACCTCACCATGGCCCGTCTAGAGTCATGTGGTCTTCAATCTATACATAGCTCCACAAAGCTTCGTTGATGTCATTCCTCACGAGCCATCAGACTATCTGTTAAGAGGACCACGACCCGTATGGGATTTCATGGTCTTCACTTGGAATCTGGTTGATTTCCTAATGCTCACTGTCTCATCTCCACGAGCCTCAGAACGGATCGTTATAAAGACCACGGCCCGTTTGGGGCTTCGTGGTGTTCCTTTAGTGCATTTCTTTCACAATTCTATTTCAACTTTTCCACGCAAGTGTAAACCTGTCTAAACATCAACAAACACATCAAATCTACATAAACTCATTCAAGTTCTTGCATTAATCTTTATTTTTGAGCGTCAAATGTGCCATGATTACACGATACATTATTCATGGTGAATAATTTTGCCAAGTATTCGTGTTTGTGGATAGGGTTTGCATTCGCAGAGAATAAATAATCCATAGTGTTTTATTCCAAAATTTAGGGTTCTTTCCAATTTTCATCATTTTTTAGCTTTGAGAACTCTTGTGTGACGATTGTAAGAAAGTTTTTTAAGGTGAAATATTTTGGTAGGTATTCATAACCCTTAATCTTCAATTCTCATTCATCCATTATGATTTTTAACATCAAAATAAGGATTTTGAGTTTCAAGTTTTGAGGTTTTTCAAGAACCCTATGTTTTCGCTTAAATGGTGGTTTTGAGTTGATTTCAACCTCATTTTCTAAATGGTTCTCGCCGTTGGTTTCCAAATTGTTTGGGTAACGCATTTTCATGTTAAATTCCACATATACTTTATTTTTTCGAAATTAAATCTTTTGATTCATTTGGCCTTGTTTCCCAAAATGCTTCATATGGTGTTGTGAGTTTTAAAATCTTATTGTGATTATTTATTTGATTAGATTTCATTAATTTGGAGACTCAAAGAAGAGGGAAAGTTCAAGTCCTGGGGTAATTGTTTGATTGGTTAAGGCAAGTGAAATTCTACACCTTTATTAAAGTTTGTAGAATTTTGTATTTTCCTTTTTGTATGTGTAGGGGAGTAAACTGAATTGGTGATTGGTTGAATAGTTCATATAAAAAATCCTAAAGATAAAAAGGGAAGTAATGAAAAAGGCAACATTATGGTAAATTGATATATGTAATATTGTGAATGATTTCAGTGGTAATATTGATGCATTATTGATAAAAATACTATGATAAGTGGTCGTAAATTGTAAATTATATGGAAGTGTTATCTTCTCATTATTGTGTGGACATGCATATTTGCATTAGTTCTGAAACTGTGGGACGATATCTATTGTGATTATGTTGAGGTTTGTTCTAGTGATGTCGAGGTTTGTTCTGATAGGTAATATTGATGCAGAGGTCTCTTTCGGCTGAGATCTTTTTTGGCAGGTGATATTTATGTTGAGGTCTCTTCCAGCGGGTGATATCAATGTCGAGGTCTCTTTTGGTGGGTGATATTGATGTTGAGGTCTCTTTCGTTGGGTGATATTAATGCTGAAGTCTCTTCCAGTGGGTGATATTAATGTTGAGGTTTTTCTGACAAGTACATGGACCTTGTGCATCCCCAATAGGTTTCGGTCTAAGATTCAGCGGAAGTGTATCGTAGGAGAGATATGCATCACTCTATATGACATTGCACATCATTGAATCACACTTGAATGATTATGATTATTGATTATATGTTGTTGGGACTCTTGTTTGTGGAATATTGTGATGATATACTAATTGTGTTGAGGTGCGACTCGAGTTACTCCTTATATGCTTTGTTATGTGGAGTGGAAACTGTTGGGAAATTTGATTTATGAATTTGATACTTGATCTGTAACTGCTGAGGTATTGTTTTTGAACTATATGCTACTTGAAATTGTGAATTGTTAGGTTGGGATGATTTCTGTGCAGATTATAGTTTGTGGAGGTTCAGTTGGGATGAAAGGAGTACTCATATTTTATTTTTCTCTATCTCGTGTTTAGTAGTTTGCTTGCTGATTATCGTATTTTTGATACTCACTCCTTCCTTCTAAACTTATTTAGGTTACGTGCCCAGATCTGCGTGATTATTCTTCTACTCTACTTCATCTGAGACTTCTCTGTGGAGACTTTAGAGGCAGTTGCTTGTCACTTCAGTAGGCCCTCTTGTTTCTTAATTATGTTCTTGTTCTACTTTAGAAACAAAGATATTTGAGACTTGTATTTCTTTCGATTTTGTTGTGATACATTAGTGGCTTGTACACGTGACAATCAGGTTTTAAGAGTATTTATGAGATTGACTAAGTTTTTTTCATTTATGTTATTAATAGTTTATTTTTTGCACTTCTATCATAATGTTTTGGGGTTTTAAGCAGACTTATTTTAGTTAAATAAGATGAGTGTCATCACATCCATTTTTGGATCGTGACAGTGGGTAAACTCATTAATTGACCATCACGATCCCGACACAGGGACACGCAATCGCGAAGATAATCACTCAACTACTATGTGATCGTGACGGACCCTTACGCAATCGCGATACCAACAAACAGATCTCTATGCGAGAAGGAGTCTCGCGATCGCGATGAGTAAAACAATGAGCACCAAACATCAGCACACAACAACATAAGAAAACACAAAATTTCAAAACAATTATGATACCTAATTAAACATGACGTCCGGACTCAAAGAAACCATCAAAATACGAATTTGAGGTCTCTTTGACTCAAACCCATGAAATTCATAATAAACTAACTTTACACTCAAAAATATCAAATTGTGCTCGAAACTTTTGCAAATTCAACCAAGACCTCAACTAGGCCTAAAATCACCGTCCTAAATCCTATGAATCATCAGAATTTCTATCAGAGAATCCAACTCTAAATGTTGATCAAATTCAATCCTTGGACTAATTTCACTTAAACTCCAAACTCAAGGGCTCAAATCCACGTAACAAAGCTAAGACATAAACCAATGACACACCTAGATCAAATTCCGCATTCTGGAGTTTATGGAATTGATGAACTTTCATTTGTAGACTCAAACCTCCAGTTGTCACTGAAAACCATTTTATTCAACTTTAAACCTTCCAAAACTCAAAACTTCCAAAAATCAAAACTATTCAATGAAATTTCGAAGTCAACATCACAAATTGATCAAAAATGACTTGGGGCAACTATCGATAGGGGTATAACTTTAATTTTCTAATTTTTTCTAAAAATTCTCTTCAGGGTCATTACATACTATGATTATAAATACTATAAAGGAAAAATGAATGAGATGAATTGGATAAATATGCAGATTCCCTTCTCTCTCTCTCTCTCTCTCTCTCTCTCTCTCTCTCTCTCTCTCTCTCTCTCTCTATATATATATATATATATATATATATATATATATATATATATATTGGAAGTTCCTATAATAAATTAATAGGTTTTGAAAAATGAGGAAGGTGATATTTCTATTTTCTTTGATTTCAAAGAAACATTATCAATCATCTAAAAAATGGAAAAATAAATAGGAAAAAGGAAGCTATTGAAATCAAACCATTGACCATCACATTACAAAATTGATAGTTGTCTAATTATTTGAAAAGAAATAATTCATACCACATTGTAAATTAAACAGAAAAGCAATGGGGCAGGGGAATGGTAACAATTTATGGGGTGCAAGATAAGTAAAAATATTGGAAACATAAAAGTGTCAATTCATGGGATGGAAGATAAAAACGTACCAAAGAACAGAAAATACTAATATCTTTATGGTGTTATAATTTCATATGGTGTTTTGTGAGTTTGTGAGCAACAATTCCTAAGCAATTATGATGAAAGTACGACGGTCTGAAAAACCATGAGATTTAAAAGGAAATTAATAAGAACATGTATGGATGTAGTTGGCAAAGCGTTGCTTGAGACTTTTGTAGCACAGATTTGGTAGGAAACTTTTAGCGCCAATGGATTTTATTTTAAAATTAATTTGGGCAATTAATTGTCTAACTTATGTAAAAAAAAAAATTGAATTCTTAACCCATGATTGCGCGCCATCACTGGACTGAGGATGATGAATAAGATAAGATATAAGATAAGATTTTGATTCAAAATATTTAACCTTCAATTTAAATTTTATTATAACAACAATTATACTATCAAATGTGCAAGTTAATGTGATGATGAAGGAAATGAGTGAAGAAATTAGTTACAAGAGTTATGTACATGTAGATATCTTGGTCAAGCAACAACTTCTTGAAAAGTAAACAAGATTCAAGAATTACTTTTCAAGAAGCCCACCAATAGTTTTTTCTTTGGCTATAATATTTACAAAAAAGGATTTGACTAGGAAAATATTTTGTTAACAATTTGTGGGAAAGAAGATGGATTACAAGTCATATTCTTTTGGTACCACCAACATCTTGATCACCTTCAAATACTACACTTAAGCCCACTATATATGCTCATGACCTTTATATTTCTTTTTGAATACTCTCTATGCCTTACAAATGGGAATATCTATATACACACATCAATCTAATTTAATATGCTGAAAAGGATATAGAATTAAAATATGATTTCATCCAAAATCAATAGTTTTGAATCAGATTCTATTTGAAGTATAAGTAATTGATTTTGAATAGGGTAAATTATATGAATTGAGGTGGTCCTCAAGTCAAACTCATAAAATTTAAATCGTGATTTTGATCTCATGTATTGTTAGATTTTTCCTTGTTCTTATCCTTTCTCTTTCTTTGTCATCTTCTCTTTGCAAATCTGATCTCAATTGTAGTTAGATTTTTTGTTGTTCTTATCTTTTAACCCTTGATTTATAGTTTATTTTCTCAGTTTCACTCTTTTGTAATTAGGGAGAAAGTTAGATGATGAATAAGTATTGTGGCATATTATTATTTTTTCTTGAGATTGTAATCTTATTATGTTAGATTCTTTTACTGTGAAGTATAGTGTTGTTCAAAGGGTAACATAAAATGCAAATGAAAATATGATCTTTATTATTTATTATTACATTTTTTCTTGTAGAGTAAAATTTTAAATATTTTATATATATATGGGAAAATTTTAAAACAAATGATTGTTAAAATCAATAGATCTACTAATGTAACACCTCAAAAATTTCTAAGCTAATGTCCGAACCATTCTTCATTTGCGTGAAAGGTCTTATCGGGTGATTCTTAAGTTGTACTTAGGTGTTAAGGTCAATTCTCTAGTGTGGGAATGAATTTGAATATGAATTAAGGTCACAATAATTCCCTAGCACAAAGTCGAGTTGAAAGCTTCCTTACCGATTAGATTTTGACATAAAATTCTACTTAGGTCAACTTCAAACAATCATATATCTTAGCACATAATGAATTAAATGTCCCATGAACTACCAAATTGAAGGAACTTGAGTCCTCTTTCCAACGCCACACAGATTGCCTCATTTAAAGTTTGGAGTAAAACTTTATGGCCATTTTACCAGTGACTGTCACATCAAAGTTGCTTGGAGTGAATTCCTACGACTTGTTTTTACAGTTCATCAAATTTCGATGACCTGTACAGTCAACTCGTCAAAAACTTCAGATATTCTGATTTTTGGGGTCAAATTTCTATGGGCCGTAGGAACTTCTTGTAACACCCCAGAAAATTTTTGAGCTTAGACTTGAACCATCCTTCGTAGTGAGTAAGCTTTTACCAAGAAATTTAAAATTTATGAAGTGTTAAGGTCACTAGATGTAGCACTTGATTTCCAAAAAGAACTAAAGAGAAATTCATTCAAATCCTTCCTAAGTTCTTCTAAATTTTTGGGTCAACTTCAAACGACCATAACTTTTAGCACAGGATGAGTTAGTAAATCCATAAGATATCAAATGAAAGATTTCCGAGTCCACATTCCAACGCCACTGAATTTGCTAATTTTTGAGCTCTTGTAAGGGAGGTATGCCTGTTTGAAGTATGGCTATCCAGTTAAGAAAAGTTACCCGAATATATGAGGGGTATTTTTGTCTTTTCCTTACCCAATCAGATTTAATCATTTTTAGTAAGGTTTTAGGAGTCTAAACTGATTTGGTTCAGTTTTAAAATCCTATTTTACACTTAGAAGAGGGTTCAAGAAGAGAAAAGAGAGAAGGTTCAAGGCGTTCATTGAGATTCTTGAGTTTTGTTGCGGATTTTTACCAAGGGTTGATCCCTAAAAAGTATGTAAGTTTCCATAGTGTTGGGTTCATTCACCCACACGCCAATCATGATTTATATATTCAAATTTGTCAATAAAGATTGAAAGATTTAAGTTCTTGATGAGTGTTATTAAAGTTTTGATTTCGTTCTTGAATTAGGATGGGTTTGATGAGGTTTGAGATAAATCCTTTGAATTTGAGGGTTTTTTTAGTACATTCTTGTGTACTTATGTTGGGTATTCTAATCTAAGTGAGTTGGGAAGAAATCATTTGACTCTAGGAGAATTAGGGCCAAAATCAAAAAAGAAGTTTGTCGGAGAGTTTTAGGGAGGGTCAGTCGTGGCGCGCCCCAGATGCGCCAAGACAGTGCCTCTGAAATTTAGGGGCTGGTGTTCTGCACCAGCAGTGCGCCAGGGTCCCCTGCCCCCACTCCTTTTCCGTCGGTTGTCCCATTTGAGTTCCTTTAAAGTGTATCTTCACTCCCTTATGATTCTAACTACTCTAAACTACAAATTTGAGGTAGAGTTAAGAGTTAAGTCTTCAAAGTTCTTTCAAACATTTTGAGTAAGTCCATTTGAGTCTTTTTAAGGAGTCTTCTACAATTTCTAATAACTTGTTTCAAGACTCGAGCAAGTGAGTATGAGAATAAGGAGAATGTATTCATGAGTCTACATTATCATCACGAGATACTTCATATCATGAATCATAACTCTTGAATTCATAATTCATAATTCAAATTCAAGAGAGTTAAAAGTAGAGTTCAAGAAAGCCTTTGAATTCATTTGTAAATCCTTTGAGTTCAACTATCGATTTTGAGTTAAGTTTTGAGGAAGTAAGTATGAGTATGAGAAGAGTGGTATGCATGAGTTCTATATTGTTATGTAGACCCTCGAATCGAGTCGTTCATTCCCATAAATTACGCATGAACTTCATAAATTAAGTATCTTTGAGAGGAGTAGTATCTTCAAGTTCTAAGTCTTGATTATAGAGTTCCTAACCCTTTTGACATTATATTCCTAATAATGGAACTATTACATCTTACCCATGAAGTCCTAGAGTTGAGTTGTTCATGCCCATAATTCCGCATGAACCCTATGAGTTGAACATTCTTGAGATGAGTAGTATCATAAAGTCATTGAGTTGAGTTGTTCATGTCCATAATTCCGTATGAACCCTCTAAGCATTCTTGAAATATGTAGTATCATTGAATCCAAGTTGTTGAGTTCCAGGTATTGAATTCTATGTATGGTTATTGAAAACCTTGAATTGAGTCATTCCTGTCCATAATTCGGCATGAACCCTCTTTTGAGAAGTCTTTTATAATTTTTTCTAAACTTGTTTTAAGACTTGAGCAGTTGAGTTTGAGAAAGAGTAGAGTTGAATTCATTTTCTTTAAATTGATATATGAGAACTAGGTATTCCAAAGAGTAAATGTTTCACATTTAAGATGAGAGGAAACACTGATTTTCAAAAGAGTTTTGAGCAGTTTTGAGTACCATCTCTTTTAAGAGAAAGATTTTGAGTAATAATCTCCAACAAGAGAAAGAGTTATATTCTTAAACATATAAGCTAGTTATATTTTGGGAGTAGTATTAAGCACCGCTATGGGAGAGAGTTCATAAAACTCATAGCCCCCATAAACCATGTAGCCAACGTGGTTAGAAAAGGTAATACTTTTTAGATGATTCCTTAATGTCTTTTATCATAGACTAGTGGATCCACTTAGTAGTAGGTTCTATACCCTGGCAAAGTATAGGACAGTTTTGACAGCATGGGCTAGACGATGTATCATCACATAGCTCATATTGATGGTTGTCGGTTAGAGAATCTCCCACAGAGTTATATTGTATTTTTATATACAAACTGAGTTATTATTGTATTCTTCAATAGACTGAGTTGTTATCTACTGTTTTTAAAAGTTTTTCATATATTGCATCTTTTATTGTTGGTTTATCTTGAGTTGAATATCTAGAGTTGAGTATCTTATTGTTGAGTTGAGCCCTATTTTCTGAGTTGAGTATCTTATGCTTGAGTACTTCTGAGTTTAGTAAGTTTGAGTATCATTGAGTTGAGTTGAGTTGAGTGAGTTGAGAAGAGGTAAGTATGTTTCTTTTCCATTAGTTCAAGCTTATGTTTATACTTTTGAATTCCCCTTACATGCTCATACATTCCATGTCCTGACGCCATTTGTTTTGCATCATTTCATGATGCAGATACAGGTAGCTAGGGTCATTATCAGGTGCTTCTTTATACCTTGCAGTCCGAGTTAAATTTTGTGAGCCTCTTTACTTTCGGAGGATTCCATTTACTTTTCAGTTTTGTTAGGATGTCATAGGTCTTGTCCCGACTTCCATCTTTGTCATTTAGATAGACAATAGAATTTTAGAAGTCTGTTTCATTTATTTATTTTAAATGTTTTAAAGACTTGAGTTGCCTATATTTGAATATTCTACTTATATTTAGAGTAAATCATTTGAGTTAAAGCTTTGTATTTGAGTTTCATGAATTTCATTCAATTTTAAGCTTTGTATGCTTGGGTTAGTATTTTGCTTGTAGTCAGCCAGGATAAGGGTTCACTTGGGACCAGCAATGGTTCTCGAGTGTCGACCACGTCTAGGGTGTAGGCTCGGGTCGTGACAATTTTTTTATCAGATCACAGAGTTCAAGTGTCCTAGGGTGTCTATGAAGTCATGTCAAGTAGGATCTTGTTTATGGTTATGAGGGCCCCACTTCTTTAAATAAGGGACTACAGACATTTAAGAATAGTTTCCATTCTTTCATACTCTAAATCGTGTAATAGAGCTATGTCACAAAGATTTATTCATACTTGTGTGGTTCTCAGATTCATTCGACTACCCTTCATACTAGAGGTGGTTGAAAAGAAAAGTCAATCCTTTAATAATGAGTTATTCTTAGCAAGAGTCTTGAAGAAGTCATGAGACTCAGGGGCCTTGAGATAAGCCCATGAGTGAGTTAAGTGTTGAGTTTCATAGGAATGCACTCATGTTCATTTGAATGGTGTGTTTGAGCTAAAAGCGAGTTGTACTCTTTTCCTTAAGCCTTGTTTCAGCTGAGACCTTATAAGGAAGTATGTTTAGAGCTTGGGTAATATTTTCACTCGAAAAGGTAGCATGAGTTACGAGATCATGAGCAGTAGTAGTGAAAGTGCCCAGAATTAGAGGAAAGTATGTAGATGTTCAATAATCTAAGGAAAAGAGATAGTGATAGGGCAGATTATACTATTGTAATCGTGCACCCAGTTATAAGTGATGAGTTCCTTTATTAGTGGAAAAATGAATAATAAGGTTGTAGGGAATTCGTGATAAGAGGAATAGTTGTTAGTCAAGATGAGATAAAGTATATATTTTTAACAAGAGTAGAGTTGATGTCGATGTGTCATCGTGTTAGAGGAGGCTTAATTTATGTGTTGAATAGAAGCACAGAGTATTCATGAAGTGATAGATCTAAGCTAGGCTCATGATTTGTTTGAGAGGGTAATGATGTTCAGAAGGTTATAGAACTGATTAAGTAATGAGGTATAGTATAGTAGGCGAGATCTTATTGATATTCAGGTTTAGTAATGAACGTTAAGCTTGAATTTGAGATGAGTGTCATGATCAAAAGTATGAAAACATGAGGGTGATGATGTTAGTCTTGAGATTTGATTTAGTAGACTTGACATAGAGTAGGTGAGGAATTGAGATGTTAGCTGCAATAAATATGAGTGGTACAAGTGAGAGACCCTAATTCTTTGGATAAGGGCAGTGAAGTGTGGCTAAGTCACAAGAGTAACAAGATCATTGAGAGGTGTATCAAGATGGTATGTAATTAGAAGAGGTTAAGAGAAACACCTTAGAAAGAGGTCTTAGTACTTGCTTATGGAGAGTTTGGTAGTCATGAGATAAACTTCTCCCGAGTGTTAGAGTAAAAGAGGATGTAGACCAGTTTAGAGATGATGGAATAGGTCCATAATTTTCAAGTGTCAGCTTTAGACCTAAAGGGGATATGACAAGATGAGAAATCAAGCCAAGTGTTTGAGAGTAAGATAGTAATGAGTTCCAAAGAATATGGGAGATATCCTTTCGAAGGTCCTTTTAGTAATGGAATGATGTTAGAAAGAGGAGGTTGATGTTCTAATCGTGAAAGTGATGGTGTGATAATTCCATCTAAGGTTATAAATGAGGAGGAAGGGGATGATGAGGTTTTACTATGAGAAATAGTTAAATGAGAGCCCTTAGTTGGTTCTGAGTAGTGATGCAGGAAATTCTATTTGGTATGGAAGATGATGAGAGAATGGGAACTTCTTAAGGAGTTGGTTAGTAGGAGTCCATGGAGTTGTTAGAGAACTAATCTTGAATGTGGAGTTGTTAAACATTAGGTGGTTCTTGATATGAGTCCAATGTGGTGGTAAGGAGTAATAGTCTTGGGATGAGATTCCCTATAGAGAGGTGTAGAACCCGAACCTAAGGATTTGGGTTAAGCTTTAATATAGTAAAAGTAACCCCATTCCATACCCAGTCAAGCTGTCATTCGAGGACGAATAATTCCAAAGGGGAGATAATGTAACACCCCGAAAATTTTTTGAGCTTAGACTTGAACCATCCTTCGTAGTGAGTAAGTTTTTACCAAGGAATTAAAAAAATTTGAAGTGTTAAGATCACTAGATGTAGCACTTGAGTTCCAAAAAGAACTAAAGAGAAATTCATTGAAGTCCTTCCTAAGTTCTTCTAAGTTTTGGGTCAACTTCAAATGATCATAACTTTTAGCACATGATAAGTTAGGAAATTCATAAGATATCAAATAAAATATCTCTGAATCCTCTTTCCAATGCCACTGAGTTTGCTAATTTTCAAGCTCGTATGAGGGAGGTATGCCCATTTTAAGTCAGGCTACCCAGTTAAGGAAGTTACCCAAAAATCTGAGGGGTATTTTGGTCTTTTCCTTACCCAATCAGATTTAATTAGTTTTTAGTAAGCTTTTAGTAGGGTAAACTGATTTGGTTCAGTTTTACAATCCTAATTTACGCTTATGGTTTCAGAAGAGAAAAGAGGCAAAAAGTGGGAAGGTTTAAGGCTTTCGTCGAGATTCTTGAGTTTTATTGCCGATTTCACCAAGGGTTGATCCCTAAGAGGTATGTAAGTTTCCATAGTGTTGGGTTCATTCACCCACACGCCAATCATGTTTTATATATTCGAATTCATCCATTAAGATTGAAAGATATAAGTTTTTGATGAATATTCTTGAAGTTTTGTTTTCGTTCCTGAACTGGGATGGGTTTAATGAGTTCTTGAGATAAATACTTTGAATTTGAGGGTTTTTTTAGTACATTCTTGTGTACTTATGTTGGGTATTCGAATCTAAGTGAGTTGGAAAGAAATCATTTGATTATAGGCAAATTAGGGCCAATAATCAAAGAAGAAATTCATCATAGAGTTCAGGGGAAGGGCTGGGGCGGTGCCCCATCAGTGCACCAAGATAGTGTCTCTGAAGCTTAGGGGTTGGTTCCATGTGCCAGCAGTGCGCCAGGGTCGCCTGCCCCCACTCTTTTTCTATCGGTTGTCTCGTTTGAGTTCCTTTAAAGTGTATATTCACGCCCTTATGATTCTAACTACTCTAAACTACTTCTAAACACCTATCATAAGATGAATCATAACCTTGAATTCATAATTCAAATTCAAGGTAGATTTAACATTTAAGTCTTGAAAGTTCTTTCAAACATTTTGAGAAAGTCTCTTTGAGCCTTTAATTTTTTAGGAGTCTTCTACAATTTCTAATAACTTGTTTCAAGACTCGAGCAAGTGAGTACGAGAATGAGGAGAATGTATTCATGAGTCTACATTATCATCACGATATCCTTCATAGCATGAATCATAACTCTTGAATTCATAATTCAAATTCAAGAGAGAGTTAAGAGTAGAGTTCAAGAAAGCCTATGAATTCAATTGTGAATCCTTTGAGATCAACTATCAATTTTGAGTTAAGTTTTGAGGAAGTAAGTATGAGAATGAGAAGAGTCGTATAAATGAGTTCCATATTGTTATGTAGACCCTCGAGTCGAGTCATTCATGCCCATAAATTTCGCATGAACTTCATAAATTGAGTATCTTTGAGAGAAGTAGTATCTTCAAGTTCTAAGTCTTGGGTATTGAGTTCCTAACCCTTTTGAGATTATATTCCTAATCATGGAACTATTACATGTTACCCATGAAGTCCTTGAGTTGAGTTGTTCATGCCCATTATTCCGCATGAACCCTATCAGTTGGGCATTCTTGAGATGAGTAGTATCATTAAGTCCTTGAGTTGAGTTGTTCATGCCCATAATTCTGTATGAACCCTCTGAGTTAAGCAATCTTGAAATGAGTAGTATCATTGAATTCGAGTTGTTGAGTTCTGAGTAATGAATTCTATGTATGGTTGTTTAAAACCTTGAATTGAGTCATTCACGTCCATAATTCGGCATGAACCCTATTTCGAGAAGTCTTTTACAAATTTTTCTAAACTTGTTTTAAGACTTGAACAGTTGAGTTTGAACAAGAGTAGAGTTGAGTTCATTTTCTTTAAAATGATATATGGTAACTAAGTATTCCCAAGGGTAAATATTTTCACATTTAAGATGAGAGGAAACACCGATTTCCAAAAGAGTTTTGAGCAATTTTGAGTACCATCTCTTTTAAGAGAAAGATTTAGAGTAATAATCTCAAACCAGAGAAAGAGTTATGTTTTTAAACATATGATGTAGTTATATTTTGGGAGTAGTATTGAGCACCAGTATGGGTCACAGCCCCCATAAACCATGTAGCAACGTGGGTAGAAGGGTAACACTTTTTAGATGATTCTTTAATGCTTTTTAGCATAGACTAGTGGATCCACTTAGTAGTAGGTTCTATACCTTGGCAAAGCATAGGACAGTTCTGGCAACGCGGGCTAGACGTTGTATCATTACATTGCTCATAGTGATGGTTATCGGTTAGAGAATCTCCCACAGAGTTATATTGTATTTTATATACAAACTGGGTTATTATTTTATTCTTCAATACATTGAGTTGTTATCTACTATTTTAAAAGTTTTTCATATATTGCATCTTTTATTGTTACTTTATCTTGAGTTGAGTATCTTATTGTTGAGTTGAACCCTATTTCATTGAGTTGAGTACCTTATTTCTGAGTTGAGTATTTTATCCTTGAGTACTTCTGAGTTGAGTAAGTTTGAGTACCGTTGAGTATTCCTTCAGTTGAGTTTAGTTGAGTGAGTTGAGAAGAGGCAAGTATGTTTCTTTTCTATCAGTTCAAGCTTATGTTTATGTTTTAGAATTCCCCTTACATGCTCGTACATTCCATGTACTAATGTCATTTGGTATGCATCATTTCATGATGAAGATACAGGTATCTAGGGTCATCAACAGGCGGTTAGTTAATACCACTTACAGTTCGAGTTAGCTTTGGTGAGCCTCTTTGCTTCCGGAGGATTCCATTTACTTTTCAGTTTTGTTAGGATGACGTGGGTCTTGTCCTGACTTCCGTATTTGTCATTTAGAGGCTTCATAGATAGACAGTAGAGTTTGAGAAGTTTGTTTCATTTATTTTGTTAAATGTTTTAAAGACTTGAGTTGTTTATTTCTGGCTAGTTGAATATTCTATTTATATTCAGAGTAAATCTTTTGAGTTAAAGCTTTGTATTTTAGTTTCATGAATTTCATTCAGTTTTAAGCTTTGTATGCTTGGATTAGTCTTCTGCTTGTAGTCAGCCAAGACGAGGGTTCGTTTGGGACCAGCAATAGTTCTCGAGTGTCGTCCACGTCTAGGGTGTAGGCTTGGGTCGTGACACTTCTACAGGCAGTAATTTGGACCCATAAAATGAACTTTTGAGCCTGAAAATTGTATAAATTCTACGTATTGGATCTATGATCTGTAGAAACTTCTACAGGTCGTAGATTGAACCTGTAGAATGAAATTTTGAGCCATGAAATTCAATATAAATTTCACTGATGGGATCTACAGTCCGTAGAACCAACCACAAACCGTAGATAGACCCGTAGAAGGTTTTTGTCAGCTTTTAAAAGGAGTATTTTAGTCTTTCCCACCCCTTCTAAGACTAAACCTCAAAGTTTTTACAATTAGTTAAGGGTGTAAGCAGTGTTAAACAATCCTTTTACATTCATTAATGCTTCCAAGTCATAGAGCAAGGATCCAAGAGGTGAAATGTAGGGTTTTTAGCGTTCTTCGAGTTTTCACTAATTTCGCCAAAAAAAATATTGTTCCAGGTATGTAAGGCTAATCATTGTGATGAACTGAGTTCGTCCTCACGCCCTACATCTACTAGTAAGAGATAATCTAGGGTTACATCCTTAGTTTTGATAATTCTTGAGATGAGTTGTTGAATTTTGAGTTTCTATTCTTAATTTTTTTTAGTTGCTATATGATATGCATTGAGATTCTCGAGTTGATTATTCATGACTATTATTCAACATGAACCATAGTATTTAAGTCTTCACGAAGTTACTATTGAGAATCTTTTTAACCAAACAAGTGTCTTAAACAGATTTTTTGAGAAAGTTAAAAGAAGAGTTTTGAGTAGAGTTAAAGAGAGATTTTTAGTAAAGTTTAAGGGAACTAATTGATTCCCAAATGTATTACTTTTACATTGATAAAGAGAACTTTGTTTTACATAAATAGTTTTTTAGAGATACTTTAGAGCAGTTACCTCTTTTAAGAGGATAATTTGAGCAATTACCTCAAATTGAGAAAGAGTATGTTTTATACATTTGAGCATGAGTATGTATATTTATTGGGAGTAGTATTGAGCACCTTATGGGGATGAGTTCAGACAACTCAAAATTCTCATAAACCATGTAGCCAACATGGGTAAAGGATCGTACTTTTCATATGACTCCTCGAGCAGATCTTTAGTGGATCCACTTAGTTGAGGTGTCCTATATCCCGACAAGGTATATATAGGATAGTTCTGGAAGCATGGGCGAGACGATGTATCATCACGTTGCCTATAGTATTTTATTGTATTTTCATATACATCCTCGAGTTATCCTCTTTTACTTGTAAAACTTTAAAATTCTATCTTTTACTTATGCTTTGAGTTGAGTTTGGATGAGTAGTTCTTCAGCCTTATCAACTCTTTTATTTATTCATTCAGCTTTATTACATACTTGTACGTTCAATGTACTGATGTCATTCGATCTGCATCTTTTTATGATGCAGATACAAGTGTCCAGGATCATCAACAGGCGCTTCATTGAGATCAATTTGCACTCTAGTTAGCTGTTGGTGAGCCTCCTTGTATTTCGAAGGACTCCACTTTTCTTTTCAGTTTAGTCATTTTAGGGTATTGTGGATCTTGTCCCGACATTTATGTTGAACTATAGAGACATCATAGATAGATAGATAGAGTTGAGGAGTCTCTCTGTATTTTCTTTATCTTGAGATGTTTTGCAAACTTTTATACCTATATTATTGAGTATTTTACAGACAGTTTGAGTTGAGTATTTACTTTGAGTTTGAATGTTCTAAATTGTGCTTCTAAGCCTATAACGCTTGAGTAAGTCTTCCGCTAAGTAGTCATCCAGGCCAAGGGTTCGCTTGGAGTCCAGAAATGGTTCTTGAGTTATCGGCCACGTTCAGGATGTAGACTTGAGGCGTAACACAAAACTTGATACTTTTTGTTGAAGCTTCTACTGTGATTATTATTAGTGTTGAAACAATAAAATAATACATTAAAAATAAAATAAAAAAACTAATAATAATTATATATGACTTTTTTCTTTCAACAACTAAAATTTTAAACTATGCGAAAATATTCATTACGATGCTGCATATATATAAGAAATTAAAATCATGTCATACGATCTAAATATTGATAAATTCAAGAAAGCACGAATATATACTAAAACATAGTCTTTAATACTTGTAGATTGTGCTTTGCTATATATTCAGTTCTTCGACGTCTTCTAAAATGTATGCAAGTTAAAGTGATGATGAAGGAAATAAGAAAATAAAATTCATTATAGGAGTATGCTCAGATGTACATGTAGATATCTTGGCCAGGTAACATCTCTTTTTGCAAAGTATACAAACTTCAAGAAATCCATAAGTAGTCTTTTTTGGGTACATTCGAACAATAAAATTGAAAAAAAGACTACTTGTTATTTCTTGAATTTCATTTACTTCACAAGAAAAAAAATTGTTACATTTTCAAAATTTCTACATGTACATGTGGACATTCTCCTGTAATTAATTTCTTCATTTTTTTCCTTCATCAGCACTTTGGAGAGAGAAGATATAAATTAAAGAAAAAGTGAAAGACTGATGTGCTTAAAGAAGAGAAGTGAAGAATGAGGTGAATAAATAGGCCGATTTAAACACTAATTAAAATTCTAATTTTATGTTAAATTCATTTATCATGAATAATGTTGGAGTTCAAACGGTAACACAACAACAAATGAAAATTTGATCTACATTATTTATGATTATTTTTTCCTAATAAAGTAAAATATTAATGAGCAACTTTCACTTATAGCAAACACAAAAATCATATTTGTATGTTATAGCTATAGTTTGCATAATTGCGCTCCATAGCAAATTTTATGTTTGCTATGGCTATTTCGCTATACATATATACAAAAGAAGCTATGGCTATTTCGCTATACATATATACAAAAGAAGCAATTGTATCATATGTTTCGGTATACATATACAAAAGAACCAATTGTATAATTTGTGTTTGTATAAAGCGAGAAAGAGAGAAATACAAAAGAAAACTGGGCAGGGAAAGATCGTATTTGTATAATAATAAGTGTATAGGACGAAAAATATATGCATTCGTATTTGTATATACAATTTTCTCTCGCTTTATACAAACACAAACGCAATGTATACATTTGTGTTTGTATAAAGTGAGAGAGGCGAGTGAGAGTGGCGAGCGAGATCTGGGAGAGAGGAGAGAGGGGAACGAAAATATATGTATATATACATTTTTTTCTCATTTTATATAAACACAAACACATTTTATACATATGTGTTTGTATAAAAAGCGAGAGAGGCGAGCGAGACAATCAGCGAGAACGAGAGTGGCGAGCGAGATTCCACCAGGGAGAGAGGCAAAATAGCAACAGTTTGTTATGGGGTACAATTAAATCAAACTATGTTTATAGCATTTAATTTGAATTAATAGTTTGCTATTATATACAATTTTCCCATATTAAATTGTGTGAAAATATTTATTGTGTTCCTTCATATATAGTTAAGAAGTTAGAATCATGTTAAAAATAAGATAAACTACTCTAAGAAAAATGTAATTGAAGTGATACCAAGGTGAGGTAATATTACCACTAATATGAACAACATATATGGAAAAATTTTTAAACAATGTTTATTAACATTAATTGATCTACTAAAATTTCAATGTTGTGTTAGAATCATTTACTATATATGATTATTGTTGGTGTTCAAATGGCAAAAAAGACAACTAATTTGTGTTACATATGACTTAAAAAAAAATCAACAACTAAATTTGCCACATAAAGAGCGAAAATATAAGCATCGAAGCATGCCTATAGGATATTATGTAAAAAATTTATGTAGATCCGCAGAAAGCATTTTATGAACTAAATAGTAGGTGTAAATCTTCAAACTGTACCTCAAGGTATTTTGAACTACGTGGAGACTAATTTAGTTTTTGAGAGATCTGGACGGATTTATGGTGCCGCAAAGAAGAATTAAGAGAAAGGAGGAATTCCGAACGACAAAAAACATAAGAATTCACTACAAAATTCGAAATATATCAATAAGAACCATGCATGTAAGCATTAAAGTCATATATTATTGGGTTCGAAAGTGATTAGGGCGTCATGTAGAAGCTTACAATTGCAAATCAGATAACAAAAACTTATACTAAAAACATAATATTATTATATGAAAACTAATATAGAAGAAAAATATTAAAACTATTGAAATAATAAATCTCCCCATAAACTAAACTCTTAAATGTCTATCTTGTGGATTCCAGGGGCGGAACCACCTTGTCCCCAGGGTGTCCAACCTTCGTCGAAAAATTATACGATATATACACTTAAAGTTTTAACTTATATTGACATATATGATATTTTGGACACCCTAAAATAACAAAGTGACCCGCAATGGAGATGGCAAGAATTGTCACAAGCCCACTCGCTGCCCCAGTTTGATTCCCCGCATAAGCGTTTTTATTTTTCTATAATTATTTTGCCTTCTTGAAGTTTGTAAGTAAATCAACATGCGTAAGTTTAACATAAATGTTCAGTAGCTTGGTGGTAAATAATGTCATGCTTATCTTAAGTGACCCAATTTCAAATCTCACCTCCAATAAGGATTTTTTCTAATTAAAATTGAATTATTTCCTTAAATTTTAATACATTTTCCTTGTAGAATAAGATTTCCTTATATTTTAATACATTTTTCTTAAATTTTAATACATTTTCCTTTTGGAATAAGGTTTTAATTGAAAAAATTTCCTTAAATTTTAATACATTTTCCTTGTGGAATAAGATTTCCTTATATTGTAATACTTTTTTTCTTTGTGGAATAAGATTTTCTTAAATTTTAATACATTTATCTTTGGGAATAATGTTTTCTTTCTCTATAAATAGGAGACCCATTTACCCAAATTATATCATAATATTATTAAAAGTAGAATCTCTATAAATCATCGTTTTTAAAAAAAAAATACTATTCAAAGTTTGGACCCCCTTCATAAGATTCTTGGCTACGCCACTGGTGGATTCTATTGTGTTATGTTATGAATATAGGAATCTTTAATTTATAGATCTCCAATTTTTTCCTCTAAGGAAAGAATAAATCAAATATGGAAGAAAATTATATTTTCCTTTCAAAAAGAGTTCAAGCATTTATAGTAATACTTTGACTTATTTTTAAGTAAACAATAAAATTAGGTAAGAAAATCAAGGCAGAACCCTAACATATAGAACACAAGGAAATTTTTAAACTTGAAAACTATCAAGGTGGAGATTTTGTTGTTATTTTAAAAAAGTAATAAGATTTAACCTAGGGTCGTATTTTTCTAATCCTCAATCTAACAAATAGTTTCTTTTTGTTGATTATGTGTTCCACCTAGGGGTGTACATGGCCGGGTTGGTTCGAGTTTTTCAAATATCAAATCAAATCATGTGTGTCGGATCTTTAAATTTATAAACCAAACCAAATCAATAAAACTCGGGTTTTTCAACCTTGAGTTTTTTTGCGTTTTTCGGGTTGTTTCGGGTTTTTCCGGTAAAGTATTCATACAAACATATAATTTACTTGTACTTCAAATATTTCTGTAGTCCTACCAAAATACAACTATCTAATATGTTTCTTAAAAATATAACACAATACAATATGATTAATGACACTAAAATATCCAACAAAAATAATAATAATGAAATCGCGTAAAACAAATATTGCAAATTAACAAGTCATAATGAAAATGATCATAATTTAAAAGTACTAAATCATGCTAAAATTAAGTTTAATAAGTATTAGTTACATGACTAAATATTAAAGGAAATTAAAATTAGATTATGTATTTTAATTGTGTAAACCAATGTAAAATTAAAGAACAAATATTCAATATTATTGTCATTTTAGTGTTGAATTGATTTTCTTTTTGAATTAGTATTAATTTGATTTTGATCTAAGCTTTATTATAATTATCAACATCTGTGTACTATAATCTTTATTGGTCCATTTATAATTCTAAGTTTCACACTTGAAATAGTATATTAAAAGATAAAAACTATGAAAAAGTATAAGAAATATTTAAAAATTATATCAAGTTGGTTTGGTCTCAGGTTGGTTTTTTTTAGTTAAAACCAAACCAACCCAAATATAGTCAAGGGTTTTTTTTCAAAAACAAACCAAGTCAAATCAAACCACTAGTCGGATTTCTTTTTCGAATTGATTCAGTTTGCAATCTGATTCGGTTTTCGATTCGATTTTGTACACCCCTAGTTCCACCCTTAATTCTCATAAGTAACATTGCTTTGATTGCAAAATGAATAGGTAGAACCAAACTTCAAAGAGTGAGTTGGAATTTGTTTGAACAAAAAATGATGAACTATTAAACATGATACAAAAATAACAAACTGCTAAAAATGATAGTACAAAATAACAAACAGTAACACATGATACAAAAATAACAACAGTAACACATTATACTAAAAGTGCACAACAGTTAAACATGATACAAAAATTGCCCAACAGTTAAACACGATACAAACATTGCCCAACACTTAAACATGATACAAACAATGACCAACCGTTAAATTAGTAACTTGCAATGTATCTTATGTGTGTATTATGTGTGTATCTGATATCACTACTAAAAAAATAGTAAATACCGACCTCCGGAGGTCGGTATTCCTTGAAATACCGACCTAAAATCGACATCCCAACTTAGGTCGGAAAAAGCTTGGTCGCTATTCAATACCGACCTCTGGAGGTCGATATTTACTGGCCTCTCGAGGTCAGTTTTTATTTTATGTCGAAAAATTCATATATTATTATTTCCGACTTCCTGAGGTCAGAATTGGAATACCGACATCCGGAGGTCAGTATTTTTATTTTTGTAATGTTGAAATTCTGACCTCCGGAGGTCGGTATTTTTATTTCTGTATTTTTTAAATTTCGACCTCTGGAGGTCGGTATTTTTATTTTTGTATTTATAAAATTCTGACCTCCGGAGGTCGGTAATTTTATTTTTGTAATGTTGAAATTCCGACCTCCGGAGG
>NC_064291.1:9930179-9936328 GCF_019186545.1 Solanum stenotomum | reverse complement strand
CAAGTTCCAAGTTCCAAGTTCCAAGTTCCAAGTTCCAAGTTCAAGTTCAAGTTCAAGTTCAAGTTCTAAGTTCAAGTTCAAGTTCAAGTTCTAAGTTCTAAGTTCTAAGTTCAAGTTCAAGTTCTAAGTTCTAAGTTCTAAGTTCAAGTTCAAGTTCTAAGTTCAAGTTCAAGTTCTAATTTCATTTTCAAGTTCAAGTTCAAGTTCAAGTTCAAGTTCTAAGTTCAAGTTCAAGTTCTAATTTCATTTTCAAGTTCAAGTTCAAGTTCAAGTTCAAGTTCAAGTTGAAGTTCAAGTTCAAGTTCAAGTTCTAAGTTCAAGTTCAAATTCTAAGTTCGAGTTCAAGTTCTAAGTTCAACTTCAAATTCTAAGTTCAAATTCTAAATTCACGTTCAAATTCTAAGTTCAACTTCAAATTCTAAGTTCATAACATTCAAACATTCAGCATCTAAATTCATGACATTCAAACATTCATCATCTACTCATAACACTTCAATTACTAATTTCTAACTTCAAATTAACACTTTACTAACTAGTCCTAAAATCAAATCCAAAAAAATCCCAATTCAACCTCAAATTACATAATCTCAAGTTTAAACTAGTCCTAAAATACAAAAATTCTAATTCTTCACCAACTAACAATGCCCAATTTAAAATGCCCAATATTTTAAAAAAAACCCTAAAATAAAAATCTTCAATTACCTATACCTAACTAACAATAATCAAATCAAATTAACAATTGAATAACACAACCCAACAAACAAAAACAATAATATATTAACAAACAATCAATTATAATCACTAGAATTAAAGTTAAGTATCAATACTAGATTGACACAAACACATTAGTGAAAACAATTGTACTTGAACTTTAGAAATTTAGAAGCACCAACCTTAGTCTTGTATTAAGTTTTTTAGATGTTCAGCTTCATCAGTTGCCTAGCACGAAAAGTTCTAAAATTAGTTAAATATAAACTTCAAATCCAAGAATATTGGTTTTATATATATATATTCAAGTTTTATAAGTTCAAGTTTTCAATTCAAGTTCATATCTAATTTCTAAACTTAATTAGTTATATATTCAAGCTAATTAGTTCCAAGTTCAAGTTCTAATTTAAAGTTCAAGTTTAAGTTCAACTTCAAATTCTAAGTTCAAGTTCTAAGTTCAAGTTCTAAGTTCAAGTTCAAGTTCAAGTTCAAGTTCAAGTTCAAGTTCAAGTTCTAAGTTCAAGTTCAAATTCTAATTTCAAGTTCAAATTCTAATTTTAAGTTCAAGTTCAAATTCTAAGATATATATGAGATAAACATGACCAGACACGAATAAAAGGGAGTACTGAGTAGGATTTACAAACAGGATCTATACTGCTCATATTTCCTTTTTCTTTATATTTTCCACTTTGATAAGCACAAATTTTTTCTTCTATCTTGTCGCTGTATTTATTGGGTCTAGCTTTTAACACAGCTCCCCATCCTTGGAAACTACCATCGGTTTCAATTATTAAATAATCAGTGTCTAGTGGTATACTTAATTCTGGAATATTTTTAACTTTTTCTTTAATTTGTTGGACTAATTTAATGTCTTCTATATTGAAATGTTTTTGTCCTTTGCTACCTGTTTTAGAGTATAGTGGTCCTGCTAGTTTTCCTAAATCTTTAATAAAATTCCTAGCATAATTTACTAGTCCTAAAAATTTTTGTAAATCTTTTGTATTATCTAATTTATCCGGCATATCTAATACTTTTGTTGCTATATGTGGTTGTAATTTAATTTTTCCTTCTCCTAATGTTACTCCTAGAAAATTTATATGGTTCTTACATAATTTCATTTTCTTTTTACTTACTATTATTCCATTTTTCACAAATAATCTAAACACTGTCTGTAGATGTCCTAAATGTTCTTTAATATCTTTACTAAATATTAAGATATCATCTACATATACTAAGACAAACCTTTTATAGTCACCAAATATAGTGTCCATTTTTCTTTGAAATATTGGAGGGGCAGTTTTTAGTCCAAATGGCATGGCTAACCATTCAAAATGTCCTTCCGGGCATGTGAATCTGTCCATTCTATACTTTCTTCATGCATTTTGACCTGCCAATATCCTGACTTACAATCGAATTTACTAAATATTCTTTTTCCTTGGATTCGATTGATTAATTCATTTTTATCAGGTAATTTATATGAATCAGTTCTTGTATTATCATTAATTCTTTTGTAATTAATTACCATTCTTGCTTTACCTCGCACTATCTTACTATGATTTCTAACCATAAATGCTGCTGATCTATGTTTTGATGTAGATCTTCTTATTACTCCTAAATTTAGTAATTCTTTTATTTGTACACTAAAGTCTTCCAAGTCTTGATTAGTTACTTCAATGGCAGCTGTTTTTATTATGTATTCAGGGTTTATGATATTTAATTTACATACTACCTTATTATTTTCCCAGTATTTTAAAGGTTTTTCTCCTATTATTTCCATTTCGTCTAATATTCTTACTATGTTTTCTAAGTCCTTAGGACTTCTAATTGTACTTATCCTGTTGATTCCTGTTTGGAAATTATAGAATTCATTTTCTACTTCTATTAGAGTATAATCTTTTTCTCTTATATCATATTCTTTTTCTTCCTCGTATTGTTCTGTTTGACCTAAATCTTTACAACATTGGCTTTTATCTTTGCAGTTTTTACAACATATCTGTGAACTATCATTTTCAGAAGTGCTTGGAGATATATCAGCTTGTCTTCCTTTTGTTTCAATTTTAATAGTTTGTACTGGTGTATAAGTAAGATGCTTAAAGAATATTACCCCATCTCTTGTAATTAATGTTCTCCCGTTATTTTGTATCATAAATTTTAGTCCTAATACAAAATCTACATTGATGTTTAGATCTCTTACCCATATCCTATCAAGTGTATACATTGGTTTATAAAATTCATTACATGTATTAATAAAACTTACCTGAGTCTTTCCGATATAATGTTGGTAGGTATTGTATGTTCCATCTGCAATTGGCTTGTCTAATGTCTTGATTAATTTTGGAGGTAAAATCTTTTTATTTATTATACTACCTGTACATCCTGTGTCTACTAATGCTAAAGTTTCTAACTCAATATCTTGTATTTTAAGTCTGGCTAAGACTTTAATAGTAGTGAATTTTTTATCTTCATTACATATGAAATTCTCATAATGGTTTTCTCTAGTTTCTATGTTCATTAATTCTGCTTCTTTGGTAGATGTGTTGTACATCCCCCATTCTTCTGTTCTTTGGACCGATTCTGTATTTTCTTCAAGTTTTTGTTTTCCTTTTTCTAACGACATTACCTTTTGCTCGAGTTCGTTTATTCTATTTTCTAATGTTATTAGTCATAAATTTATTGTATCATTATTTATATCTATCTTTTCACGTCCTATTATTTTTATTTTTAACAGGTTTTCTATGCATGTGATACATCCCTCAGCATAGCAAAACTTACATTTTGCCCTTTTTTCTCTACTTGGATACCATTTACATAGAATACATTGGTTACTATCTATTCCTTTATTCCTTTCAAATTCATGGGTACATTCTTGTAAAACATTCATCATTGTATTTATTTGTAATTCTTCTAAGTCTATATTTTTATATTCTAATCCTATCTCATTTATTAATTCTTCATTAGTTGAATCTGACTCATCAGACCGTGTTGTTTCTTCTATTTCTACACTTACTATAGAATATATGCTTTCATTGTCTGACATGTATTCATCTACATTAATTAAAGTTTCTTGGAAATCTTCTATTAATTGAGAATTTCTAGTTTTACTATTATTTCTTTTAGGACATACATTTGCTAAATGTTCTATACTTCCACATGTGAAGCATTCTAGCTTATTTTTATAATTTCTATCATTTCTATATTTTCGAACATGTCTATCTTTATTTAGATAAGGTTTCCTGGCGGAAGATTTTCTTAAATAGTATTTTTTATTATACTGCTGATTATAGTAGGGTTTATATTTCTTGTATCTTTTCTTAGGTTTATTTTGTCCTTTATCATAACTTTGGGTTGTATACATGACATTCTTACAGAAACTCATTTCATTCTGTTTTAGTTATTTCTGTATTTGTATATTTGTGCATTTTTCTGTTAAGACTTCCATTATATGTTGTACTTTGTGTCCTATAGACCATTTACCGTTTGGATTCTGTATTACTCCTTCTCTTTTATACCATCTTTCTTCTATTTCTCTGCCTAAGGCTCCTGGTAGTTTAGTAAATAACTTTTTTCCTAATTCTTCATCAAAAGAATTTCCACTAATTGTACAGTAATAATAATAATCTTTAAGAAAGTTTTTTATGTGGAATCAACTTGTGATACTTAACTGTTCTAGGTGTATCAATGCATTTCTTTGTAAGACTACTAAGCCACTATTAGGGTCTTCTCCTGTAATTAAACTGTGTATTTTATTTGTAAAATTATACGGGTTTGCTCCCAGTTTTACTAAAGCTTGAAATTCTTGTGGGAAATTAGATTTATATGCTTCCCATAAGGCCTTTGCAGATTCTCCTAAAAAAGTTTCCATATATTTATACATTGTTTCTGCGTCTGCATCTTGGTATGTTTTTATATAGTCTGCTACTACTATTCCTTTCCATAAATCTATTACTGCATTCCACATTTAAGGGTCATGTGCTGCTATGTTTAATATTTTTCCTTTACTTCCTCCTTCTTCTAACCTAATAGGTTCTTCTATAGGCATCCTTCTACTCATTGGTCTTACATTTTCAGTTACTGTATCTGGGTTTACCCTATAGACTCGTCTTCTTGGTACATTTCCTATACTTGTGTCTATTGTATGGTGTTGAGCAGTTCGTTGGAACGGACTAGCACTTGAACTAGTAGATTCCATAAGCTCCTTTTGCTTATTATATAATCTCTTTCTATTTCATCTTCACTTTCATACAGATTTTGTAGTATTGTTTCAAGGTTTTCCATTTTGTCTTGGTTATTATATTCTTTTCTGTATCCTATATTATCAGTTCTTAATTCGCATGTTTTAAAATGTCTGTCTACTTCAAATATACCCATATTTCCTGTCTTACATCCTTTACATTTAAAAGTTATATCTGTATTATTATTATATCTTCTTTCGGCTTCTTGCAAAGCTTCATCTACTTCATATCCTTCTTGTATTATTTCTACATTCATAAACTCTTTTTCTTCTTCTAATTCTAACTCTTCTTCTAAGTTCGTTTTATTAGAATAATTATAATTTGTGAATCTAATAGATGTTTCTCCTTTTGTATTAGTATACATTAGATGAGATTCTGGTATGAGTACTTTCTTTTTATTAAATTGTTCTAGGTTCCATTCTAATCCTGCATATTCTTCTGGATTTATTTTTATTGGTTTTATTAATTTTATTCCTTTGTTACCCATTACCTCTACTACATCTTCTACTTTTAATCGAAACCTTGTATTACTTTTAGATGCAACTTTTCCAATGAAACCTATACACATTAGTAAATTATTTCCGCTACTCATTTCTTCGTAGCCTTTAGTCTGGATTCCTATTTTTATGTGCTTTCCGAAATCCTAAATTAATCATAAAATCCGGGCTAATATAAAATATTCCTCCATTATTGGTCATGTCTACTTCTGTTAATCCTATGATTGATTTCTTTAAGTCAGACCATCTATCATCGTATATTACTATTAATACTTTAGTTCCTAGATTCTTTTTGGTTAATCCTTTTAATCCTACTACTATTAAGCCCATGTGCATTAATGTTAGTCTGTTATGTATAATTCCTCGTAAAGATTCTGGGTTTATTAAATTCATAGTAGCTATTTCTTTTCCTATGGCTGAAATTTGTTCTTCTCTATAATGTCTATATTGCTGATTGCTTCTTTCAAAATATCCTGTATCATATAATATCTTGGGGTTTAGTAGATTCAACTGATTCTGTTGGAATATTCTTAGGTCTTTATCTATATCTATTACTTCATTTAACTCCTGGATTTGTTTATCTTCTTGCTTATTTCTTGTTAATATTCTTGATATAAAACTATTTCCTATTCTATTATCGGAAAAACTTACTCGTGGTCTTTCTTCGGTTGTTGTTCTTCTACCTGAAAGAAAGTCCATTTTTGAGATTTTC
>NC_064291.1:9902796-9927780 GCF_019186545.1 Solanum stenotomum | reverse complement strand
ATCAAGTTAATTTTATAAATTTAAATTATATAACTCCTAATTATATAAATTTAATTTTATTGATCAACAAAAGTTTATCAATATCAAATTTAATATATAAATCTCCTTGAATTGATCATCGATATTTCTTTAATTGATAATGTATTTCATATCTAAACCACTAGTATATAAGACTTGATTTGTTAAACTACTCGAGGAATATATAATTAATCAACGTATTTTATACTCCGATAAAGTATCGTTTACATGTCATCATAATTAGAAGGTGATCACTACACTTAACATCCATTCAATTAGATCGAACGTATATAATAATACTAGCTATCTCGCGTGCATTTCATACTCGAATGGATTATATGTTAGCTCTTCACCTCTACATCATGACATCAGCTATTAAGTTCATGATTAGACGAAGGACTGATAGAATTTGTACAGTACTCTAGAAATATAAGTATAATTATCTCCTAATTCATATCAACGTAGTTTCATACTCTAAATATGGATTATAGATATTTTTTTATTTATTCCACGAATTCTAACTTTTTATTTATAGAAGTATACAAAATTGTTACACTTTTTGAACAATTAATTGTAGGTGTAAAATGAAATTTTAGTATCATGCACAATAGCAAAATTATGATTATTAATAGGAATATTTTAAACAAACCGACCTCCAGATGTCGCTTTTATTAAAAGTAATTAGATTTAATAAAAAAATACCGACGTCATGAGGTCGGTATCACGTTAAAAAGTAATCATGTTAATTAAATAATATTGACATCGCGAGGTCGGTATTTTATATTAAATTATTTTTTAACTTGTATAAATTACCGTCATTCGGAAGACGATTTATTTAAACTTAATTGAAAATATTAATTTATTACATACTATTTAATTTTACCGACTTTCAGAAGTCGGTATTATAATTTTTTTGTTTTTTATATTACACAAAATTGTCCTCCGGAAGACGATTTAAATAAAATTAAATCAAAATATTTCTCAATTTTGTTTTTTTTTATTTAATTGAGAAAATAATACCGACATCAAGAGGTCGGAATTTGATTTTCCCGCTTTATTTTGCATAAAAACCGACTACTTGTTGTCGGTTTTCATATCAACGTAATTTCATAGTATACAAAAATTGTTATAGGTGTAAAATGAACAACAAACCGACCTCTGGATGTCGCTTTTAAAAGTTATAATAAAAATATCGACCTCCGGATGTCGCTTTTAAAAGTAATAGATGAAATAAAAATACCGACCTCTCCGGATGTCGCATTTAAAAGTAATAGATGAAATAAAAATACCGACCTCCGGATGCCGCATTTAAAAGTAATAGATGAAATAAAAATACCGACCTCCGGATGTCACTTTAATTAATAGTAATTAGAAAAAATACCGACCTCATGAGGTCGGTATTTTAATTGCATACTATTTAATTTTACCGACATTCGGAAGTCGGTATTATAACCGACATCAAGAAGTCGGTTTTTATGCAAAATAACCAAATTCCGACCTCAGGAGGTCGGAATTTTTCCCAAAATCAAAAACCGACCTCTTGATGTCGGTATTATTTTCTCAATTAAATATAAAAAATACCGACCTCATGAGGTCGGTATTTTATATTAATTTATTTTTTACATACTATTTAATTTTACCGACATAAGGAAGTTGGTATTATTTGTTATTTGTTTAATACCGACATCAAGAAGTCGGTTTTTATTGTAATTCATTTTTTTTTGGGAAAAACTCCGACCTCCAAAGGTCGGAATTTGATTTTTCCGCTTTATTTTTCATAAAAACCAACTACTTGTAAATACCGACCTCCATTTGAGGTCAGAAATTTTTAGGTCGGTATTCACTGTTTTTTTAGTAGTGTACGTTTAAATAAACTTTTGAGAGGCCGTGTATGGGTAATCAAGTTCTGAAGCAATGCCGTCATTATTGAATCGACATAAATCACCTATGAATCTCAATCCAAAGTCCTTATCGGAGACACCAACAACTCGATATTTTTCTTTTTTTTTGAGCGTTTTTCGACAGTCTAAATGAAGGAGCATGATTCATATGTATCAAAAAATAACGATTTTTTTTTTAAGAAAACAACAATGGAGAAGAAGAAATTTACCTATTCAGTGATTTAAATTTGATTGACTAGAGAGAGAATCCTTTTGAAAATCAAATTGACATGAAAATTGTAACTGATAATAATGTGGAGTGAAATTAGGGAGAGATTAAAGGAGTGGGTAAACGTGGGTTTGTGTGGGGATGTTTATGTATCCATAAGAATTGAGGAGAAATAAAGAATTTATGTTATATTTTAAAAAGGTAGGGAATAATAGAAAATAAGGTATTTTTTCCTTGTTTAAATTACTATCTATTTAAACCAACAATATTGATGGTGATAGAAAAAAATAAAATGTATCTTATATGTACTAATTATTATATTGTAACAACTTTGTCGAACTTAAGTAATGGTTAATTTAGACAAATCTTTATATGTTAACGTGATATTCAATTATTTTGACCTCAATCACTCCAGAAACCCCCTAAATTGCCAACATATTTTACTAACAACTTAAGTTGGTTAGTATTCTACTAACAAATTACCAACATATTTCTAACTGGATTATATTTTAAAACTTAACAATGAAATTCTAATACATTACCAACCAAAATCTTACTAATTATTTTAGTTGGTAAATATGGCGGGAAAAAATGGCACCAAATTTAGCAACATTTTATCAAACAGAGCCATCGAACCGGCCCAACCAGCAACCAGAGCTGTATGCATTATATGAACAGAAAGCAACCGACCGGGATCATTCAATACAACGGTATGNAAAATTGTTTATATAATTTATTAACATATTACCAATGAATTACTAACCAAACATGTATCAACGGAAAGATTGTGTTGATAAATTTACCAACCAAATATAAATGTGTTGGTAAATTAGTAACGAAATGTAATTTGTTGGTAAACTTGCCAACCAATATCCAATTAGTTGAAAATTTTGCCGATGAATAAATATTGTAGTTAGTAAATTACTAACATCATTAAAATAGTTGGTAATATACCAACCGATCATTAATCCATTGGTAAAATTTACCAACATATTAATTATTAGTTGGTAATATTACATATGAATGTTTAATTGAATAGTAACTATTACCAACTGTGATAAAATTTATTGGTAAATTATTAATTACTAACTTATATTTGAATGGTTGGTAAATTTATCAATTGAAGTTAAATTTTTTGGTAAATCAGCGTCTAGTGTTGAGGCTTTCATATTCAGTTTGTGTCGTTAGGCGTTTTAACTTTTAAATTTTAGCCAAAACTTGATTTTGGTCAATATATTTCGTAAACGTGCTCAGATTAGAACTTTGTCAGTGTCATTAGCTTCGAAAGGTCATTTTTTATCTAACAGGAATGTTGGTTCAAGTTTTGAGGCTTCCATTTTTTGTTTGTGCCATTAGGTGTTTTAAATCTTATGTTTCGGCCAAAACTTGACTTTGGTCAATATTTTTGTGAATGTGCTCAGATGAGAATTATGTCAGCGTAATTAACTCCAAAGGTCATTTTTTATCTAATAGGATGGTTGGTTCGGGTTTTGAGGCTTTCATTTTTAGTGTGTGCCGTTAGGTGTTTTAACTTATAAATTTTGGCCAAAATTTAACTTCGGTCAATATATTTGATAAATGTGCTCAGATGAGAATTTCGCCAGTGCAGTTAGATGCGGAAGGTTATTTTTTATGTAATAAGATAGAGGTTTCGGGTTTTGAGGCTTCCATTTTTAGGTTGTACCGTTAGGTATTTTAACTTTTAACTTTTGGCCAAAATTTCACTTTAGTCAATATTTTTGGTAATCGTGCTCGAATTGAAATTTTTGTCACCGCGGTTAGCCATATAAGTTCAGTTTGGTCTCATAGGATGGTTGGTTCGGGTTTTGGGACTTTTATTTTCAGTTTGTGTCGTTAAGCGTTTTAACTTTTAACTTTTGGCTAAATTTTGATTAGGTCAATATTTTTGGGAAACATGCTCAAATTTGAATTTCGTCAGCGCAGTTAACTCTAGAAGGTCATTTTTAGTCTTATAGGATGGTTGATTTGGATTTTGAGGTTTTCATATTCAGTTTGTAGCGTTAGGCGTTTTAACTTTTAACTTTTGGCCAAATTTTGACTTTGCTTAACATTTTTTTAAAATGTGCTCTGATGAGAATTTCGTCAGCGCGTTTAGCTTTGGAAGGTCATTTTTATATCTAATAGGATGGTTGGTTCAGATTTTGAGGCTTCCATTTTCAGTTTGTGCTGTTAGACGTTTTAACTTTTAAAGTTTGGCCAAAATTTAGATTTGGTCAATATTTTTGGTATACATGCTCAAATTAAAAAATTGAAATAATGATATGTGTCATATTGAGATTAATTTAGCTTGTTATCATAGATTGTGTATTGTTTCATTCAAATATGATTTATAAAATTGATATTAATATTTTTGGATTTATATTCATGCTCTTAGATTTTTAAATGCAATAAATTAATAAATATTTTACTATTGGATAATCATTCAGTTAATAATATTTTGAACATATTGTCAATCAATTACTAACCTAACATTGAACTTGAATGATATATTACCAACAAACTAACAATTAATTAGTAAATTTATTAGAAAAATAAATAATCATACTAACGTATTTAAAATTTATTACCAACAAGGGTTGTGGTGGAGTGGTAAGTATTCCTGCATCCTTAACCAAGAGGTCTCAGGTTCGATTCCCCTTGGGTACGGAGTCGCCTTGAATGATACATTACCAACTAACTAACAATCAATTAGTAAATTTATTAGAAAAACAAATAATCATACTAACATATTTAAAATTTATTACCAAGAAAGATTGTGGTGGAGTGGTAAGTACTGCATCATCCTTAACCAAGAGGTCTTAGGTTTGATTCCCCTTGGGTAAGGAGTCACCTTTGTTAGGGAGCGCTTTACTCCCCAATGTGGGACTTTTCGACGTGAATTCAGATTTAGTCGGGCTCCGGTGTGGGGCACCGGCACTGGATGGTAAACCAAAAAAAAAGTATTTAAAATTTATTGGTAAATTACCAACAAAAAATTACTATAATTACCAACATATTACCAATGGAATCGAATAATGAAGAAAAAATTTTACCAACTCCTTTTCAATTCGTTAGTAAAGGTACTAACGATATACTAACCAAAAATTAGTTGGTGAATTTACCAACAGAAATTTCAGGGCCATGTTTCAAAATTTTGTAATATTTACCGACGAGCTTTTTAGCAACAGATTAATATAAGTTGGCATTTGGTTGGTAACTCAATTTGCCAACCAATTTGATCAATTTACCAACAAATTTTTTTGTTGGTAATTGGGATTCCTTTTGTAGAGGATAAAAAAAAAAGCAAATACACAATGATCCACATTAATCATTAATCGCATAAACATTACATTATATTTCATTTATAATATTTAACTAAAACATTATTGAATGATATTGATACTATTCTATAAAGTCACATACAACATGATTTGACATACATATGCAAACACACATTGAAAAATTAATCTTAACATAAATGTCAACAAAATTTTCAATGATGACAGGGAGATAATATTGTGATGAAATGGTCACCTATACCATGAGAAGTAACAAAAACCTGAATATATAGATAACTTATAATTTCTACGCTAATAATAATTACTTATTTTGATTTTGGAACAATAGATCTAAAATTTTGCATGTAGGAACCCTTGATTTTTGGACACATCTAGAAAAGCCTAGACCAAGGTCCAAGTGTGCCTAACACCTAGCTAAATGGGACCAAGTTAAAAATAAGTTTAAACTATTTAGCTATGAAATATTGTTGATCTCTACCTTTTTATTTTCTAATAGTGAATAGAACTCCTAATTATTAATATACTAGGTAATGTTGCCCGTGCTATGCATAGGCACGGGTCCAATAATATAAATGGTATGTTTTGAGGCTAATAATGGAGATTTTGAAGCGACTCTTTAAGTGGATAGATTCACTTAAAGAATGAGTGGAATTTTTTGTATTTTTTTTCAAAACATATTTTATGTTGTCACTTATCATGATTTATAGTATTTTTATGCATTTTTTAAATATAAAAAACCCAAAAAAATAAGACAAATAAATTAAAATGGACCCAATATATGTTATTTTTGTTGTCTCAATTTATGTTACACAAATAAAATTTGGAGAGTCATCCAAATTTTAAATTTTTTAAAAAAAATGTTTTAAGTTATTAATTATTGTGATTTATAATATTTTGATGTAACTTTCAAATAACCAACATTACTGGTCACTTTGTCCTAATTTATGTGCTATGGATAAAATTACAAAATTAACCCTTTTAAAATGTCTTTCAGATATTTTAAGTTGTTAATTATTATTATTTATAATACTTTTTTGGTAATTTTAAAATGATATGTGTTATTTTTTCTGTCCTAATATATGTGAGCCTGAAAGAATTCTGAGAGTGAACCTATTTTATTATATAGCTTTTACATATTTTAAATTGATAATTATTGTAATTTTTAATGTTTTTTAAGTCATTTGTAAATGATATATGTTGCTTCCTTTGTCCCATTTTATATAGTATAAATAAAATTCCTGAAACCAACTAAATTTTTAATATATTTTTTAAAATATTTTAAATTATTAATTATTGCAATTTATAATATTAAAAAAAAAGTACAAAACTTGTATCAGCCTAAAAAATGACCACGATAATTCGAAGCCTACAGAAATCAATATGGTTGTACGTAATTTTTAAATACTTAATATATATTACTCCACTTGTCTCAATGTATGTAGCATTGATAAAATTTCAAGATTCAATCAAATGTTGTTAATTGTTAACATTTATAATACATTTTACGTAGTTTTCAATAATTTCACATTAAACAATACATATTACTACTTTTGTCTCATTTTATGTGACATTGATAGATTAATTTTAAGAATCAGTCAATTTATTTTTTCTGTTTTTTTAATAAATATTTTAAGTGGTCAAAATCACGATTTATTGTATTTTATACATAATTTTTAACGATAGATTAATTTCAAGAATTAATCGAATTTTTTTATATGTATTTATTTTTGAAATATTTTATGTTGTCAATTATCATGATTTATAGTATTTTTACGCAATTTTTAAATATAAAAAAAATTAAGACAAATAAATTAAAATGGACGCAATATATGTTATTTTTGTTGTCTCAATTTATGTGACACAAATGAAATTTGAAGAGTCATCCAAATTTGCAATTTAAAAAAAAAATGTTCTAAGTTATTAATTATTGTGATTTATAATATTTTTATGTAACTTTCAAATAACTTACATTGCTGGTCACTTTGTCCTAATTTATGTGATATGGATAAACTTACAAAATTAACCCTTTTAAAATGTCTTTCAGATATTTTAAGTTGTTAATTATTATTATTTATAATACTTTTTTGGTAATTTTGAAATGATATATGTTATTTTTTCTGTCCCAATATATGTGACCCGGATAGAATTTTGAGAGTCAACCTATTTTATTATATATCTTTTAAATATTAAATATTTTAAGTCAGTTGTAAATGATTTATTATATTATATTATTATATATTATATTATATTTTATATATATATATATATTATATTTATTTCTACTATATAATAAAAGGGGTTTTATTATGATATTATATATTATATAAACTCCCTTTTATTATATAGTAGGAAAATAAATATATATTATATATATTATATAGTAGAAAAAATGATTTATTATATTATATATTATATAGGGAGTTTATGATGGGACACATAGAATGTCCCATGATAAACTCCCTCTTATATAATAGTAGAAGTAGAATTACAAAATTAACCCTTTTAAAATGTCTTTAAGATATTTTAAGTTGTTAATTATTATTATTTATAATACTTTTTTGGTAATTTTAAAATGATATATGTTATTTTTTCTGTCCCAATATATGTGACCCGGATAGAATTTTGAGAGTGAACCTATTTTATTATATATCCTTTAAATATGAAATATTTTAAGTCATTTGTAAATGATTTATTATATTATATTATTATATATTATATAAACTCCCTTATAGTAGAAAAATAAATATATATTATATAGTAGAAAAAATGATTTATTATATTATATAGGGAGTTTATGATTGGACATTACAATGTCCCATCATAAACTCCCTCTTATATAATAAGAGAATTTTTATAAAAAAAGTTAGCTGACACGAGTATTTACAAAGTCATTTACCTTAAACCAAGGCCAGAAATGACTATTATGTCAAAATCTATATATAATAATAAAGGAGAAACATAAAGAATGTGATGTGATATCTCTCTATGATCTCTATTTGCATTTATCTTTTTCCTCCATTTTTTGACCTTTTTTTTTATTTAAATTATTTTATTGTAAAAATAAATTATTAAATTTATGATAAATAAATATTTTATTAAATGAAAAAATATTTACAACAAAGACTCTTCATATGTCTACCAGGAGTAACTCACACCTCTCTAATTTCTACGTACTCTTACAAAATTATTCCTTTTTTTTTAGCTTCTTCTAATTATAAATATTTTTGATACTTTAAGTATTTTTCTAATATTATTTAATTTGTTTATAAGAAGTAATTATCTATGACTTACACCTATTTAATATTGATCCTCCTAGAACCTTTTTTTTCTTTTTTTCAACAACTCTAAATATTTGATTTTCTTCTCTTCATGACCACACTAATATTTATTTTATGTAATGAATGAGTAATTATAATACAAATTGCTTCTATTACATTATCACTTCAATTCATTCCAATAGTCACTTGTTCTTAATTACCTTCATTACTCTTACACTTTTTCTCAATCCCATTTTTTTTTAATTTTAATGAATATTTAATGTGGTATTCATTTCGAATATAAATGTTCAATCTTTATTTGTATATATAAATCAAACAAGACGATACTCATCTGTACTATACTGTTTAGCAAAAGTTTTGTTTTACTTTTGATAGCATTTGGTTTTTTTAGATTTTTCAATTATGAATTCTTTTCAGTCCTTTAACATATTTTTCTTCAATAAAATTTGTTATCCTTCTCAACATGTAGCGTTCCCTTTGATATCCTGGTGCTGATTCCTCTTCTTCATGTTGCATTTTTGGTGGATTAAATTGGTTAGCTCCATGTTAAAGTACATGGCCTAATGTGCATTTTTGGATTAAAGTAATAATTTTTATTGTTGGTGTGATTTTCTTTGTTCGTGGTTCTCATTGTTTTTCGTTTAATATGATTGAAAGTTTGTCTGCCATATTCTTGTATTGTTACTATGTTTTTGTATGTGTATAGGTTTTAACTAAGGACTCATTCCTCTGGCTTTGGTTTCGCGCTTTGACAACATACAATTTATCTTTATAACAAATCTTCCAAGTTTTGTTCAAGAAAATATGAGATCGAATAATTCAATAGAAAAGTATTGTGCAACTATTTAAAAGCTAAATTATAGGAGTTCTTTTTTATGTCCTTGAGTTTTTTCTATTTATTTCTCTAGTACACTAGATTGAGTAAGAGATATGAGTTGTTTCTGTAATGTGGTTGAAGTATTGATTAATATATATAATTCTCAATTTTATAATGGAGCTTTTTCCTATATAAATTAAAACATGAATATATTATATAACAAAAATTGGGACAATAATAATATCAACAAATTCAGTATAATTTCACAAAGCGGGTCTATGGAGGATAGAATATATTCAGACCTTATCAATATCTTATAGGTAGACATGCTATTTCCAATAGACCCGCTCAAGAAAATAAAAATTCAAAGTAGAATAGAGAGAAATAATATAAATGAATACGGTCATGACAAAATATTACAACAACCTGACAAATTATCCTAAACAATAGTCATAATTACTAGCTACAACGATAGTCAAGGTATAAAAAAAACACAAAATCCAATTAATTTATTATCAATTTAAATGCTGAGATATAAAGTCTCTCTTATATCTTGAATAAACTTCGGAATGAGTTCATTTTATTAATTAATTTATTTAATTTTACATATTTGTTGATGTTTTACATGATCGCGCGAAGCACGACTTAATTTACTTGGATAAACAACACCAATCATATTTCTTATATAAGCATACGTTGATGTCATTTGACAAAGTGTGTAGACCACTTTTCTAACCTGTCGATTAATTGTTTCGAGTAAACATTGAAAACATTCGCTTGTCAATTGCTGACTAATATTATGTGCAAAGACATAAAAAATAGCTACAGATTTCATTGGATCATATATAATAGAACTATAGTTGCAATCATAACTGACATGAGATTTTTTGTATGTGTAAAATATAAAAGTTCAAGATATGTTTTAAAATTCTAAAAGAATTTGAAAGTATATTTGGCCCAAAAAAATGATCGTAATATCTATGGCCAAATGGGTTCGAAATAATCCTTTTTTAAACAATAATCCTCAGATAACCTATATTTTGTTCCTCTTGTAGCATTTCTCAAGTCATCATAATAAATAAGACACAAAAAGCTAATACCATGTGTGTGGGGATTTAGTTTGACAAAAATTAGTGTAACGTATATGAGAAAACTTAGCAGAAACCAAAAATATATATAAACGCTTTGATATAGAGTCAAAATTAACATTTGAATAAGTAAAAGTGACTAAATATATTTTTATTTTTAAATAGTAAGAAACGAAAAATTGTTTTATCAGTATATCAAAGAGCCTAGATTTCAATGTCAGAAAATATTAAAGTTGTTCTTCAATTTGGCAAATTTGATTTTTTTTTCTGCATGTTTTAGATTAGGGCTGAGCATTCGGTAATTCGGTTCGATTTAGTTTTTTTTTTCTTTTCGGTTTTCAATTCTTGTACCACGTGTACCGAACACTGAACCGAATTATTTCGATTCGATTCGATTCGATTTTTATTATTTCAATTCGATTTATGTTATTTCAATTCGGTTTTTGTTAGTTCGGTTGCTGGTTGTCACTGATCGGTCGCTGGTGGTCGCCGCCCACCGGTCGGCTGCTGGGTGCTGCTGGTCGGCTGCTGCAGTGCTGCGTGCTGCCTGCCTGCTGGGTGTCGCCTGCGTGTTGTCCTGCTGCATGCTGATCGGCCGGTCGCCGGAAGTGGGAAGTGGAACTAGAAAGTGGGAAAATAAAGTGACTGATGTGCGGCTAACTGCAAAAAAAGATGGAAAACAAAAATCTGAAAAGTTTGACGTAATTTTGTCTATATTTTTATTATTTAATATTACTAATTAATATTATATTAATAATATTTTAAATATAATATAATATAACCGAAAATCGAATCGAAATACCGAAAAATATAAAAATATATATCGAATACCAAATCAAAAACCAAAATAATTTGATTTGATTCGATATTTCGATTTTCCGGTATTTATGTCCAGCCCTATTTTAGACTTAAATCTAAGTCTATTGATTTTATGACCTCGCGTTTGAGAAAATCATACTAAAAACAGAATTATTTGACTATTTAAATTATAACGATATCATAAAATGAAACAAATAAATTATTACAGTGATGAAAACTCTTATCTAATGGAGTTACTTCCTTCATTTCAAAATAATTAAATTGATAAGACATTGTTCATATTTCAAATTAATTTAATTGTTCAATCTTCAAGACTACTTTATATTCTTCCATTTTTGCCTTTCATTTGCATTTTCTATGTGATCAATTCAAGAAACTTTAATTGCTTTGAATTTATTTTTTTTATGTGATGAGTTCAAGACATTTTTGAATTATTTAGTATTGAAGTAATGTTTAATTTATGTCTTAAATCTTCTTTTTTTAAAGAATGTGAAATGCCTCAATAATTCAATTATTTAAAAATGGAGAGAATGTATTTTTCAAATAATTAAAGAGTTCTCTAAATTTTAAAGAAAAAAATAAAGAGTTTTTGAGCTTTACGAAAAGAAAAAGAGTACTTAAACTTCAAACTAGTAGTGCACATAAAGGGCGTGTTTTCTAGATGGAAAAATATATTCTTTATTCCAAGGTCAATCAAAAGATTTTAGAAATATACTTCTTTCCAATATTTTTACTTGTTCACTTTTAATTTTGCATCCCCGTTAAGAATAATAATTAATATAAATATTTTATTATAATATCTATATTAATTGATATTTCATCTTAGTCATTAAAAAATAATTAGAAAAAATATTGAAGGTAAAACATGAAAGAAAATAAACTTTTTTTTTATACCAAAAGTGACATGTAAAAGTAAGAATATATATTTTTAATATAATAAACAGATAAAAGTAAACGGAAAAATATTTCTTTTTCGAAAAATAAGTTACGCAATAGTTAAGAAAAATAAGTTTCACAGTAGGGTTTCAAGTTTTTTATTTTTGGGTTTTCCACCCGTGGCGGAGCCACCTTATGCTTAAAATAATATTATTTATATATGTTTAAAATAATTTTTTAAGTATATATAGTAGATGTCGAACCCCTTCGAGTACTTCGTGTGTCTATCTTTTCAGATTTTAAACTCCCTTATTAAAAATCCAAGCTCCGCCACTATTTTCCACCCATGTCGAAGCCCACATTAAATCTCCTTCTTACCCTCAATACCCCCAACCTCTAAAAATATTGTATTATTATTATTTAGCTAACATTAAAATAAATACACTAGTTCTTGAAAAAAATCAAAATTTCACTTCATATTACAAGGGCATTTTCGTAAAAATACTCACTTAGTCCCTATAAAAGCGCATCAATTCTTATGCTCCTCTTCACAAAAACGAGTACCCTTTGTCATACTCATTTCCACTTTTGACACACAGAAAAAGGAATCCAATTACCTCTTCTCCCTTTTGTTTTCCATCTCCTTCAACGAAAATGTCATCTCAATTATCAGAAAATCACCGTGAAAATGCAGAGATTTTCACCGACCCAACGATCTGCAAACAGAAATCTCTACAACTTCTAGAGCAAATCAATATGCCAAAAGGGCTTCTCCCATTGGATGATCTAATAGAAATAGGGCACAATAAACAAACCGGATTCGTATGGCTGAAACAGAAGAAGGCAAAAGAAAATCGGTTTAAGAAAATCGGAAAACTTGTCTGGTACGATACTGAGGTCACCGGATTCCTTGAAAATCGTCGGATGAAGAAACTCACCGGCGTTAAAAGTAAGGAACTGTTGATCTGGATAACAATTTCTGATATTTCTATTCACGACTCTGATTTACAGAAAATTACGTTTGCTACCCCTTCTGGAATTTCTAAGGCTTTTCCGGTGTCTGCGTTCGAAGAATAAGGGGATGATATTGGTTTTACTATTTTTATTTTAATAATTATAATTTAACTACCTTTTACTTCTTGTTTTTCTTTATTTATTATAATAATATTATTTTCTTTTTAAAGTTGTGTAATAGAAAATAGAAAAGAAATGTGAAAGTGAAACTATTTTCTCTCTTCTTTTGGTGGTCAAAAATTCATCTACTCTTTTCGTCCTAATTTTGTGGCAGTTTTCATTAATCAAAAATTCTGAAATTAATGAAAAGAAGAATCTACTTTAATTTCTTATAAGTTGCAATTCTTCATTTGTCAATATATTAAATTTATATAATTGAGAGTGATGAAATAATTCATTTTACTTCATATTAACTTAGCATATTTCTTTAAAAAAATATTTATTAGTTATTTATTATATTAAATTGATTTTATTAATAATGCTTAAAAATTGAATTTAGTGTTAAACAAAAATAATAAATTTTTCTTGATTTTACTAAAATAGACGAATAAAAAAATTTGGCTGGAAAATGAAATTAAAAAAATCAAGACTATTGTTTCAAATTAAACAAAAGCAACTAATCTCCTAAACTAAGCAAAGAAATTCAATGTCTATGCATACCTAATATACGTGCAGACACTCAAGTACGAAAAAGACCATCTCTTTGTGCACTTAGTTACCTAATACATAATTATGATACTTAATTTAGTTTTAGCGGGCAATTATCATCTTTAATTTTTTTAAGGGGCCGTTTGGTAGATTATATAAAAATAATGTTAAATAGAGTGTATTAATAATGTTTGCATTAACAATGCATGTATTAGTTATGCTTGCATTAATTATACATAAATTATTTTTATGCATTATTTGGTTTAATGCATTAAAAATAGGATGCATTGTATTAAAAAACTATTTACAAAGATACCCTTCACTATTATGATGGAAAGATATAAAAAAAAGAAAAAAAAGGCATTGAGGGGCAATTGGGTATTTAATTGAGTTAAATGCATGCATTAACATCATTGCATTGCTAATACCTAGAAATTCATGGTATTAGCAATACACACTTTATTTTAATACACAATAGTGTATACATAGGTTGGAACAGAGTATCAAACAAGGTACTAGTAATACACAATGCCAATGCATGCATTATTTTTTTTAATATACTCTACCCAATGACCTCTTAATAAGTAGGTACTTTAGCTATTTAAAATATGAATAAATAAACACTCAAATCTTATGTGATAAAATGTGTGAAATACACACAAGTCACATGTATCAGAGATAAAATTTGAATGTTTATTTGTTCAAGTTTTAAATAGTTAAAGTCTCTATTTGTATTGACAAAGTTAAAAATCATAATTTATCATTTGTCAATTAAAACCAAATTAAGAATCATATTCATATATATATATATATATATATATATATATATCATTTATTGCAAAGAAACAATTTATTCAAGTTGTGTATATGAATTAGCGAAAGGGATGATCAAGTATGGAAATAAAATTTATTCACTCAAGCATCTACAAAATCATTGATAAGGTAGACTACTGACATAACCCAAAACCGGATGTGATGGCACGTGCCCAAACCCCACCGGACACGTCAGCCTAACACCCAAAAATCCGACGATACAGAATTAATAAAACAAGAAATAGATAGAAAGATAAGCGGAAGTCTTTAAATAAACTCAACATAACCGTAGAATTGGTTGTCACATGTACAAACCTCTAATACAGAATCTGAATAAAATATACAAGTCTCATAGTAAAGTTCTAGAATAGAACAGAACAGTAAATATAGATAACTTGAGGGCACGTCTGGAATGAACCGCTACCTGTCAAGTAAGTCTGGAAGCTCTAATCTGAAAATGAGTAATAAGCCGGATCTGATAGAGCTGTCAACCTACACAACTGTGTAGAAGCAAGGGTGAGTACCAAAAGCAACAGGTACTCGCAAGTAACACTAAACTAAGCTAAACTAGCAGCTACAAACAACTCCTTTCAATCCCAACCGAACCACCGAAACTTCATTCTAACAGCGAACCAACAACCTATACTACACAATTCATAATCAACAGATATATCCAACAGTGTCTCAACATCAACCTCATTCCTCATATAAGAGCAAATAGATCATATATCACATAAAGAGGGGCAAGTAGGTAAAATCCACACACCACAGACAAAGATGAAGTCAAATGCGATGCAAATGCAATAATGATGTCATGTAGTCGTGATGCATGTCTATCCTAAGATACACATCTGTTGACGTAATCAGACCGCGCTGAATACTCAAATTAGAATCCATGGGGGCCACACATGGACCATGTATCACTGCCGGAACCAGATCCTATCGGCATCCAAATCACTAACCGAAGCTAGTCCATCTCATATATCTCTAGCCGGAGCTAGTCTCAACTGTGTCTCATATCCATCCATCCTCATATCAATGTCTCAGAACTCATGCAACAGATAGTTCACACATGAGATAAATAATGAATATGCACATGTCATCAATCACAATCATATCACGATCACATCATAGTATTACACATCATCTGTCTCAATCATAGCCTACTCATGCTCTTCTATCCCCTCAATATCAGTTATCACATAACTTATTCAACAAATTCAAGTCACATATAACACATTTAGCTTGTTTTATTCCCCATCTTTCATTTACAACAATTTCAATTAACAAGTAAAACCCATCCTCAATTCCCATTACTCCCCAACACAATTAGGAAAGTAGTCATGCGTAGTCTAAGAGTTTAACAAAGTTTAGAAGTCTCTTGCCTTAAAACACTTCAACTAGTAACTCAAATCTGAGTTTTACCCTTCCGAGCACGCTCCAAATCACCACAATCTATTCATAAATGGAATCCCACAATCAATATGAATCTAACAACACCAATATCGTGAAATTTGGAGAAAAAGGGTAAAATGGTCAAAATCTCGTTCCAGAAAAATATTCTCGAAATCTGGAAATTTTTAGTGAAAAATGTTTCCCAAGAAATTTAGAATCCAATAGTAGAAACCGTTTCGAAAAAGGAGTTGAAATGAGTTCACAAACTCAATTTTTCTATTAAATTCGGATTAGGCAAAACCCCCCAAATTTTACACTTGAAATCTCAAATTTTGATGTTAAAATCCATAAATAATCGATGGAAATCAAAGATATAAGTTGGAAATAACTTACCCAATGAATTCCTTGCGAAAAACCACTTGAAATCGCCTATTTTCGAGCTCTCAAAGTCTAAAAATGGAGAAATGGGTATTTTCAAGTTGTGGGAAAATAGCTACTGATTTTGACTTTAAAAAAAGACTGTTGTTGCAGCTAAAACGCAGCAGCTGAAACACAACAATAACACCAAAGTTTAAGTCCCCGTTGGACCCTCGGGATTCGTTCGGAATCTCGTGCACACAAACTAAATATGTACCCTCACTAAATTCGACGTTCCGAACTCAATGGAACCGTCGAAATTTGAATTTGAGGACTCCTTGACCCGAAATTCAATAAGATGCCAAGAAACTAGTTTAACGCCAAAAAAAATTCGAAACTCAAACGGAGTGTCTAAAAATTCAACCAAGGCTCATTCTAAACTTAGAATCGCCTCCCGAAACCAACGGTACTCTCGGAATTTCAATCTGAGCCTCGGAACCTCACTACAAAAAAATACTCAATTTATGAGGGTTATTTTGTCAATTTGAGGCAGTTTTTGACCCTCACAATAAGAATTGCAGCGGTTTTTAAAAATGCTTCAATTACCTTTGCCACGAGCATATTTGTGGTGGTTTTAAGAAACCTCCATGACGACCGCCACAAAATCACTTTTTAATTTGTGGAGGTTTTTTTAAATCAATTTGTGACAGTTTATAACCTCCACCATATTCTTTTAATATTTTTAAAAATATATGTTTGCATGGATTTAAAATTGCCACGAAATGATATGAATATTCACAAAATCTAATTTGTGGAGGTTTGTGACCGCCACAAATTGTTATATTTCTATAAAAATAAAATTACATCAAGCCTTTGTAATAATTCATATAAATACTTTCTAAATATTTGATGTAAATCATATTACATTTTACAAATCAGTAATAAAAACTCATGTATAGCAACTTGAGTGTTACAACTTAAAATCTAAAATAGTTCCATATCAAATAATTATTAAAAAGAAGTACTATGCAGTTATTTGGTAACTTGAATTGGTGCCATTACTTTTTTTTTTTCAAGGTGAAGCAAACTCGATCTTCATCATCACTTCATCACTAGGTTGAAAGCTTGAAACCATAAATAATTTATACGTAATTAGATAAACAAATATTGATATATATATCCTTGTACACCTTGATACAAGAAGAAAAATCGAAATTTAATTCATTTAAAACATAAATTCATATGAACCATTGACTTTAATAAGCTATTAGTGAGGTCGTACTCATCAATTTAAAGAGAATGTAAATATTTTTAAGCTCTCACCCAAAAAGAAGTAACATGATGTGGTTTATTTCTATCATACCTTGCTACCCATTTAAGTATGTTGTATGAAACAGTTATATTTTCTCCTCCCTTAAGGCATTCTTAGATGAGATAAAACTAATATGATAGTTGTCAATAAGAATCAAATAGATTCAAGATTTAATAAAACGCTAGTCGTCGTTCATAGTTACATAAAAATAAAACTGAGGCTTATCTTCAATCAATTGAAGGTCATGTATAATTGTCTTTATGGTGCGTTGAAAACTCAAGAAAAATATCCTGAAATATATAAAAGTATAGCTACATTAAGTTTAACAACTTACAAAGTACATATTTATTTTCAAATTAAAAAAATATATATATAAATCTCAAATTTTAGTGTGAATTCTGAAATTCAAGTGACAGAAAATTACCTTTATATTCACAAAAATATTATGATCAAATCCGCATGTTGTACACACTTATTGCTCTGAGAATCACTTCATAAAACCTACAAAGAAGAAGTCAATTAAAAAAAATTACACATGCACACACAAAATTCTGATTGAACAAAAGAACAAAATAATTTAAAAAAAAAAGAAAAGGGAGAGAGCATTTTAAGAGTTACCGAATTGTGGAAGTGGGGAAGTGGGATAGAGATTTGGGAGTTTATTTTGTAGTGGGAAGGGAGAATTTGTATTTGTTTTGGTTTCAAATTTTTTTGGGAGGGAATTTTAGTCCTTAGAAATTTTTTATTTTGTGGGAAAAAAAGGTATGCCTTTTAGGATTTTGGTTAGACTAATTAGGTTAAAAGTTTCCTTATAGCTACTAATAACTAATAATTAGTAATTAAAATATTTTATCTTGAAAATCAAATATTATAAGAGCTTAAATAAAATTAAATGCGCACACACATAAATATAATAAATATAACAATTGATAAGACATCTATATTTTATTTTAAAATTCGTAAATTTATTAGAGAAATAAAAACTAGAAGTAGAATTCAAATTATATTTAACTCATTAACGTAAAATGATCTAGCACAAATCAGACTTAGTAATGTGTGTTTGGCCATAAAAATTAAATTAGTGCAATTAATAGGTAGTAATTACATAGTTTAGTAATTGCACAATATAGTTATTACAAGTATTTATTTTTTATCAGATATAATTGTAATTGTTTTGTTATATTGCACAAGTATAATTACACATTTAGGCTAAATTTTCAAAATAAATTTTGTTGTCAAAATTTAATATAAAGTAGCAATATATAAAAATAAAACACTAAAAAGAAGTTGAATAGACAAAGTAGAAAAGAATATTTTGATAATACGTTAATGATATATATAAAGTATAGAAAGAGAACGATGTATATCTGTGTCATTGTGTATACGTATATTGTGTTAGTTAAATTTTATTACTATTTGTCATAAATCATAAAATATGAATATTTAATAATACATCAAAAATAAAAGATATATAAAAGGGATATATTTTCTAAAATATTACAAATTTATGGGAGTTAATAATCGCCACGAATTATGAAATTGTGGTGATTTTCAAACCTGTTCAATATAATTGTCACAAAAAGATTTATTTAGTAGGGGTTAAAACAAACGTCACAAAATAAAGTAATAGAAGAGGTTTTTAAAACTTCCACAAATAAACTGCTACAAATTGAGCATTTTTTTGTAGTGCCTCATATGTTGACCAAAGTCAACCCTTTATCAAAATTTCACAGTTTTAGCAACTTAGGACCTCAATTCTTCGTTTCAACTCCAAATTCAACTCCGTAACTTCACACAGACCCGTTTCGACATTCTAAAACTGCCGGAATCGACGGAAATCCGATCCGAGTCTCAAAACTCCAAATGACTCGAAAAAGCACTTTTTAACCAACTTTAACTCATAAAAACTCAACTTCTCAAATACTCAACTTTTTACCAACTTTTCCTCAAACCAACTTTACAACCACAAAACATGGGACTCGGGGCAACTACCGAAAGGGCAAAATAGTCATTTCCACGAAAAAATTACCAAAATGACCTTTCGGGTCATTACAACTACATAAAATATTGACTCAAATTTGCACCCAAACGAAATAATCAAAAAGTAAGAAAGGGAGAATGCTCAAAGTTGTTAGAAACATTCTGCATTTACAGACATTACTAATAATGTGTCAACATATTTGGACTATCATTCAAATTCTAGTAATGTGTCAACATCTCGACTATCCGTGCACACACCAAAAATAATCAGCACAAGTTCTTGTTAAGTCTATCAACTTCTTATTTGCGCAAACTGCATATTTATACTCCAGTTCATCTCTGCCTTGTATGGACCTATTTTATTAGCGCTATTAAACAAGTGTATAGGCTTCTTTTACACGTGTCTGCAATTCTCAATTGGTGGAATAGCAAATCATGCTAAGCCTTATTTCACACTCTCTTTTAGGTTGAAAATGAAAATGGTGTTTGTGAGTTTTCACTCTTCTCTTTTTCTTCACGTTAACAATGTTTGACCTGTAATCACTAACCATATTATCTATCCAAAAATACCTCTTGCATCTTCTTCTTCCATTTGTTTATGCTTAAGTTAATCATATTCTCTCGTGAGATCGACATGTTACTGTTAGATTTGGTTTTAAGTTTTTACTTTTTGAATTTAGGTCTCGTTTAGTCTATTTTTCAATCGATTGGCTTAATTTTTATTTCAATTTTGCTGATTTATTTGGTACTTGGATTGAAGTCGTGTTGCATGCATTGAGTTTATATTTCATTAGTTGTTTTTATGTGTTGCTGATTTTTTGGCTCTCCTTGTCCTCTTCGTTTTTCTCAATTTACGAATTTTTATTTTAAAATTATTTTTTCCCTATTCTTGATATTTGAAATCTAGTGAGTTTTTCTTCTTCAATTTATTAATTGTAGGTGTGTGCATTTGCATTTACTTTGGGTAGAAAGGAAAGAAACTGCAAAGATGAGGTATAGGAAGGAGTATATGAGACTTCATACCTAAAAAAATTGTCCATTTTTTTGGTGAAATGTTTATACTGCAGATACACCTAGCTTAATTCTATAGTAAAAGTGTATTGATATAAAAGTATATTTACTGTGTTTGGCGAATAAATTATTGATTATTTTCTAATAAATATTGTTCTTTTCTTTTTATTCATGTTGAATATTAGTTATTTGATCACATTTTCTCTTTTATTTTTAATTTTCTATTGATATTAGTGTAGTTCATTTTTGTGTGTTCATATGAAGTGGATCTATTTTTTGGTAAGAAAGCCTTAAATTTGATCATAGTTAACAATACTATCATGAGATTATAAGTTTCTATTATGTTGACGATGATTGCTTCAGTCAATATGTTTGGACTCCCAAATTTTTCTTTGGGCTAGGTGCTTAGTATGGTTCTTATTTGCTGCACACCAAGGCGCTTAACAGATTTTATTAAGAAGTCACTATATGAATTGCTTATATATATTTGATGTTTTAGGCTTTTCGTGTTATTTATGAAGTACTTAATGGACTTAATATATATGAAAGAAAAAATGACTCTTTATTTTTACACTTAGTGGTTTACGAATATNTTTAACAGAGTTTATTAAGAAGTCACTATATGAATTGCTTATATATATTTGATGTTTTAGGCTTTTCATGTTATTTATGAAGTACTTAAAGGACTTAATATATATGAAAGAAAAAATGACTCTTTATTTATACAATTAGTGGTTTACGAATATAGCTCACTGTAGCAAAGAGGATAAATAATTTTGTGTTCTCCTAAAAGATGGACTCAATCTTTTATTCATCAAAAATCGGTGGTAAAAGATGCATCTTTGGATCCAACATGATCAATGTAGAATAAAAAAAATCACACATATATGACTTCCTATCTTTAAATGGAGATTCTATATTACATTTACAATAGGCCTAAAAGCCACACTCCGGGTAATACTAGGGGGATCACTGATTCTCTTTTATCTCTTATAACTTTAATTATTTAAGGTGGATGCACAACAAGAATATGAAATCAAAAGCTTTTTGTCGGTCGATATATTTAGATATTCAAAACACTTTTAAACTTTGTGGTTTATGATGTATTTTATTTTTTCACTGATGTTTATAATTAAAACATTTCTGACTTTGAGCTATATCAACCAGACATTTAATTTTACTCCTATCTTGCATTGCACGTCTCTTTTACTTGGTTCTCCTAAGTTAATATAAGCTTTCATAAAGAATAATGGTTGATTTAGTTCTCTTCCTCAAGTTAAATATATGCTGAGTTAGGAGGATTAGATATCATCAATCTCATGTAAATGATATGTGGAAATTGGTTACACCTGCTATTTTTTCGGCATATATTAGGTGTTCCTCTTTGCGTCTTTGGTATGTTTATATGTTTGATGAGAAAGAATGAATATTGTGTTGTAGGGTTGTAAAGTGATTGCATTACCAATACTATGCAAAATAAAGATTTCTTATGAATGCATCGTTGATAAAAAAAAAAAAACACACCCACCCCCTCACATAATGACAAGAGTTCATATAAGGATACTAAAAATTTTTATTCACTTTTCACTTAATGTCTTTTTCCTCCTTTGAAACACTTCTCTGGTGTCTTCTGAATTTTGAACGAATGTTAATTTTTGCTATGGTTCATCCTCCTTTTTTGTGTGCTAGCATATAGTGTTTTGCTTACTTCACTAATGTATGAAAAATTAAAAAAGAATGATTATCATTGCTGAATTTATCAAAAGTGGTGGAAGACATTACATGTGAGTCACTACCTATTTTAGTAAACCATTAGTCCATACAATTCCCCTACTTATGGTACTTGTAGGCAAGAAATCCGTATAAGGAATGAAGGAACGGAAAATCCCCTTCAATACTGAGGAAATTGTCCGTATGCTTTGAGCACTTGGTGGTTTCGGTAATGATATTCATATTTATGTGGCATCCGGAGAAATTTATGGAGGAGAAGAGACATTGGCTCCTCTCAACGCTCTATTTCCAAATTTTATTTCAAAAAAAAACAATCGACGACAAGGAGGAATTGACACCATTCTCTTCCTTTTCTTCTCGGATGATTGCGTTAGATTTCATGATTTCTGATGAGAGCAATGTTTTTTTATCCAATAACAATGATATAATATTGAAAGAATGCTCATCACTAGAAGAAGGTAAGCTACTTGATGTTTTTGACTTGAATCAGTTAGCTGACTTCACAGAAAAGTTTAAACAATTTTTCATCTTATAAAATATTTTTGACGAAATGATGCTTCTGCAAATGTCATAATCTTTACTCAAATACCATGTAACTTTATTTGTTAGTTTGTACCCTAGAAAAGGGTAAAGTTTTTAAAATCTTTTCCGTGTTTCAGGAGATGTTTTGATCACAAATTAACTATCTGCTCAAATGCGAAGAAGCTTAACAGTTTGCTCCTTCATTGAAATAACATGACATGGGAAGAGTTCGCCTCACAAATTCAAACGTCTCAAATAGGTATCATGGGAGAGCCAATGGAGGTAAATCTAGACATGAGATAGTTTCATGAAAACCCAACAACATGCATTCGTGCAGATTCTGAAATAGATACTGGTGCTGCTACTATTAATGCTAGGAGAGATATGAGTGAATAACTGATGGCCAGGTAGGTGAAGAAGAGCAAGAATGGTATTATACAGAATATACATAGAATGAAGGGACTAGGGGTGTACAAAAATAACAGTCTCCAAAATTTTTGGAACCCTAGTTTATTCGCCATTGATTGACGTTTTCTGGTGGCGTTGCCACCATGGCTAGCGGCCAGCCTCCCGGAGAGGGGGGGCCTGTGACGGCAATATCGTATGCGAACGTTGTTTGCCCTACAGTTTCAGTTGAGACAGCTGTGTCTACAAAACCCATTACATTTTTACATGGTGAGCCGATCGTGATCTGGGAGCAAAAAGAGGTGGACAATATGATCATTCGAGAAAATCTCCAGTACGCTGTTATTGGAAAATTCTCTTATGGTTGGCCGGATATTCATGATCTTAGGAAAATCATCCCCACACAATGTGAATTAAAAGGGGAGTGTTCTATTGGTTTATTGAGTAATCGCCATATTCTAATCAGAGCATCGTTAATGGAGGACTATGTGCATCTCTTGTCGAAACTAGTGTTCTACATTAATCAATTTAATTGGTCTTATCCCATGAGGACTTTTAAGTGGGAACCAATGTTCAATCCATCAGCAGAAACAACAACGGCAGTGACTTGGATCTCGTTTCCATCTCTTCCTTCGAACTTTTTCTGTGAGGAGGCTTTGTTTTCTCTGGCTAGTGCAGTAGGAAAGCCACTACAGGTTGACTTGGCGACAAGAAACAAGACTAGGCCTAGCTGTGCTAGGGTAAAGGTGGAGGTTAATCTGTTGGATGAATTTCCTAAACGTATTAAAATTGGTATAAGAAAGGAGAATGGGGAAGTGCAAGAGAAGTGGATTCCCATAAGGTATGATTATTTGCCAAAATATTGCATGACTTGTTCAATACAAGGACATGATGAGGATCAATGCTACGTGAAGCATCCTGCTTTGTTCAAAAAGAAGTCCAAGAATAACACTGACAATGATAAGGAGAAGGAGATGGTGAATTCAAAGGATAATAAAGGGGACACTGTTGACACCCAATTTTGACCGACCTCTGACCCTTTTTGAAATGCTATTCGATTAAATACGTGTTTTTAAGAATATATTTCGAGTTTCAAATTTTAATTGATTTTGGCTAAAAATTGTACATTTTAGTATGTGTGCTTTATAAAATTACCATAAATATTATTAAGATATTTCTAAAATTATTAGTAAAACTCAAAGAAGTTATTTTATTCAAATGTTTTAAAATTTAAGTGATTTCAATTATATAAAAATATTATAATATTTGTAGTATTATAATTGAATAGCATTTTTTAAAACTTCTTCTTAATTATTTATTTCTTAGCCTATTCTATTCTAATCTAGCCATCCCAATTCAAATTCTCATTCCAATTATAGCCACCCTTTCATGTCAATTCTAGCCAATCCCATTTCAATTTTAGCCTTTCTTATTCCAAATTCAGATTTTCAGCTTTTAATCCTAACCATCCATCCTTAAATTAAAACCTAGA
>NC_064291.1:9734033-9902285 GCF_019186545.1 Solanum stenotomum | reverse complement strand
TCTTTACCTGTGATAAAGACAAAATTAGACTTACTATCTAATTTAAATTTGAAAGTACAAGATATGAAATTTAATGACAATCTTGTATTATGTTAGACCCACAAAATTCTTGGAGTATAATTGATATTGTGGTCGTTGAGTCTCTCTTTACTAGTATATGATATGACTAGTATGAAACCACAAAATTATAAAACTCATTGAAAAGAATTGTATTCTTTGATGAATAAGTTTCACTTTAAATATTGTGATTTTTCATGAAAAGATGTCTATTAAAATATTTTTTTTGTATAGACATGAACATTGGTGAAAAATGATCTGTTATGTTTGTTTTGTAAAACAAACATTTGGGTCATATTGCGCTTATTGGACCGATGAGACTATGGTTATGGGTAATTCTATAACAAATTGAATGTTATGGAAAGGTCCTCTAAAAAGGACATAGGGCAAGGTGTTGACACTAAACCAATGTCTGTATTTGAGAAAGTTATAGAATGTAAAGAACAAAATATTAGTGGGAAAAGGTTACCTCACAGAAGGTCTTTTCAAACTTAGTATTTCAGTTTGTTCTTACTTGCTTGAATCAAATTGTTTGTGACATAAATGCTTGGGACATGTCAATTACAAAACCTTGCAAAAACTTATCAACTTAGAAGTTTTGCCTAACTTCTAGTGCAATAAATCAAAATGTCAAGTATGTGTTGTTGAAAGGAATTTTAATACCTTAGAATTGATTTACACTGACATTTGTGATATGAAGTCAACACCATCTCGTGGTGGGAAAAAGTGTTTCATAAATTTTATTAACAATTGCACTAGATATTGTTATGTTTATTTGTTGAACGGTAAGGATGAAGCAATAGAAACATATAGGCAATATAAAACTGAAGTTGAAAATCAGTTGGATAAAAAAAATTGTCATGATTAGAAGTGGTAGATGTGGAGAATATGAATCTTCTTTTGTAGAAATATATTTGGAAAATGGAATCATCCATCCAATTACTGCACATTCTCACCTTAATCTAATGAAATTGTTGACAGGAAAAAATCGAACTTTGAAAGAAATGTTGAATGTCCTATTTATAAGTTCAGGTTTGCCACAAAATTTGTGGGGGTGCTATCATTATAGCAAAAGAGAACAACAAAAAGTTTGTCTGTTCAGAAAGAGAGAAACAAAAAGTTTTGTTTGTTAGTAAAGGGAGTAACAAATTTTATTTTATTTTTTAAAAAAAACTTTTGTTTGTTAAGAAAGGGAGCAACAAAAAGTTGTGTTTATTCATGCTTTGTTGTATCCTGATAGAGAATTGTTTGTCCTCCCTTAAAGTATATACACGCAATAACTCTTGAAAGATAGTGATCTAACAATTTCCAATACAGTTTATTCCATATGAGAAATGGAAATGAGGGAACTATTCCCAAAAGGGTCAAAATAGGACTTAAAACTGTGGATTGTATGTTCATTAGATATGCTACAAATAGTAAAGCATGTTGATTTATGGTTCATAAGTCTGAACTATCAGATAGTCAAGTGAAAGGTCTAAACGACCTTGGAAAGAACTAAAGGAGAATGTATTTAATAAAGAGATTCAGATGCGTAGTAAATGTCAATGGACAAATTACTTCCTACGAGTTTGATTTTGTAACATTTCTTCTTGAAAATGAGTCTCATATATTCTAAAAGGTATGTCCTTTGTGGACTCATTCTCTTTGAGAAAAGACTGTCAATAGTAAGATAGATTCAATCTTGAGCAACCATACTTGAGAGTTGGTTGATCTTCCTCCAGGAAATAAACCTTTGGGTTCAAAGTGGATCTATAAAAGGAAAAGAAAGTTGATGAAACTATTGAAAAATACAAAGCAAGACTTGTCATAGGCTTTAGACAATAAGAAAGCCTTGTTTGACACATAATAGCCACTAACTAGGATTACATCAATTCATATGTTAATTGCGCTAGTTGCGGTATATGACCTTCAAATTCGTCAAAATGGATGTGAAAACATTTTTTTAAAATGAAAAATTGGAGGAAGAAATTTATATGGAACAACCCAAGGGCTTTGTGGTTCTGGTAAAAAAAAGAAAGTCTGCAAACTTGTTAAGTCACTCTATAGACTAAAAACAAGCGCCCAAATAATGACATGTGAAGTTTGACCAAACTATGTTGACAAATGAATTCAAGATTAATGAATGTGATAAATGTTTTTACATTAAAGACACTCCAAATCACAAGGTCATTGTTTGTTTTTATGTTGATGACATGTTGATCATCAAAAGAGACATTTTTGACATAAATGTTACTAAGCATATGCTAGAAAGTAACTTCGATATGAAAGACATTGAAGTTACTGATGTGATTGAAAATGTACTTGACAAGTTCAAGCATTTGAATTTCAATATTGTCAAGACTCCAATAAATGTGAGATTTGTACTTCAAAAAGAATGAAGGCAAAAGTGACTCACAATTGGATTGTGCTAGAGTATTGAGAAGTATGATAAATATCATGAAGTGTACGCGATTAGATATAGCATATGCTATTAATAAACTAAGTCGGTTCACGAGTAATCTCAATCAAACTCATTGGATGACAACGAAAAGAGTTTTGGAGTATTTAAAACATACTAAAAAAACTATTGTTTTGCATTATAACTACTATTCAACAGTATTGGAAGAATATAGTGATGCAAATTGAATCACCAGGTCAAATGAAGTAAAATCCACGAGTGGATATGTATTTACTCTTAGTGGAGGAGTAATCTCTTGGAAATCATCCAAATAGAGATGTATCGCTCGCTCTACTATGAAATCTGAGTTTATCACTCTAGATAATGCCGGTAAAGAAGTTGAATGACTCCAAAATTTCTTGAAAGATTTTTGGCCCAAACCTTTTAGCTCCAGTATGCATACACTGTGAGAGTTAATTTGCAATAGATAGAGCATGAATCATGATGTATAACGGAAAGTCTCGTCATATATGACGTAGACATAATATCGTTAGAGAACTACTCTCTAGTGGAATTATCATAATTGACTATGTAAAGTCAAAGGATAATGTGTCGGATCCACTTATAAAAGGCCTAACTAGAGAGAGAGTTGATAGATTATCAAAGGGAATGGGACTATGGCCGAGAACAAGTCATTGTGGCGGTAACTCTAACTAGAAGACTAGAGATCCCAAGATCTAGGTTCAAAGAGATCAAACAAAGTCATTGATGACGGTTCAACATTGTCAAAATATTTTTTATGGTCCATTCTCATGATAAGACAATGCTCAATAACAAGGATAAATGCATTAGGACTTTTTAATGATTTCTAAGTTTGATACAGGGTATACCAAATGGTGTATCTACGGGATAACACATGTAGAAATCACCTATGTAAGTGTGAAGTGTAAGCCGCTTCAAGGAGAATCCGGTAAGGCCAATTCTCTACGCACTTATAAATCGAGACGTGTTCATGGCTGAAACGAACAAAACAGTGAGAACCAAAAATAGTTCAAGGGTTGATTGTGTGACTTATGTTGTCTAGGTATACACCAAAGCTTGACGGTTCAAAGATATCAAATTTACCGATTGACCGAGTATATCCGATATATGTTCACTATGGAAAGTTCAAAGGGAAACCCACTTATCCAGAGGCAATCAATCCTTAATTACGAATCACACAGTTTTTCATGCATATGTTTTAACAATAGCCATTCCCTATTCATGTGGGGGATTGTTGGGTTTTAAAGGTGTGAACAGGAAATGAAGGGTTGTGACTCTCCTGAAGAGTTGTGACTATGCCGAAGGGTTATGACCTTTATGAAAGGTTGTGTCCTTTCTAAAGAGTTGTGACTGTTTGAAAGGGTATGCCTTTTTCAAATTGTTGTGACCTTTCTGAAAGGTTGTCTACTTTCCAAAGGGTTGTCACCTTTACCCTTTGTTGGCTATAAATGAGAGGTTTTCTCTCATTTTTCTGCATCGAATTCTTTCCTTCTTTTGTACATATTTCTTACAAAATAAAATCGATCGATCTTGTTTGTATGTGTGATTCGTTGCTGTCATTTTGAGTTCGTTGAAATTATCGAAGTTTGAGGTACCGCTACTTCTTTAATGGTTAATCCATTTTATTTTGGGAGGAATTAATCTGCAACCTCAGGTACTTGAGGGGATTAAATTTCTTAAGGACACACAGTGGGTTCTATGGACTCGGATAGTTCTTTGTGTTTTTCTTTTCATCTTTTATTATTTCTGGTTTGCTAAACTGAATACAGGAGACAACAACCGCTTCAATGCTGCATTTGTCTATTTCAATTTGTATAATTATAAAACCTTTTTGGTACTTGCGGGGATGAATATATCTACTTTTAAATACTAAAATTTATTTTCTTGCTAATGTGATGAGTTTTTACAGATAATTGATGCGATTAACGTGTCAGATGAAAGTTTTCTACGAAAGCAAAACTTGTGTGTCGTGAAGAGAGATTAGTCCCAAGAGTTGGTCGTTTCAGAAGATATTGCAAAAGCTAATGAAACTGAAGTATGAGCTTCCCTCTGCTTACTCAATGTTATTAGAAGGGATACCCAAAAACTTGTATCCTTATTTTGACAAAATATTTAAGAGTGGGACATGTTTGATGTTGCTGCAAACTCAACACTATTAAATGCATCTTCTAAAGCAAGAATAATGCTAAGATACTGTGCAAGATGCAAGGTTTGAAGTTTTGTTCAAACCTAATGATATATGTAATAATCATGTGAAATGTTGCTATATATTCTTATTAGCCTCTCAAAAGGCTTCTTGGCTATTCAACATGTCAAAATATTATTCAAGTGCTAATAGCTGAATTGCTCATATTTACGACTTGGGCTTGATATATCAATACCACAATAGTTGTAATTGTACTCTCTGAGCTCTTTGTTTCAACCATTTTGATATGATATTCAACATCAAGCCAAAGATGAACGAATGTAGTGCAATTGCTTGATATAAGCTATGACAATAATTAATTACTTAGTGTTGGGACCATGCTCAACACGGGTCATGGCCATCTAATATATATATAAAAAACCACACATGTACACACAATTATATCCTTAATGAATTTCTTTATATATATCCCCATTTTCCAAATCAAATTGTCACTTTATTCTGACAACTATGAATCCTTAATGAGTTCTTTTTTACTTTGGTTGGTCAAAACTAAAATTTTATGATACAATCTTGTGGGGTTTTAACTAACACAAAATAAAATATTAAAATTTTATACTGAGAAGGTTATAAACTCACACATTAAAATTTGATTATTTGTCAAAAAAAAAATGTGGAGGTAATAACCTCTTAAATGAAATTTAATAATTTTGTCAAAAGTAATTGCTAAATGAAATATTTTTGAGGATTTTTTTGTTGTTCATCTTGTATTCCTAAGATACTTAGAACAAAACTTTGAAGAACTTGATAAGAAACAACAAAGTTTAAAGAGTATTTTCAAACTAGAAAATTAAAACTAGTAGAGAAAATAGAATCAGAAATATATTAGAAACAATATAAAAATATTTTTCTCAAAGAAATAAAATCGAGTCCACTAAATGCACAGTGTTCCCTTAAGGAAACTATTTCCCTCAAGTACCCGAGGTTAATAGATATATCCTCCCAGGATAGAACGATCTTACTCACCGGTGTATCGGTATCTAAAATCACGGTGTCAGCGAACCACTCAACGGCAGTAAAGTACACTAAGAATACTAGATTTAGTAGTAGTAGAAGAAGTCCAGAAAAAATCGTTCAACTAAAATGAGAGGAAATCCCTCAATTTATAGAAAACAAAGGGTAGTGTGAAAAGATTCTTATTGTGCCTTACCGGAAAGGTCACAAACCTTTGGAAAAGTCACAATCTTTTGGATAGGACACAACCTTTCATAAAAGTCACAACTTTTCATAAAATTCGCAACTTTTCATAAAAGTCACAACTCTTTATCAAAGTCACAACTTTTCATAAAATTCGCAACTTTTCATAAAAGTCACAACTCTTTATCAAAGCCGCAACTTTTCATAAAAATCACAACTCTTCATAAAAGTCGCAACTCTTCATTTTCCATTCACACCTTTTAAAACACGAACATTTTTGAAATCATTGTAACGGTAAATCGTGGGTTTTTCTTTATCTCAAATTCATCGAAGATGTGTCCCTTGATGAATTATTTTATACCTACAAGAAGTCTACCTAAGGATATTGTTAAATTCCGTAAAATTTCAGGCTTATAATTTTAATAATTATGAAAATCGAATATAAAATATGAGTTAATTTAGTTTAATTTAATTTATATAGAATAATTATTTTTTTTCATGTTTAACTTTTTTAATTACAAATTTGATTAAATTATTTCACAAGAGAAATTTCTTAAGTTGAATGATCTTTTTAACGTAAAATTAAATTAAATGACTTTATAAGATAATTTCTTAAAATTAGGTGATCTTTTGAGATGTTTACTCTTAAAACTGAGAAAAATGCATTATTCCCTGATATAAATAGGAATTATTTTTTTAAAAAAAACATTCCAAATTAATTCAAATACTGTTTGCGTAATTTATATATAAATACTTTAAAGAATTATTTTTATTTATTAAACATGAAAACATAAGGAATGAATCCATTTACTTTTTTAAAAAAAAATAAAAAATTGTATAAGCTACTACAATTATAAAATTTTAAAAATATGAGAATATGTTTTCTCCATACCAAGCAAACTCTTATAAAAGTACAGTAATACCAAGTTATTTGACATGTGTGTTAACATATTATAGCACACGTTGCAATAACCTAGAGGGTATACATCTACTCTAGTCTAGATACTATAAAGATGTTAAAAATTTCTTCTTTATTATTTGGAAGTTTGCAAGATTTTTTTAATCAAATAACACCTTAATTTGTATCTGAGCAAATCCTGAATAGGAAAAGTTTGCTTAAGTCACAAGAAATGTGGAGTTAGAGACAAACAATTAGGGAAATAAAAAGAGTGAGGAAGAATACAAGAGTGTGCTTCTAACAACTCCTTACTTTTAGGAGACTTTTTTTTTTTTTATCAAAATAGTTTTTCAATTTTTTTTTTAGAATAATAATTTTTATTTGACAATTCAAAAGATACTATTTTCAAGTAGTTGATAAACATATTATTATTACTATTATTATTATTATTATTATTATTATTATTATTATCTCTAGTCAATGTTTTAAAAAAACGTATTTTTAAGTGTAAACTTATGAAAAAAAAGAAGATCTTATCAAAGCTCATTTCACAACTACATACATAATTTGAAGTATTCTATGGAACACTTAGATCAAGTTTTCTATTTCGATTTAGTTAAAATATAAAACATAAAATTTTGAAAATATATTACACTTTTTAAATTAAACAATAGAAATATAGTTAAACTAAATCAATAATACTGGAGATCCGGCATGCTAATATACAATATTCATTATAAATGAAAAATACACTTTGTAGCCCAGAGAAGAGAGGTTGCAAAAATAGGTAAAGATAGTATAAAATAAAGACTATAAAGTAAATATGAGTTAATATCTCAAATGGTCATTCAACTTTGAATTGTTCTTTTAGAAAGTCACTCAACTTTGAGTTGCTCTCTTAAAAAGTTACTCAACTTTATTTTATAACTCAAAAGTCACTCAACTATTGATGTTTTACTTAGAAAGTCACTCAACTATTGATATTCACTTAGAAAGTCACTCAATCAATTCAAATATATTTTTTCATAAAATTTTATTGAAATTTAATTTCTATGTTAAACTACTTTTTTAAAGAAATAATAAGATATTTATTTTAATTATTTTGTTAATCCAAATTATTTAATTATAATTTTTTTGGAAAACGTACCGTAGCAATTGACCCAAAAAAAAAAACTTTTTCCGTTTTATCAATTATATAACTGGAATTAAATATGTTAAAAAATGATCCAAAAAAAAGAAGTTGGAATTGATAAGAAGTACAATAAAAAATAAAGACGCACCACAGTACCCTTTTTTTAAAAAAAAGAAAAATTATACTTCAAAAAAATTTAATAAAATAATTAAAATAAGCATCTTATTATTATTTTTTTAAATAGTTAATTTTTTTTGTATTTTACAAAATTTAATGAAAAAATTAATTTAAATTAGTTGGGTGATTTTTTAAGTAAAATATCAATAGTTACGTGACTTTTTAAGAAAACAATTAATAGTTGAGTGACTTTTGAGTTATAAAACAAAGTTGAGTGACTTTCGAAGGGAACAACTCAAAGTTGAGTGACTTTCTAAGTGAACTATTGAAAGTTGAGTGACCATATGAGATATTAACACAAGTAAATATNAACTATTAATAGTTGAGTGACTTTTAAGTTATAAAACAAAGTTGAGTGACTTTCGAAGGGAACAACTCAAAGTTGAGTGACTTTCTAAGTGAACTATTGAAAGTTGAGTGACCATATGAGATATTAACACAAGTAAATATCAAAAGATTTAGAGAAGCAAATTGAATTTCTTTTCTAGTATTCATATATAATGATTCAATTTTCATGCAAGAAACCAAGAGATGTCTTATCAAAACTAGAAGTTGCTAACTATGGTGAAATCTTAATCAAGTTAATTATACGAAAATTACAAGAATTATAATTAAATCATATGATCAGATTATAATCAAATCATATCAATCACTTGAGAATAAGATGATATCCTTATAAACTCCCTCGAGATGATGATCGATCAGAAACATCAATTTTGCACCTAAGATATGCAAATAGAGAGCCAGGGAGAGCTTTTATAAGTAAATTCATAAGTGATCTTTCTCAAAATGATATAATCAACCAAGAGATGCTTCATCTGGAATGAAAGACTGAATTAGCAGCGAGATATGTGGCACCCAAAGACGATGAAAATATTGTGCTAGCTTATTTACGACAAAGGCAATATCCAATATCGTCAATGCCAAATATTGTAAACTATTAACTACAATATGAAAGAGCTTAAAACCATCAAACTGTGTGTTTTTCTCCAAGCACGATGAATTTCTAGTAAACATGGAAGTATTGACTACTTTCGCACCAACCATTTATGTCTTGTCAACTGTGTCATTTTTATTTTTATTTTTGGATAAAATGGAGATATTATATTAATAGAAACTAATGTGCATTATTACAAGGGAATGGAATGGCAGCTAGTCTGCTAGAGCTATTTTCAGGGTAGGCTTCATCGTTATTACAATTTCCAGGATCTATTAGAGTCCTTTTCAACCGAACAAAAGGAGTTCCTACTTTATCTGCTTCCACCTTAGTAAGTACAAACAAAGGTGGAACTGTCCATTGCACAAAACAGTTTGCTTGTTGCATCTTTGATCCCTCTTTAGCTAATGCGTCTGCTACTTGATTTTCTTCCCGAAAGCTATGTTGGATGAGGGGGTTCCCTAGTTGGTGAAGCAATGCCCTGCAATCATTCAAAATATTGATATAAGATGTGTGATTAGTTGCAATCAAATTAATGACCTCTGTGGAGTCCATATTGATTTCCAATGGTATTAACTCATTTGAGAGAGCAATATCAAGGCCTTTTAGCAGCGCCGTGATTTCAGCTTTGGTGGCCGTTTCCGGCTTTGTCTCTGATTACTCCTCCAATTCCTCCCTTTCCTGGGTTTCCATTAAATGATCCATCAGTATTCAACTTGTATCCATTGGATGGAGGCTTCCATTGTACGTGTACAATTTTGGTTTTGTTCACTTTCTGATTTTTCCCAGTTAAATGCATGAACTCCATAGCATGGTTAAAAGGAGTATTCATTTGAATGTTGTTTTTTTTATGTTATTATGCTATTAATGGTTTCAAGCGGTTGCAACTATTTTAGTTATGGTCTTGTAAGTAGTATTGCAAAGGCCAATTGGCCGGTAATCCTTTAGGGTACATGCATTTTTATTTTTTGGTATTACAAATATGAGTCATATTAATTTCCCTAGGAATGCATTCGTTTTTTAAAGCATTCTTGCATAGGGAGATGACAGACTCTCCAACTATATTCCAATATTTTAGGTAGAAGAATGGGTGTAATCCGTCAAGCCCTGGTGCCTTCAAAGGCTGAAAAGACTTTATACCACTAACGATTTCCCATTCAGTGGGAATTTCTCCTAGTTGGGAAATATCCTCAGTTTCTAGTGTATTCAGACCTACTTCAAGTGAAGTTTTAAGGGACCTTGTATTAGTAGTCCTAAATAGATTGGAAAAATGGGAGAAAATCAGCTCTGTGATGTTATTGTGATCGTATAGCCATTCTCCAGATTCGTTTTGTAAGGCAATAATTCTGTTTCTTCGCCTTCTATTAAGTGTGGTAGTGTGGAATTTTTTTGTGTTGGAGTCTCCCTCGTTTAGCCAGTTTACTCTGGACTTAAGCTTCCAAAAATCTTCTTCCAATTTTAAGATATTATTATATTCATTAATGAGCTCGTTTTCAAGTTTTGAGAGGAAGGAGCTTGTTGTGTAGTTTGGAGAAGTTTGAATGCCATGTATGCGCCTGCTAACTCTCCTCTTTTTATAAAAAATGTTTCCAAAAACATTGAGATTCCACCTTGTAACATTTTTAATAAATTCAGGTATTGCATTAGTGATGCTTAGTTTGTTTACCCAACTGTCATTGATGATGTTGACTAAGTCAGGGTGGGAGACCCACATTGATTCAAATCTGAATATTTTGTGATGGTTATTTCAATAGTCTTGGAATAGGGAGATTAATAAAGGACAGTGGTCAGAATGGGTACGGGGCAGATGACGTACTTGAGCATTGGGAAATTTAAGAAGCCACTCATTATTTGCAAAGAAGCGGTCAAGACATTCAGAAATAAGTTTTGACCTATTTTTAAAACGTTTATTTAACCATGTGTATCGATTTCCCTTATAACCCATATCGATCAACTCACAATAGTTAAATACATCCCAGAAATCGTTCATACGGGGTGTACTAATAGGCTTCCCCCTGATTTGTCAGATTTATTCATAAGTTAATTAAAGTCCCCTCCAATAAGCCATTTACCTATATAGTTATCTTTAATAATTTTGAGATTTTGTCAGAGAATTTTGCGAATGTTTCGGTGATTGCTAGCATAAATACAACTGAATAACCATGATTCACTTGTAGAACAAATTTTAACCATGGTGTAGATTTTCTGGCTAGTAGTTGCAATGTTATCTAGCTCCAGCAAATTGTCGTCCCAAAGGACAACTAAACCACCTGATTTCCCCACTGTTGGGATTTGAATCATTCTTGTAAAAGGGAAATCATCAACAAGAGACTGATGATCTTGCATTTTGGTTTCTACGAGAGCAACTAATGGAGGTTTATGCCAGTCGTTCTAAAATTCCTCCTAAAATCATCATTATTACTACCCCTACAATTCCATATTATTTGATTCATTTAAATGTTTAGGTTTGGTGGTGCTATCCATGGTAAGTTTATCTCCAAAAGTGTTGAGCTCTCCATCTCCCTTGAGGTTGGGTTCGTCATTAGTACATGGTTTCTTGTCATTGAGTTCCACGGATGTCTTATAATCTTTGAGGTTTTTAACAGATTCAATGGACAAATAAGAATGACTCTTTTTTCAAATTTCCCCTCGAATATTTTCACCTTTATTCTTTTTAAGATTGCTTTTTCTGTTATTATTTCTATCATTAATTCTAGCACTTCTTCTATTTATTGAGTGTGCATCATCTTTGATAATAATGGGTTTATCTCATGGGTCTGGGTCTGTGTCTATGGGTTTCATTGTTCGATCATGTTCTCTCGTGCCCGAGGGGGGAAAACAAGGGTGGGAGGGGGTCCCCATTCATTATCTGGTTTAGCTAGTTGGGTCTTGGCGTCTCCCATATTGAGAGGATGGAATGAGATGTGTGGATGAGGAAAATTTGGAGGGGCTTAGAGTAAGCTCAGATTGTTTTGAGTTTGAGGATTCATCATGATTCTTTAAATAACTTACATTGTCAATTAAGTCTAAGTCAATTGGGGTAGACTCGATGGGAATACAATGTAAGTCGATCGATATACATTTGATGGGAATACATGAGGTATCCAAGGAATTGTCTCCATTCTTTGTAGTATTTGTATTAGGAATAATTTCTTTTTAGAGTTTTGAGCCATTTATTATCTTATTTAATTTAAAAAGATCATCTTCGAGGCATTGTATATTTTGTTTTGGGATGTGTTTATCATTTAAGATCTTTTCCGATTTGAAGGATTTCTCTACATTGTTTAAAATTATATTATCCAATGTAGATGTGTCACTTTGGGGCAAGGTGTTGTTATTTATGCTTATAGTTGTAGAATGGATGTCAGGTTGGTTGGATATGGGAATGGCCAGCAATGCCTTATTATATGTGGGTAGAATAGTCTTTTCCAAGCTATTGTTTGAAATACTTATAGGAGAAGATTCATAATTAGCCTTAGGGGGCAAGTCTGTAGGGGACAATATAGGGGTTAATATCTTAGCAACTACTGTTGTTGCCACCTTTGATTTTCCATTTGTGGTTTTTCATTTATTTTTTGGTTCTTTATTACGTCATTGATGATGTCATTAATCTGAGATCTGAATTTCTGAGAAGTACGTTCTAGTTGACGATCCTTTGAGATTGGTTTTGATGTTTTGTATTGGATTGTTCACTCTAATGGTGTGAGCCTAGATTTTTGTTAGAACTCTTTTTGTATTTAAAAGTTTGCGAGTCCAGGAACTTACCTGTGGTGGCATGGAACATATTGACGCTAATACCTGTTTCGATCTCTTGATTTTTCGGTGTTTGACGCTTGCTCTGTTGTTCTTCGTCTTCATTGGCTACTTCGGCTACCTGCGCTGAGACACTCTTTCCAATTATAGTTGTGCTGACTTTGCTTGTGTTAGTAGTTGGTGTTACCTTAGTTGGGATGGAGCAATTTAGAAGGGTGTGTCCAAGAACACCACATTTAACATATAAGACATCAACACCTTCATAGACAATAGATTGTCTATGGTGTCCAATAAAGACATGTTTTTTAACTGGTGTTCCAATGGGTACCTCTTCACAAATTCTTGCATATCGCCACCTAAGAGTTGTTGAAGTACACACATCCATTTTGACTAATTTATCCAACTTTTTCCCCACTTTAGGTAGTATAGATTGGCCATAGAACTCTGTAGGCAATTCTAGCTATTTAACCCATATTGGTGAGAAAATTTCCTTTGATTCGAGGCAACAACATTTGGGTGCCATCTTTTCACCAATAACAACTATCTCTATTCATTACAATAGCCATTCATTTCCCTTGAAACTCTTGTGACTATGGAAACTATGAAATCCAACACCCCCCTCAAGTTGGAGGGGAAGATAACACTCCCAACTTGTGAAGAAGGTTATGGTGAAAAGGCCCAGCAAGAGATTTTGTGAACAGATCGACAAGCTGAGAAGATGAACGAACATAAGAAAGAGAAATGAGTCCGGCGAGGTATTGTTGACGAACGAAGTGACAGTTGATTTCGACATTCTTCGTTCGTTCATGAAACATCGGGTTTTCAGCGATGTGGATTGCAGCTGAACTATCTGACTGAAGAGGAGCTGGTAAAGAGATCGGAACAGTAAGATCGTCGAACAAACGAACCAACCAGGTGAGTTCTGCCACTACCCTTCTCATTGATCTATACTCAGCTTCAGCTGAGCTGAGTGAAATCGAAGCTTGCTTCTTCAATTTCCATGAAATCAGAGAAGTACCAAGGGAGATATAAAACCCACTGACTGATTTTCGTGAATCCGGATAGGTACCCAGTCAGAATTGCAGAAAGCCAACAACTTATATGATGAATCATTGTTCATAAAGAGACCAAGACCAGGGTCCTTCAACAAATAGCGGAGAACTCGTAGGGCTGCAGTAAAATAAGAAACCCTTGGATCTTGCATATATTAACTAAGATGCTGCACGGTGAAAGAAATATCTGCTCTTGTGTGAGTAAGGTAATTCAATTTTCCTAATAAGTGCCTATAGGAAGTTGGATCTTTCATGGGGATACCACCATTTGCCTTTAATTTGACAGTAGGATCCAATGGCGCGGAAACAGGTAAAAGATGCAAACAATCAAATTCTGCTAATAGGTCTAAGGTGAACTTGCGTTGAGACAGAATCAAACCATTAGGTTCGCGAATAACTTCTAGTCCTAAAAAGAAATGCAAGTTCCCAAGATCCTTATCTTAAACTCAGCATCCAAAAACAATTTTAAGTCTTGTAAAGCTGCTGCATCATCACATGTTAATAGAATATCGTCTACATAAACTGCAATAATAGAGATAGAGTTGTCTATTTTCTTAAAAAATAAAGAATATTCATTTAGAGAATGACTATATCCTTTGAAACTGGGAGCTGCAATGAGTTTGGAATACCAATGGCGAGATACCTGCTTAAGACCATAAATAGACTTCTTTAACAAATAAACATGATTAGGTGAAGGAGGTGTAATCCCAGTAGGAAATTTCATATATACTTCTTCATCAAGATCTCCATGTAAAAAGGCGTTATTGACATCCAAATGAAACAAATCCCATCCTTTCTTTACAGCAAAAGCAAGAATACACCTAATAGTAGTCATTTTCACCACTGGTGAAGATGTCTCATTATAATCCACCCCTTCTTTTCGAATATCACCTTGAACAACCAGCCTTGCCTTAAGTCTTTCAATACTACCATCTGAATGTTGTTTCACTTTATATACCCACTTACACGGTAAAGCCTTTTTCCTATGAGGTAATTCAACTACATCCCAAGTTTGTTCAATTCTAGAGCAGATAATTCTTAATTCATTGCTTCCTACCAAACTGGATCATGTGCTGCCTGTTCATAACTAACAGGTTCATAGACACTAGAAACAAAGGTGAGTAGGACTTGATTAATAGAAGATAATTTGTTGAAAGACAAGGAAATAGGGGTAACAAGACTCAGGAAACACGTTGAACTCACATCTGTGAGTTGAAGGGCATTACAAACATAGTCTTTAAGATATGCAGGTGTCCTAGTAATTCTAGAAGACTTTCTAAGCAAATCATCAATAACATGATTGTTGGGAGAAATACTGGAATCCCTAGGTGAAGTAGTCAAAAGAGAATCAGAAATATGAGAAGAAGGTTCTGAAACAGTGGGATCTGAAAGAATAGGGTCAGAAATAGAAAAGGGAATATCAAAATTGGAAAGAACAATATAATCATCAGAATCAGAAGAGGAAGTGGAAACACGAAAAATCCTTTGAGAAAGATGTGATACATCAGATGAAAAAAGGAAGTACTCTTCATGAAAGACAACATTTCTGGAAATTGTTATTTTCTTTGTCTTTAGGTTTAGAACTTTATATCTTTTTTTCCCATAAGGATAACCCAGAAAAACACAAGGTAGAGCCCTTGGGTCAAATTTTGTTCTGTGAGGAGGAAGAGTAGAAACAAAACATAAACACCTAAAACATCTTAGAATTGAGTAAACATGATTAGATTTAAAAAGAATTTCAAAAGGTGTTTTATGGTCTAATACTTAGAAGGAAATCTGTTTATGATGTAAGTGGTTGTTAATAAACATTCCCCCCAATAGATAATAGGTAAATGAGACTGATAAAGTAAAGCTTTTGATGTTTCTAAGAAATGCTTGTGTTTTCTTTTCACTATCCCATTTTGTTGTGGAGTGTAAGCACAAGTAGTTTGGTGGATAATTCCTTTGGATAGAAAAAAATTAATTTGCAATTTCCCACTTCCCAATTCAAAAGCATTATCAGTTCTGATTATTTTAACCTTGGAATTGAATTGTCTTTCTATCATGGAAATAAAAAATTTGAGAATGGGAAAAGCATTGGATTTAGTGCTAAGAAGATGTGTCCAAGTATCTCTACTAAAATCATCAACAATAGTTAGAAAATATCTAAAACCATCATGTGTGGGAGTTTTGTAAGGTCCCCAAACGTCCACATGAATCATATAAAAAACAGCTTTAGTAGAAACAAGACTTTTGGGAAAAGGTAACTTAGATTGTCTTGCCATAGGACAGATCACACATGGAGAAGAAAATTTAGAACAAGAAGATGAAACTGGAACAATTTTCTTCATATTACTCAAAAGTATATGGCCTAATCTATAGTGCCATAACTTTTCTTTTACATTAGGATCAAAGAAACTAGAACAAAAAGTAAAAACATTTGCTACTGAACTAGGAAAAAGAGAACAATTAGAACTAGAACTAGAAAGACTCTTTGTAGAAGCAGCTGCTTGGGATACACTCTTGGTACTAGCTGTTGATTGAGATGACTTGAAAACATATAGACTACTTTGTTCCTTACTAAGCAAGGGCTCTTTAGTGAAGGGCCTTGCAACATGAAGCAATTGTTAGGAGTAAAAAGAAGAAACTTCTGAAGTTGATTGCACAATTTATGAACAAATAGGAGATTGAGCTTAAAGGAAGGAATGTAGAGGACATTATGTAGAAGAAGATCAGACAAAAGATGAGCATATCCTGAATGAGTAACAGTAACTCTATGAGAATTAGGAAGGGTGACCAAATAGGTTTGGGTAGAAGATTAAAACTAGAAAAAAGAATTCTATCAAAAGTCATATGCTCAGATGATCCACTATCTAGAATCCATGAATTACTGTCAATTTTAAACAAGTAAGCATGTGAACTGAGAAACTTAGCCTCACCAGCACAGGTAATGTTTGCAGTATCATCAATCTTTCCTCTAGCCTTCTGATTCATCTTCTGTAAAAGATCTAGAAGTTGTCCAACATTTTCTTGACTAAGTGACTTTGGATCTGTAGAATTTTCCATCACCTAATTGCCTCCTTCATTAGTGTTGAAGGCATTGTTGACCATAGCTCCTTTCTGGTACCTTTTGTTCTTGGTGAATTTAAAATCCGGAGGAAAACCATGAAGTTTGTAACATTGATCAATGTTATGTCCTACTTTCTTACAATAGTTGCATGTCATAGTGTTTTTCTTAGAAAAAAATTCCTTTTTGAGCCTTATAATCATCAAATCTCCTAGATCCTGCATTACCAACAAGAAAAGATGTTGATTCTCCTGGGTAATTGGGAGAAACATGAATTTCTCTTTGTTTCTCATCTTGAATAACCAATGAATATGCTTGACCAATGTTGGGGAGAGGGGAAGATAAAAGAATGTTACTTCTAACCCCTATGAAAGTCTCATTGAGACCCATAAGAAACTGTAATAATCTCTCATCCTGATGAGCTTTCACTCATTTCTCCTTAGCACCACAAATATAGTCACAACTACAAGCAGTAAAGGTATTGAGAGCATCCATTTCATCCCAAAGGCTTTTCAATTTTGTAAAATATGTAGAGATACTTGAGTTTCCTTGAACAACAACACTTAGATCTTTCTATAATTGAAATAATTTTGCTCCATTAGCATGACCAAATCTATCTTCCAGGTCAGACCACAGAACTTTGGCATTTTGAGAATACAAAACAAATTCAGCAATCTCTTTTGAGAGAGAATTCAAAAGCCAAGAGAGGACCATGTCATTACACCTTGACCAAGCTTTTTGAAGGTTTGTATCAATAGGAACAACTAGGGATCCATCAATGAATCCTAGTTTGTTCTTTGCTGACAGAGCAATCATAACAGACCTTCTCCAGCCTCCATAGATTCTGCCATCAAAGGCAGTGGAGACCAGATTCATGCCTGGATGATCAGAAGAATGAAGATAAAAAACATGTGAAGAATCCACTGTATATCACTTGCTTGAGTAGTTTGAACCAGAGGTGAATATTCGACTCTAGTCATTTCAGAAAAAAACAGAGAAGGAGAAGAATTTTAGACGAGAGATTAGCAAGGAAATTCAACCTTGCTCTGATACCATGCAAGAATTAAACAAGACACCAATAGAAAATTTCCTTCTCTGTATTTCTTGATGATGAAACTGTACAATTGGTGTTGTATTTATACAAATGTTTGAAGAATCTTTCTACTAACAAACTAGACAGGTGTCTATTTCTAACAAACAAAATAAATACAAGAAATAAAAGAAATATTGCAAGAACTGAAAAACCTAATGATATGTACAAATTTGTTTATTGAATCTGAGTGTATGCTTAAGCCCAAAACGTTTAGGCCCAAAGTTCAGCTGGTAGAAGTCCAAATGAGTCCCACAGTCTAAATATCTCTTTCACCAATAACAACTATCTCTATTCATTACAATAGCCATTCATTTCCCTTGAAACTCGTGTGACTATGGCAGCTATGAAATCCAACAAAATAGCCATTTACGAACCATGGGCCATTTTGTAAGTTTTTTTTGTAGATTTTCCTCCTTTAGGAACTTGACTATGAAGTAGTCATGCCCTAGATCAATCAATATTATTTCTTCCGAGACTTTCCACAGTATGGTTAATTCTTTTTTTAGATATTGGTGGCTTATTCTTTTGCCAAATACCTTGACAATAATGGAGAAAGCCCATGGTTGGTAGATTCTCAATTTCTCCTCCGACGATAAGTAGATGCTATCCTCTTCGTCTTTCTCTGTATCTTCCATACCATCTTCGAGTCGACTCCTTCCTTTGAAGGAACTTGATTCTGTTTCATCAATCATCATATCCGTTAGTTGGTTCATTGATTGGTTTTGCAGGTGTATGTTAGATTGGGGGGGGGGGGTAAGGTGTAAGTAACATATTCCTGAAGGATGTTTTGTCTATTCCAGATTGATCTTGGACAGTGACCATTATTGACTCCTTTCCAAGAGTTGAATCAGGTGGGGCAGGTGGGTTTAAGGTGTCTTGACAGGTATTCATAGCTTGGATGGGATTAGTTTGATAACTTTAGAGAGAAGGTAGAGCTTCTCTCACTAGAAGAGAGAGAGAGACAGTTAGTACGTAGAAGAGAGAGAGAGACGGTTGAGTCATTAATATACTCCTTTTGTGATAAGAAAACCCTATCAAAAGTTCTCACAACTTGAACGCCAAAAAATAATTAAGAGAGCGAAAATTTTTGATAGAGAAGTATTACCCAAGTCTTAAAAATAAACTTATCAACAACATTTTAACTACCCAAGTAACAATCTAGTCATCAACATAAATGATTAAGTAAATAGTGATATCAAACTGATTGTAAATGAAGAGACAGTAATCATTATGAGAAACTTGAAAACCCAAGATTAGAAGATATATAGCAATGTAGTTTTGAATACCAAGCTCGTGGTGCCTAAGTAAGACCATAAATTATCTTCTTGAGTTTAGAGGCGTATCTAGAATTTCGGAATGATGGATGCTGGGGCGGAGGCAGCATATACTTAGGGATGAACCCCCTCGACGGAAAATATTACTATTTATACACTGTTAAAATTATTTTTTAGGTATGTATAATAGATGTCGAACCCCCTTCCACTAGTTCGTGTGTTTACTTCTCAAATTTTGAACCCCCTTATTAAAAATTCAGGTTCCGCCACTGGATGGGTGCACTATTATGAAAATATGAATCTAATCGGTTTGACATATAGGTTTGTATCATTAAAAATAGTTAAAATTTTAAAATTATTGGTCCAAAATTAAAATGCTTAATTAATTACAACATCAAAAGTGCTACCAATAACCACTTAACGAAGTATTACCCAATTTTAGAAAGAAAATAATACAAGATACATATAAAATTCAAATTTCTAATCTCACTGAGAGGTGCACCCAATCATCATCACATTATATGATGCTTCGATTGTGGGTTCACACATCTATATTCAACAAAAAATTAAAAAATATAACTCTACTATATATGATGCCAGGACGGGAGCATGGGTTCATGTGAACCCAGTGACCCCCTCCTGCATGCTTGAGTTTGCCCACATATGTAGGCCTTGTGTGGTCAAACAATCTTTCAATCGATCCATATAAACCTTTTTCATTTTATAACCATGCAAGAAGGTATTATTGATACCTAATTGACATAAAGGTCAATTTCTTGTGAAAACCATAATTAAAATAACTCAATATGTAGTGTGTGTTCAGCAATTAAAAGGTCTCAATATAATCAATGTCTAATCGTTGTGTAAATTCTTGAGTAATGAGATGTGCTTTATATTTTTTGTAATAACCCGTCAAAATTGAGCTTCACTCAAAAATTTCATTTAGAGTCAACTAATATTTTCTTTGCAATAAATGGAACAGGCTTCCATGTACCTTGTTTTATAAAGCTTGAATTTTCTCTTCCATGGCTGCTTTATAACCAGGATTATTTAATGCTCTTGATACATATTTTGACTCAACTTTAATGTTGGGCAATAAATTGTGCTCATGCAGTACAACAGGTTGGAAAATAGAGAGAATGAAAGAAGAAGATGGTGTTATTGACAAGGACTTTGAATAGAGAATCATTGGATTGGATGTAAAAAATTGACTTTTGTTCAGAAAGAGAGGTATGACATGATTTTTGTATTAGTTTGTGAATATTATTGTTTGCCCCGGTGATCATAGGATGAGTGTTTCCTAATAAGTCCTAATAATTATCGTGGTTAAAAAATAATAAGTGAGAGAGAAATTAAGTAGGATATCATAGCTACAACCTAGTGGAATGATGATCTGAATAACTCATTTTTGATAATATATTTGAAGCCACTGAAGTTGTTAGATCAAGGATCATCTAGTAGTAGGAGAAGAAAAAATAGGTGGGTTTAATAAGTATGGAACAATAAAATGAGAATTTCACTAGTTAACAGTAGCATCACACAACCTAACATCACTAAGTTGAATGGCTTTAAAAAGGAACGCATTGTCACAGACTTAGACTTCTACTAAGCACATCGTGCGACACTTGACAACTCGCTCACGATTTTTTTACCATCTTGCAAGCGCAAGTAAGCCTTTTTAATATTACAGTGCTAAGGGAATGAAGAAAGGTACAAGAGAATTGCTTAAAAAGTTTTTGTATTGCTCAAGAGTTGGAAGATTTGCTTGATTATGTTACAAATAAATGCCCCTCTATTTATACTACACACCTAAGGGCTAATATATAACTAATGGTTATTTTATAAGCTCTTACATATTTACAAATAAGTCCTTTTTTGAATGCTTAACATAACTAGAAGATTCCAAGAATCTTCTATGCAAATTCATGAAATTCTAAAGTCTTCGAAGGAATTCTCCATATATTTATAAAAATTTCCACTAAAGACTATCCTTTTCCAGTGTAAGCCTTCCACATAGATAGTTTTATACACATGACATCTAAGTGGCATGATGACATGATAGGTCATGACACTCACCTCCACCTAATGTTGAGATGACCACGACATACTCATATATTTATAGAATTTTCCACCAAGGACTATTCTTCTTCTAATGCAGGCCTTCCACATGGATAGTTTTATACCACGTGGAATCTAAATGTCATGATGATATGGTGGGTCATGTCACTCTCCCCCACCTAATGTTGAGACGACTGCGACACACTATTGATGCATTGACTCTGATGTTATTTACAATACACCACTATAATTTGAAAGAATTAGAATTTATAACTTTAGTTAGAATTTTGTTGTTATTTTCTCTCTTGTGTCTTCCTCTCTCCGCTCTCTCTATCATCTTTCCCTCGCCTCTCTCCTATCCCTACCCCATCTCTCTTTCTCGCCTCTTTCTGCTTCCTCTCTTTCTATAAAAATACAAACTATAACAATCAATTATGTAGATAGTAATGTTCATAGTATTATATATACAAATATAAATGATAACAATCAATTAAATAAATACATTTGATAAGTGTTAACTATATAGATCCTCTTTAGTGTTACAAAATACAAATACACATTTATTTAATTTACTGATACAACATCGATACAAATGATAACAATCATTATACAAATACAAAATAGTGAACTTTATACAACATTGATACAATTGTATTCGGATAAAAATTGTATTCGTTAATACAATTGATACATCATTGATACAAATAATAACAATCAATTAAACAAATACAAATGTTGAACTTGATACAGTTGTACTCGCTGATACAATTTATTTATAGATACAAATTGTATTCGTTAATACAATTGTATTCATTGATACATATACATAAAATTACATATATACAATTATCTAGCAGATATATAAATACAACCATTGATACATATACATACTAGTACATATATGCAATTATCCAGCAGATATACAAATATAATTCGCCTCTCTCCTCTCTTTGTCCTCTCTTGCTCGCCTCTCTCCTCCCTCTCTCAATCTCGCTCACCTTTCTGCCCTTCTAACATGTGTTACAAATCGTAATAAGCAAATTATAACTATTTTGACTCATTATATTTCAAATCTTTGCTATTTTTTAAAGGACAAATTACAGAAATCACATTCTTTTAAGGCAAAATTACAATCTATCCCTTAAAATTTTATAATTATAGAAATCCCTTAAATGGATACAATAATATAAACGCTGATACATTAATCTGATGCGCGAGATACATTAATCATTAAGTAAGAAACATTACATTTTATGTATGATATACTAATCTGATGTATATTTTATACATGATACACTAATCTGATGCGCGAAAATGAGAGACTTTGGAGATTTATAAAACTTATAGAGGATAATGGTAATAAGTAAACTAAAAGGTGGAATTTTGTAATTTTTCCTTTTTTAAAAGTGCCTCTTAGGAAACCCTTATTTTGGGCCCAAATCTTTTCCCCCTTTCTATGTAAACGGGTTAGAAAATCTGACCCGGAAAATACCGAAGCAAGCAACGCTCCAAATACGCTATTTCTGCAGAAATGGCTTGTCACTCAAGTTAAAAACAAGTAGAACAAATCGATTCTCAGTCAGTTCTTAGCTATCGCGGATTCTCAAAGCTGTGACGAATCAGATCGAAGATGTTTCTCACTAGGTAAGCTGCATTTTTAGCCTTAATCTAGGGTTTGCTCTCAATACAGTTATGTCCCTTTATCGTTTTCAAATCTTTGAAGATCTTACTTCTCGGTGTTTTGGCCATTTGGGTCTTTGAAGAACTGAGTATGATAGAGGTGTCAACACTTTCTCTCCTGAAGGAAGGTTGTTTCAAGTTGAATATGCTATTGAAGCCATTAAGGTAATATTATAGCTGGATTTATCATGTGGATTTGTATGATTTAAATGGTTTATTTAGGTTAAGGTTTTTGTTGTTTTTGTGGGTTTTTAAAGTTGGGTTCAACGGCAATTGGGATAAAGACCAAGGAAGGAGTTGTTCTTGCTGTTGAGAAGCGAATTACCTCTCCACTTCTGGTTTGTGCTCTTTGTTTTCCTTTCATATGAGTTTCTGATTTTTGGTTGTTATTATGGTAACTGGGTTATATGTGTAGCTGATTTGACGGAATAACAAATCATTGTGTTATGAACTTTTTTAGTCCTTCATGGACTACAATGGGGTTGATATGAGACAATTTGCTAAAGGCAAGGGTGAATGGACCAAATACAAAACTCTAGGTGATATTTTTTCATCTGTCCTAGCCTTGGTGGACATAATTATTTGGTATATGTTGCTGGTAGGAGGTGGCAGGTGTCTTGTGGAATTAGTCGAAGTGTGCAAAAGAAGGAAGGGTGAAAGGACCATAACTGTAATGGAGGAATAAATTGAATAATTTTGGATTGTCCAGGGGCAAATTTGTACCTTTTCCTACTTTTTTTTTTATAAGAACAATTCGAGTATTTTGAAAATTAAGGATTATAGGAGCTCTTTGATGTAACGTGAAGTAATACATGTTCAGGATCTTGTTTGTTGTGAAAGAATTTTCATGTTGCTGAACATCTCTTCTTTAAGAAGCTAATGCATAGTAACTTATATCCTTTGGATTCTTTGTAAATTGATCAATCACAACAAATGAGGTGGCCTTGAATTTGAATTGGAGTTGATACACAGTTGGTGCATTTATCATTTATATGGTCATTTTCGCTGTACTATTATCTATACAATAGCTAATATGGGAGATAGAGAGGTCAAAGCCTTCTTTTGGTTGAGAGGATGTCATCCTGTAGGTCTAAACTTGAATTTTCTACTTTCTTGTGACAAGATACGCTTTAAAGAACTAAACCACACTATCTAGTGCTAGGTAGAATGTTAGGAAGTGACTTAAATCATACTAATAGCTAAAAAAAAAAGTAGTGTTGAAGTCAATACAAGAAAAGGCTGAGCTTTTTTAAGATCAGGAGTTTTGAGATTAAAGAACTTTTCTATTTGTTGCCTCTTGCACTTCTTTATGCTTTCTTGGTTATGACTTTCTGCGAGTTAATTACCGGATCCCAAATAGGATACATACTTTTTCTTAAAATACAAGAAATACTTTTTATTTTGCTAATCTCTCTGTTTATCTGTATTTTTATCATTCGTGACTCAGATTTGATATTCTTGATCTTACAGGAGCCAAGCAGTGTGGAGAAAATTATGGAAATTGATGAGCATATTGGATGTGCAATGAGTGGATTGATAGCTGATGCAAGGACTCTCGTTGAACATGCCCGAGTTGAAACTCAGGTATTTAGAGCTAAGGGTTCAACTTCAAAACATACTATGCATTTGAAAATTCACTGACTAAGCCTGCTTATCTATTCCCTCTTTTTCAATAGAATCACAGATTCTCTTATGGCGAGCCCATGACTGTTGAGTCCACAACACAAGCTCTGTGTGATTTGGCCCTGCGATTTGGTGAGGGTGATGAAGAGTCTATGGTTAGCACCTTTTCTTTGACTTAGCAGTTTTGCTATGCTAGTTGGGCACAAGCATCCTTCAAGCAAAAAACATTCAAAATCTCAATTCATTACTGTCTAATTTTGACCAAAATTATGTGTGGTTAAAATATTTTGTTATTCCCGTTTATTTTGATTAAAATCTCAGGAGCTCAAATATAGTTAGACCATTAGATTTTCTTGTTCGTGTTGCTACTTGAGTGGGGAAAAATTGTACTTCATTGACTGAATTGAGCTGTTTCATTTTATGTGGCTGGTATATATCTATAATCTGAGTGGATGTCCTGGTTAATAATGTTTTTTTCTGTGTGGATCTGGCTCATTGCATAGAAGATTTTTGTTGTGCTAACCTAGTGTCTGCTGTTTTGTTTTTCTTCTCTTGAAAAATCTATTAAACAGAAATGATGTGAACTAATATCTAAAATTCTATTAAAGGAGCAAACACGCTATCTAGAACTAAATTGACTCAACTCATCAACATGAATGGATTGACGTTCCTTGTTTTTCCTATTTCAACTAGTGGAAGATTCAAGTCTCACACCTAAATGCATTATCTTTGGTATCTTGCAGTCCAGACCTTTTGGAGTATCACTTCTCATTGCTGGTCATGATGAGAATGGTCCTAGCTTGTAAGTATTTGCTTCCCACGAGATTGTTGGAAAATATGGCAGTACACTCTATAGTTTCTTCTCTGTTTGTGTTTGATCATATCCGGTGTAGCTGCATGCTATCATCTATCAGTTTGTTCATCTTGTTCTTGTTTTGATTGTTATCATGTTCTGAATTTTCTTTAGAATGCAAGTGAATATATAACTTTTTTTTCTCCTGTACCTTCGATTTTGAGGAACATGGCCATGAAAATTGGGTCCGCCAGCTTAATAGCCAAACACAATTAAGCCTCCTATTTATGACCTTATATTCCGTGCTTCTCAAGTTTGAAAAAATATTTCGAGTTGTTCCATTGCTTCGTCTTTACAGAGTCCTATAGTCCACTTAGTTTCATGTAGTTTCATTCATTTTCTCTTTGTACAACAACATACCCAGTGTGATGAATTCCGGGGAGGGTGGGGTGTACGCAGACCTTACTCTTATCTTTGTAGGGTAGATTTCAAATAGACCCTTGGCTCAATCAAAGCGTTTTTCCTAAACAGGTTCTTTGTCAAAAAAAGAAAACGTTTTTTCCAAAACAGGTTTGAATAATAGAGTAGAAAAGAGCTATGATGGAAATATAGACCTCTATCACTATTCCTTAGGAGTAGATAATCGCTTAAAGTCTCTGCCATCATACTACGAAAGATGACCAACTGCTCCTAGTTCTGAAACTCGAGTTAGCTATCACAAAATCAAAAGACCTTGCAAAATCCAAGAGTGTAACTCCTCCTTTGTTTCTACCAGTGTTGTGACAGGCGATCGCCTCATTGCCAATGGCGAGAGGCAAGGCGAGGCGACCCTTCATCACCTTTCATCACCTTTTAGCTTTGTGGCGAGGCGATATTCAAAAGGTGACGCCATGGAGACAATGGTGACAAAGGCGAGAGGCGAGAAATGTGTTGCCTTTTGTATTTTCTTAAAAACAGACCAATTTAAGGTTTAAAAGTGAGAAGGTAATTTTAGGGTTTTCTTTGGAATTTGCACAGTTGCACTCTTGGACTGCGACTCCAACAAGTCTACTCGACTAGACTTCTCCGGCGACCACCCAGACTTTTACGGGCGACTCCAATGTCCAACTAATACACATTTCTTCTTTTCTTCTTCTTTTCTCTTCTGTTTCTTTTTTCTTCTTCTTCAGTCTTCAGAGTTACTTCTACCTCTGTTATCTTCTCACTGTATTGACTTTTGTTCTGTTTTTTTCAAATTCAAGTTCTAGACTTTTAGTATGAACCACCTATTTTCAGTTTTTGAATTGAAATATTTGGTAATATGTATTGAGATTTTGATTATTTATATATATGCAATTAAGCATTTTAATTTTTTGGTATTTATTGGTGCCACACTTACAAAATGCGAGTGCCTCGCCGCTTGCCTCACAGACCCTTGTCACCTTTCGCCGTCCAAAACATTGGTTTCTACCCCCAAAACCAAGATCACCATGCACATCATCATAGCCCCTGTCTCAGTGTGGCCATTGAAATCTTCGCATGAGAATATCTTCTTGGTGTGAGGGATACCTTGTATTATCTTATCCAAATTCTCCTAAAAGTGCTTTTTGACCTCATCGTTCAGGTCCATTTCTGATGCGTAAGCACCAATTATGTTAAAAGTAAGCCCACCAACAACTAGCTTAATAACCACCATCCTGTCATGCACCCTCCTTACCTCTACCACTTGCTCCTGATGTTCCCCTATTTCTAAATGCCTATTCCATTCCTACTTCTCGAGATTCCTGAGTACCACAATTTATACCCATATACATCCCTTGCCTTATTTCTCTTTGTAAATAAATGAAATGATATATTGTGCTTGTCCTGAACGCTAGTGACTTCTTTGTATCATGAGTACATGACTGCTGCTTCTTCATGGTTTGTGCATTAGCAAATCCCATATATTTTCTGCTGATAAAAAAGTTGGTTGCCTGCTAGTTCAACCCCTTACCAACATGGAATAACTTTCTGTGGACATGTTGCGCTGCAGTTTCTATCCCAGTAATTCTTGCCATTCATCAAATCTGCATACAAGATTATGATCCAAGCTTCCTCTTTTTCTTTCTTTCCTTTTTCCATGTAACTTCCTTGAATAATTAGCTTTATGTACATGTGCACACACATGCACGCATGTCAGTAGGTCTTAATTCTTATTTCATTTAGTGAACCTGACTGGGTTTTGAAAAGGGAAAAAAAAATCACTTTGGTGCGACGTTTCCCTCTTCTTTCCCTTGTCTCAATATTCTCCCATTTAATATTGCTTAATTAGGTAGTCAGTTGCATTTTCTGTTAGCGTGGACTTCCTCACAACTTATAATGAGCTTGTGCTACTCTAGGCATGGATGTGACTTGCCTTATTTATATTTATTTCATGGGAAACACAAGACAACTGAAACCAGCAAACAATGATGATACTATAATTCTAATGCTAGAAGTAGTTATATAATTCTCATATTCTGGTATAACCTTCTAACATGAAAATTGTAACTATTACATTTATGTTATTTCAAGAATTAAGTGGGCTACTGTGTATTGTACATATACTTTGAAGGAAATATAGCCGTACTGAGCTAGTTGGCTGTGCAGCCATTAGTTGAAATCCTAATTGCTGTTATCCTTTAAATTCATCCTAGTGGCCATCTGGTACCTTGTTGCCACTAACAACAATAGGCCTTTTGATATGCAGATACTATACTGATCCTTCTGGCACTTTCTGGCAATGCAATGCAAAAGCCATTGGTTCAGGTTCAGAAGGTGCTGACAGCTCTCTTCAGGAGCAATTCAACAAGGTATATAAGTTTGATTTTTATTTTCTAGTTAAACTGTCATATCTTTTGTACATTGTTTATTCTTCGTGGATTTGGATATTTTTATGATCTTAACCTCCCCTAAAACCTTCGTCCTCTCAGAAAAAAGAGAAAAAAATCACTGACAATTTACTATGACTAGAGTAGTAGATCAACTATTTCTGGACCCAAGTAATTGGTATACTATGGTTTTGAAAGCCGATCTGAAGTGAATTATTTGCTGTTCTGCAGGACCTTACCCTCAAGGAGGCCGAAACCATAGCGCTGTCAATTCTAAAGCAAGTGATGGAAGAAAAGGTAATCTCCATGACACTGCATTTTCATTATCATCTGTATGCTCTACCTCTGCTATGGATTGAAAATCACATATCATTCGATTTCAGGTGACTCCCAATAACGTTGATATTGCGAGGGTATCACCAACTTATCACCTCTACTCCCCTTCTGAGGTGGAAGATGTTATCAGCCGCCTATAAGAAGAAAAACGCTCTTGTTATGCTTGTACTCGATTCTCTGTTATGGGCAATGTTTGCTTTCAGTTGTTCTAGAATTTGTGAATTGTTTTTGCCCCTTCAAGCATGATACATTTTTAGCTTTGAGTTACATTTTCCTTCAAGGACAAAACTCAAACCCTTTATGTTGCTTGACGAAATTTGGTACAATGGGATAAAGATTATTTGGTGATGAGGCTTAAGATTGCAGAAAAACTAAAATGTTTCATGTGTTGGAATTTTTTTTCTCTTCATTTTAAAGCATTTAGTTTTTCACAAATGTTGGTTCATTTTGGAAAGAAGAAAATCATTTTCTTGAAAGTGAATTTGGATCCAGCTTTATTCAACAAAATAAAAATTTCACTTGAATTGGTGTCTCTTTAGTGAGGGACTACCACTATACAAGCATTTTATCCCTACTTGTATGAGTGTTTATCTTAGTGTTTGAGCTGGGTTTTACTTTAAGATAATTCGTATCATTTGCTAAATGTAAAAATAAAAAAAATAAAATAGAATTGGTTCTTCGATTTCAACCTTTTTGGGTTCTTTTATCGTTACATGAAATTCAAATTATTCATCGTCATTCAAATATATAATAGTTACATGTAAATTTACCCATAAGTTGGTATTTTTTCTTTGTTTGTGTGCTCTTTATATATATATATAGAGAGAGAGAGAGAGAATTTTAATTAAGAAGCCATTAGATAAAGCTACTCTAATTGTAGCTTAGGAGAATTGGGGAGATTTTGGGCATCATTGGGGTATCAAGTTGAGGAGGTTAACGGAGTTATTCGTTAGATGAGAAGGGATAGGGCGATTGAGCCAAATGAGATTTCGGTGAAATTTTGGTAGGACACATGAATAGCAGGTATGGATTGACTAACTAGGTTGTTTAACATCGTTTTTAGGCATGAAGGTGGAGTACAATGATCTCAAGTCAAAATTGCAACAGCTATAGGGTTATCAATTTTCTAAGCAACATAATGAAAGTTTGAGAGAGGGTAATGAAGATGAGTATAAGGAAGAGTATCACCGCGAATTAATTTGATTTCATGTCAGACATTCAACTAGAAAATCCATACATCTTTTAAGGAGATTGATGGAACAATATAGGGAGAGGAAGGACTTACATAGAAAAAGTTTACAACAAAGTTTCTGGAGTGAAGGGTTTCTATGGAGATGTTTGGAGGCTAAATATGTACTAGTAGTTTACATTAGAACATAAGGATATGTATAATGGAGCCAAGACGCAAGTGATGACAGTTGGAGAAGACTCAAACACTTTGCATTCATGATGTGGTTATACCAGGGATCAACTCTAAACCCGTTTCTTGTTACCTTGGTGAATGTGATAGATAAACTGACACAACATATCTAAGAAGAGGTGTCATGATGTATGCGATTTGCGAATAACATAATTTTGATTGACGAGGCTTGCGATGAAGTTAATGAAAGACCCAAGGTTAGGAGACATGTCCTGAAATCTAAAGGGTTCAAGTTGAGCAAAACTAAGATAGTACTCGGAGTGCAAGTTTAGTGACGTAACACACGTGGTAGATGTGGAAGTAAAATATTGATGCACTATTCATCTCTAAGAAAAAATGTTTCAAGTATTTGTGGTCAATAATCCAAGAAAATGGAGAGATTGACGATGTGTTACACATCATATCGGAGTAGGGTGGATGAAATGGAAGCTTACATCCGGTAACTTGTGTGATAAGATAAGAATGTACCTCCAAACTCTAAAGGTAGGTTTTATAAATTAGTGGTCAAACCAGCTATGTTGTATGAGGCAAAATGTTAGTCGGTCAATAACTCGCACGTCTAGAAGATGAGAGTAGTGGCAATGAGTGTTGGAATGGATGTGTGAGCATCGATCCTAGGAGAGATAATTTCTCGAGAAGAGATGGAAAACATGTTCAATAACATTTGATTGAATAGTTGACGCAGTCCCTTATTGTTTGAAGAAACCCTCCACTAAAACAGAAATGAAACTATTTGGGACATGATGGACAAGATGTGAGAAGCGAGATTGAGATGGTTCGGCCATATGAAGAGAAGATGCACAAATACCCCCATTGAAGAGGTCTGAGAGGTTGACTATAGTGAGTATAAAGAGAGGTAGAGGAAGACTGAAAAAGTCTTGGCCTCTTGGGGATAGGTGATTAGACAAAACATGACACACCTACAACTTACCAATGATATGATCCTAGATAAGAAGATTTGGAGTCAAGAATTATTAGGGTAGAAGTTAGTAGATAGTCGAACATTGTCTAGTTTCCTTATTATTACCTGTTACTGTTATTATTACTCTCCAACTATCTTATTCTTGATTTTAATACTACTCATTGTTTTCTTTGTTGTAGTTACCGTGTTTTGTTCATTGCTACTTGTTTTGTTCTTAATTGTATTTAGTATAGCTCCGGTATTGTATTTGTTTTACAAGATTTTTGACATGCTTTGCTTGAGCCAAGAGTCTATCGGAAATCGCCTCTCTATCTTTCACAAAGTAAAAGGGAGTAAAACTGCATACACACCAAGCTAACAGAGAATCAAAGAGTCACATATGATAGACTGCCACTGAGATTATTGTAAGAGATATGTGCCACCTTGACAGCAATATGTTGTTCAGTTTTCATCCTCCAGTAATACTTGGAAGAAAGTCTTGTAATTTTGTAAATGGTAATAAATAAGTCTTGTAATTTTGTAAATGGTAATTAATATTTTTCCGATTTGATTTCATCCCTTGGAGATACCATGATCAATATATAATTTTTTGGGTTTGAAACTCTGAGTGTGCAAACAAACAACATATATAGTGAATTATGATGTCACATTGTACTAGTTTCTACACATGAGCAATCAGTTGAAAGAAAGAACAAGTGATCTCCATCTCTAATGACATTTATCTCATCTATTTCTACATCTTCTGCATTTACAACTTTCTTGAGATTGTACTCCCCAAATCTTTGACCTGCAATTAAACCAAGTTATCATTAAGTTGGTACTTATCATTTTTGCTCAAATTTAAGTGGGATTTCAAACCTATTAAGGTTAAAACTTGATTCATAAGTTTATATTATATAAAAAAAGACAAATGTTCGACATGAAGAGATTGTCAGTATGATGTAGATGAATTATATTAAGAGAATAATTAGTTATTACTATTGTTGAATAGTGAATCTTTGTAAAATTATGTGTATTCGAAAGTCTGTTATAGCACGTAATTGCAAACATTTATTTGTAAACAAACGTGAGATATGAGATTTAGGATATTCTGGTACCTTGTTTATGAGCTATGATTTGCTCATTTAGTAAGATCGTATAAGAGTTCGGAAAGTTTTAATAGTTTTCATAAAACTCACCTGCCATTCTGAATAGCTCTTCTAGTGTATCAGGTAGTATTATTAGCTTCCCATTCTGCTCCTGCAATGAATTGATGTTGTTTCTCTTGTGAATAGTAACTCTCTTCTTGATGGATTTTCCCCCCTTTGCACCAGTTTGACTTCTATTACCTGAATAAGAACAGCAGGGGACCTCATGGATGCTTTTGTTTCCTCCACGTTCTGTGTCGAGTTGATCTTCTTTCCACCTTCTTTCTGGTAGACTCGGAGCCATTTCAATATGCCCCTTGGGAGCTACAGAATGATCAAGAACTGTTTGGCGTTTACGTCCACAACTTTCACCTTCATTTTCAACTTGTTTCTTGGTTCTAGCTTCTAAAGTTTGGATATTTATACTAATCAGGTCTCTAGGATTGGTTGGCGTATGTTTCTTAGAAACATGAGAACAGTTGTTGAAGACTAAACTTGGATCGCTTTCCTCGTCCACATTATCAAAGCCTCCAAATCCTTGCAGGTTCTATTTATCAAAAAGAAAAAGGATCAAAGAAAGTTGAGTGTATATTACAACTTTTCTCATTATAGTTGTGTGTCGCGCAATTTGTGATCATATCCTTGTACACATACCTGAATAAGATTTCTCATTATAATCCGTTCATCTTCTTGATTGTCGCGAAGAATGTTCAGAAATGTTTTCCTACTCAGACATAAAATTTGAGAAATTTCAGTTGTTCTAACAGCATATGGTTGTGGCCTTCCAAGTAAAACACCTATTTCTCCAAATGATTCTCCAGCAACAGCCTTCCCAATGATCTGTTTGTGAACAGATTTCAGAAAAAATAAGTTAAGGCTAATGTGTTTGAAAATGATATAATGATTGTTGAATGTGTTATACTTACTTGTTCACGTCCATCGATATCTACTAGTAGATCCTGCAATAGTATACATAACTGATTAATAACACGAACAACAAATTCGATGTGTTCAAGTAATTGTTCTCAACATATTAACTTACCAATGCTCCTGAGACTATTATGTAAAAATCTGTTTGAGACTCATTCTGTAAAATCACATCTTCCTTGGGAGGGTAGTATTCAGCTTCCATTTCAGGAACCTTAAAAGCAAGAAATAAACCATTGAATATACGTTGTATACGCCAACTGAGAAGGGGATCAGAGCAATGTAGAAAAAGAAATTACCAGTTGGAAAAGTAGGTCCCTTGAAACACCTCGGAACAGACTGACATTTTGAACTATTGGTAAAAACAGGTAATGTGCAATGCTTGATCTGATAGCTTTTGGCAGAACTTTGATGGTCTCTTTTTGTTGCAGTGATTCAGTTTTGAACTTAAGACAGATATGAGACAAAACCTGATCTTGTATCCTTGGTGACAACTGATTTCGTTTCGCGAATTCTTGTGCTGCTTCTACATTATCCCTCTGACACAACAAAAATCATGAAGTTCAATATCTTTTACACGATCAGAACGTATAAATATGTTTAGAGACGGAGAAAAGAGAGTATACGAAGTTTCTTGTGTAGCCGGTCCAGTGAACTACAAGATTTGTCATATTACCAATGATGTAAGATGTCAATCCCAAGTTGAACAACATGTAAAAGATGTCAAAGAGCATTTCCCTTGTGTTCTCAGCATGTAAATCTCCATAACCAGTTGTTGTTAGTGTTACAATAGACCAATATAATGAAGTTATATATCTATCCCACAGGCTATCTTGTTTGAAATTGGGATTTGCTGCACCAATCCATGTTCTTTTAGTATCAGGATATCTATCTGCAATCACATAGTTAAAACATCCAGCACAATGCACTGCAAACAAAGTTACCTGAAAAAATCAAACAAACAAACAAAAAGAAATGCATTTTCTTAGTGATGAAATATCAATATTATCGATACATCATCTTAAATGAATCGTGACTTACAGATGTCAGTTTTGCATATCTTGTCCAGAAATAGTTAAAACGGATGTCCTTCTCAAGCCTGAATTAGGAAAATACTACTACTTATATATACTGACAGTGTAAATAATTTTTACGGTATTGATGTAAATTTTGTAATGTGTTAGGGACCTTGCAAACAGGGCACTGACTCTTCTAAGACGCCAAAGTCTGAGCATACTGAGCAACTTAAATCCAACGCCGCTCTCTTTGTGATCAATAAAGAGGAAATCATGAAATGGTACAGTGGAACAAACATCAAATATGAACCAGGTTGACAAGTACCTGTTAATTAATCATGTACAAAAATTTCATATATTAGAATTATAAATCTTGATTCTTCTATAACTTTGAGATAGAGAAGAAAAAAAAGAGAGAATCTCTTAATGTTACATAATTTTACCTTATTGCTATCTTTTTAGGATCATCAACAAGAATATAAGATTCTTTATCAAGATAAGCCATGAAGAAGTTAAGGAAAATGTCAATAGCAAAGAAGCAGTTGACAATGTTGTCAAAGATGACCAAGGCATCTATTTTGCATATCAGAAATGCAAACTCGAATGGCGTAATCCATGCCGTGTAGATGACAAGAAATAGTAGAAACATCTCCCAAGCCCTGCAAAAGATTGACAAAGTAGTCAGAGCTGAGAGACAGATTCAAGATTTAATTTCAATAAGTACTTAGTATTTGTTGAACTTCTAGTGATACTATTTTTAACATATTTATGCTCCGTGTAAAAAGTAATGAGACGGAGTTAGAAGGGCTATAAAATTACTACCTATAACGAAGATCCAAAGGCGAAATGATATATTTTCGAAGCTTTGTTTCGTGGTTGATTTTGGTTCCAAGAGAAGGAAGGAGATCACTAGAGAAGAAACCAGAGTATTTAGCATAAGAAAATGACATTGATGTTCTTTTTTTGTTGGTGGGGTTTTGAAATTTTGAAGTTTCTTGGATGCTATAGTACTAGAGTTTAGTTAAAAAAACTACTCTATATATTGATGGTAAAGTCCCTTTTGAAGAGCCTTATATATAGATGATGAAAGTGAAGTTGTTGACTATATTGCAAGTTTAGTCAGCCTCATATTTTCTTTAAAGAATGATTCTTTTGATATGCTTTGAAACTTATGGAAAGTGGTTATGTAACTTATGTATTGGTATTATCACAAAGGAAAAATAAAGGAATTGTAAATTGTAGTGTTTTAAGCTAAAATACTAGTTAGGAGACTTAGGGGGTGAAAGCGGATTTGGAGCAACCACGACTCGTGTCACTGGTCATCGAAAAGTTTCTTTGTCCACAACCTAGATATTTTCTAGGAGATGCCAAGAATTCTCTTGGATAACTAACTATAGCCATAATGGGGAATACATATTAATTTGTTGAGTAGTGTTTGAACAAAAATTAAAGGTAACAAGATTGTTATTGGGTGAAGAAGGTTCTCAAAATGGCAGACATGCCACTAACTTAATGTAGTTTGTAGAGAAGAGTTTCTTAGACAAGGAAGAATAGAGGAGGGAAAGCAAATGGTGATGTAAATGACTAAATGGTTTAGTGGTGGGAGTTCCACCATCAAGAAAGTTGTGTGGGGGGGTTAGAAATGAAACAATTATAAAGCATATTTCAGAAGGACAAGTTTGAGTGATAAGATAGGTGAAATCTAGAATTGGATTCACATAAATTTCATGCATGGCCAATAGGTGAAATCTAATTAGTAAATCTAGCAATATTAGCAAGATTTTAAGTAATACTCTCTCCCCCCCTCCCAAAATTAACGTGAGACACTTTTCTTTTTAATATATCACATTTCTATAATTGAAAATAATATAACTTTAAAATTATCCTTTACACTTAATGAAATAACTTATAATCATCACAAATTTCAAAAGTTTTCATTTCTTTCTTAAATTTTGTGTAAAGTTGATTGGTGTCATATAAATTCTAGGGAGTAAATGTTATCAATGTAACGTTTAAATTGAACTCCTTCTATTTTTGTGTGTGTCTTAGTTTGATTGATTAGCAAGGAATTTAAGAAGAAGATAAGATAGACCTTTTAATTTTATGGGCTTAAGCTAAAGATGTATGTAATACAAAAATATCATTTAAATCTTGTGATTTTGAACATGTCACACAAGATATTAAAATTTAAAAATTATACTCCATTTCAAAATAAGTGAATTGTTGAGATTTTTTCCATAGTTCAAAATACGTGAATTGTTCAAAGTTTAAGAGAGTTGTTGGAAGTTCCTTCCATTTTTGTCCCTCATTTACATTTTCTAGGTGATAATTTCAAGAAAGTTAATTGTTCATATTTATAATTTACTTTTGAATTATTTAAATTTTAAGGATAGTTTGAGAATAACTAAAAAGGCAAAAGTGGAAAGTGAGGTTCAATTTATGTCCTAATTTTTTTAAATAGGTGTGCATTGCCTCTACATTCACTTGTATTTTGAAATTGAGGAAATACTAAATATAGAAAATGACATTATTCTTTAAAAGATCTATTAAAAAGTAATCAATATAAGCTAAAACCTATATAGTGAGTAATATCAAATTTCTTAGAGTTTTTATTTACTATGTTATCAACTAGTACTCCTTTAACATAGAATTTCACCTTTAATAACCTTACAAGTGACCTCATTTTCTAAATATTTCATATCGTCATTGCGTCGAACTTGATGAATTTTATAAGGTAAACATCATTTTGAACTATTAATATTGTTTTAACATATGATAGTATTAGTAGGTTAATTGTCATTTTTATTAAATTATTGATTAGTACTCGTATCATATAAATGATTTGATCGTATAAAGATAATTGTCGGTGTATAAAACTTAAATAGACAGATTCCCAGCACATATTCAGCCGCAAAAATTCATAAATTTTGGTTTTAGATTTTGTGGAAAACCCAATATTTCTTCTCACCATTTCCCTCTATGTGCTTTTCCCTCTTATCTTTAATCCATAGTTTATATGTTGGCTCGTGTTTTTTCTACAAGGAGAGATGAAATATTTTGATGTAGGTTCGTTACGAAGCAGTTACTAATATTTATATTATATTTTTTATTTTTATTTTTATGTGAAAATGGAATATTTTATATATTTTTCTTATTTTTCATTTCGGCCGACCTCATCTTCTTCTTGATAGCTTGCATGTGACTTTTGTATGGGCTATTCCAATCATTTTCGCATAATTCTTGGAACAACTTGTTTTATAGATACTATATTTCCTTGTCTTTTGAAGGATTTTTACACACCTTTAAAGAACTAGTGGTAAATGTAACCTTATTCTAATGATTTAATTGAACCTAATAGTTTTAATATATGTGTGTAAAACAATAAATTTTTAACAAATATCATATTTTGAATACATAATTCTAAAAGTATAATAAATTTCATGCTAAGAACTTTATATTTTAAGTAGACAACAACAATATAATCCGTGTAATTTTATAAAGTGTGGTCTAAAGAAGGTAAAATGTACAGAAATCTTAGTCCTATCTTGAAGATAGAGTGGTTGTTTCCGATAGAACCTTATTTCAAAGAAGAACAGTACAAGCAAATAGAAAAAGAAATAACGAAAATGAAGAAATCATGAAAATATACTACAAAAAACATGGCAAATCATTATGAACGGTTAGTACAATAAAGCAATACAATAATCAAAATATAAGAAACGACAGATAATCTGAAATGGTAATGCTACCATCCTGTAAAACTTGCCTTTAAACTTAGGTAACACCTCTTTATCATACAAAACTCTAGAATCTGGATGTTAACCTACATTTCATTCATTTTGTACCGATACAACAAGTGAAATCAACATCAAATTCCCTATTTCTTTTAATAATAGAAGTCGACCTAAGATATTTTAAATTTCTCCTCTTTTAAATAACTTGTATAGCAAACCTCATTTCCAAATCAACCTCTCACATAAATAATAATATGCAATTAGAATATGTATTTTTGATGTATTATTTGATATTAGTTTATCTTATTGTTGAAAGGGTGGCGCGACATGTGTTGATGAGGGGTGGGGGTTGATGACTTCATATACATATATTTAATAATCACATGTATGCATGAAGTTTCTTTGAAAGTGAAATTTTGTCTTGGTCGAAGAAGAGAATTAAATGGAAAAAAGGTATAATTTAATTTATTTGATGAAGGGAAAGCGAAGGGCCAAGAGGACCCATTTGATACGCCTTAAAAAAGACATATTAATTTTAATTTTATGGAATTCAAATTTTATGATGATAATTTTTAAATGTTTATAATTAATTTTAAAATTTTAATATTTATACATATTTAACAAATTACTTAATATATATATTTAAATAAAAAATATTGAATTTGATTGAACTCATACCCTAACTTGTAGCTCGATATGGGCATGGGCATGGGCATATATTTTTCTACTTGCATAGTAGCAAATCTATCCTTATAGGTGCGCAAGACTAGTGTCCAACAAAAGATTCTCAGTATTAAAAGTGTATATGAATCAGGTTGGTTTAGATTTTTTAAATATTAAATCACGTTATTTATATAGGATTTCAAATTTATGAATCAAATCAAACTAATAAAATTCGAGTTTTGCAACCTTGAATTTTTTTTGGATTTTTTGATTTCTCGGATTTTCGGATTTTTTAGGTAATTAAGTATTTATATCAATATATAATTAATTTGTACTTCAAATATATTTTTAGTCTTACCAAAATACAACTATCTAAGGTGTTTCTTAAGAAAAAACACAAAATATGAGATGAGATGACACCAAAATATTCAACAAAAAATAATAATGAAATTGCATAATACAAATATTGCAAATTATTGAGTCATAATGAAAATAGTCATAATTTAAAAGTACTAAATGATGCTAAAATAAGTTTAACAAGTATTAATTAATTACATGACTAAATATTAAAGAAAAACTAAAATTAGGTTATGTATTTAATTATCTAAACCAATGTAAAACTAAAGAACAAATATTCAATATTATAATATCATTTGTTGAATTAATCTTTTTTGTTAGTGTTAGTATTGATTTGATTTTGTTTGCCCTTTATTAGAGTTACTAATATCTATGGACTATAATCTTTCATTCAAAATTCTAAATCTCAAACTTGAAATAATATGTTAAAAAATAAAATCTATGAAAAAAGTATAAGAAGTATTCATTATTTATGAGGATGGAAAGTGGAAATACAAAAACTCTATATATTAAAAAGGATCCTTCCTCTCTCATAAAATAAAGTCTTATTCATCAAAACTATATATAAAGTGTAAGGCAAGGAAGAGAAATAACTTCTGAAGAACAATAAAGAAAAAACTTCAACTCAAGTCAAATCAAGATTCTTGAAGAATTATTGATAGGATTAATGAATGTTTAGATTGTTTCTGTTTTCACAATCTCTTAAATCCTTACGGTATCAACTTAAAATATCTAAAAATCATATTAAAAATCAGATGGACTTTCCAAGTCACATAAATTGAAAGAAAAAATAACATATATTGGGTTCGTGTTAGTACTGGCTTTTGAATCTAGTATATACTCATAAGTTATAACTCCCTCGGTTCACTTTTACTTGTCACTTATTTTTAAAATAGATTTTTATTTTTACTTGTCATGCTTGACATATCGAGAAAAGACAATTATTTTTCATATTTTATCCTCAACATTAAATACTTATTCAATAAAATATTTTTCCAAGTTCTAATATTAAACATCATTTAATAGGGATAGATTGGGACCAGTCGATTTCTTAGCGTCAAATTGATGATGATGATTTACTTTGGAATATTAAAAAGTAAATTAGGTCCACCCTTTTATAACAACCACTCCTCTAATTGGGCATAATACATTGAACTCCCTTCCCTAGTCCTATTTCACACTTTTCATCCTTGTCAACATCCTACATTTTGGGAGACTCTTTTAACTCACCAATTTCCTCTCTGATACCACACAAAAATGAAAAAAAAAGGTTTCGTTAAGGGTGGAGCAATAGTAAAGTGACACATTTGATATAATTCAATAATTTTGATTAAAATTTTAAATTTATTTAAAAATTATTTAATATATATACAGAATAATATCTCAAAAATTTAATAAGAATATTAAATATATTTATGATACAAAATCTATAAACTAAATTTTTTTATTCCAATTCTTTGGCGTATGTTGTACCCATGAAGTCTTTTTTTTTTTTTTTTTCATAAAAAGAGAAGGGATCAATTAGATTAGAAAAGCTAATAGTAGTCCCAAGGTGATCAAGAAAGGGCCATTTGGATGGTATTTAATTTTTGTTCTTCTACCATTTAAGTAATAAATAAATGGTTGAAAATATATTTGATACTAAAAGAATAAAAAAAAAGTCCCTCAACATAAGTACATAATTTGTCTTATAATATAATGCAAATGATGTCTTTGAAAGCATAAGAAGTTATCTTAATTCCTATAAAAATTTATATCGATTAAGGCATAAGTATCAATTCAGAATTGATCACAAGCTATGTCATAAAAAATATAATTTAGTTTCTATAAAACTTATGCAAGTATAACTTCAGTTTCAGAGGCATAACTTAGTTTCTATAGAATTTATGTCGATAGAGACAAAAGTTTTCTAAAGTTATGCCAAAAAAAAAAATAGATCATAAATAAGGATACTTAGTCCAATAATTTTCATTAAATGAATAGAAATGTCAAAAATAAAAAATCGTTATATTTTAGGATTTTTTTTTTAATAATTATTTAAAATAGACATAATCCTTGAAAAACTTCATCAAGAAATGCTTGATCCTTTTTGTGGCTATTCAAGAATATATTAAAAAAAAGTTGTACAGCTTCTTTTAGATCAAATTTTCAAGATTCACGAAAGGGAAATCATTCATGCTCAATTTTAAACACTAGCCAAATATTTATTTTTATTATATTGTAAGATGATAAAAGGGAATATGACTTGTACATTTTTATGAAGTCCTTGGGAAAGCATATAGGATTAGAACCACTAATTGAGAGAGAAAAAGAGAGATCCCTTTAGAAAGGGAAACTAAATAAGTTACCACTTCTATTTAATTTCAGAAAAAATGTTTCTTTTCTAATTTTGTAATTTAATATTCTATATGACAATTTTAAGACCATAAAATTAAAAATTATTTTGATAAAATATATATCTTTAATTTAATATTATAAGATTCATTGCCCGAACAAACTTAGATAAAAAATTGAAATGTAGAGATTATGATAAATTTTAATTAAATAGAAATCCAAAGGTTTATCTAGAGTTTAATCTCCTGCCAAGGTGGGGAAAACAATACTAATAACATTCAAAAGAATATGAAGAAATTTTAAATTTGAGGAAGTTCCTCAGCTTTCTATACTTCTCTATATTACATGGATGAAATTCTTAAGGGTAGATTGTGATACCATTAAAGGACGTGGTGCAGTAAATATGACTATTTTTTCTTAATCAAATGTTTCAGATTTAAGCTCAAGATATAAAAAAATTCTTGGTAGAGAGCGTTTGCTCTTGAATGGGACTCTATGTGGCGTAAATTTAAATTAATCAAGCTTCAGTATAGATACGAGTCATGAAATCGAAAAAAAAAAGAACAAGAAGGATAGATTATGATAAAAGAGTAAAAGAGAGAAAAGTCAAATAAGAACTAGCCAAGTAGATTTAAAATATCACGTAATTTAAAGTGAAAATACTCTTATCATTACAAATTCTTTTATTTCCATTGCTTGCTTCTTTTTACTTCTAATAATTAATTCCATTCCTTATTTAAAATGGAAAAGGAACACAAAGGATAGAACATTTTGTACTTCAAGAAATACTACTTATATGATCAAATGCTCTCCTCCCTTTTTTCTTTCCCTTTCATTAATTTTGTCCATCAAAATAAAACCATAAAGTATTTGACCATAAAGTATTTGATTTGATTACATTAATATACTTAATTAGGGGTGCAAAATAAAGATATCTTATATTAATTTGAAAATATTGCAATGCTAAATACTCTTAATAGAAAATTCTTACCGACATTATTCAGTGGTGGAACTAATATTTTCACTAAGAAAAATTAAGATATAAAAAGATAAATATACAATAAAAGTCGAAAAGATTTAATATGTATTATATTTACATATATATAAAATAATTTAATCTTTTATGTAATGTAATTTAATATAACAGATTTTTAATTTAAATATGACGTTCCAATATATGGAAATAAAATATCTCTTTTTTTAATGCATGGTCACATTTCGGGTATATAAATGGTATCATGACTAATTCACTATAAACTCTTTGAGGAGATGTCTATAACATACATACATATATATCATACATGCCAGATTTATATGACGACATGGTATGCGTTAAACACTTACCTTGAATCCATGATTATTCATTATATATTGTTATTGACATATCATATAACCACGGTAAATTAATTTAATCTGGTGTAAACCTTGAGGGTGTGTTTAATTTAAAAGTAGGAAAACTATTTTCCTAAATTCTCTTTCAACCTCCCCCTCTCTTTCAATTTAATCCACCCAAACACCCGGACCCTTAGTCCCTCAACTTACCACCTCATAAAGCAACTCATCCCACCCGGCCAACCGACTCGGGACTCATCCCCTGATCTCCCAATCTAACATCCACCTTGACTTGAGACTCGACTCAAGCTCGACCTTAATTTAGGATTTGACACCTGTCGAGAACCTCCGCCGACCTGAGACTCGATCCCAGCCCGTAATCCAACCCTAAACCATAATATAACCCCGACCCTAACTATGAGTCAACCCCGAATTAATAAAGGACCAGATCTCTAATCCCATGCTAAACTCAATCAAGTTACCGATATATTGGTATCAAGGTCGGATCTCGAGTCAGGGTATAAGTCTTAGGGTCGAGAGTTGGGGTTGGGTCTTGGGGTCAGGTCTGGTCAGGTCTCGATAACGGGATTGGGTCTCAAGGTTGGAGTTAAGGTTGGGTCGATGTACGGTCTCAAGTAGGGGTCAAGTTGGGATTGAGTCTCGAGGTCGAGATATCCGGCTCGAATGAGAGTAAAAGTCTTAAGCTTATTGGGTCTTTTTGAAATGATCTTGATTTATTTTAGTCTTATACAGTGCAGGTATTACTAATTTCTTTGCGAAATGTGTCAGGTGAAGTTAGGTCGGGAAATTAGAGCTAAGCGAATTAGAAGATGGAGAGAGTTACACTTTATTGGAGTGAAAAGGCCCATGCAATCGAGCATCATCAAGTTTAAACTGCGCGGGAAAGAAAGAATGGGAGTTGGCAGCCCTATGCAGTCGGCTACACAAAGTGACTCCAACTGCGAAAAGCTCAACAAAATAAGTCTAAACAAACAGTATTTTTGAGATTGTAAAGAGGATGACCCTATGCTTTATAAGGAAAACTGGTCCCAAAGTATAGGGTATCACTAGAAGGTGGCTAAATCAGAAGGAGCAAGTACAAGAAGAAAGAACGAAAAAGGGTACACGACTCTAATCCAAAATAGAAGTTGGGTTTAAGATTTTTTTGTAATGTCTTCTAGTTTTTCCTATATTTTTGTGAACTTGTCTATTTTATGGAGTAAATTCTAAAGGGGGCAAGGACAATATGATGTAGGGTTGCTACTATTGGATTATGCTTTTGTTCGGATGCATAGAATCGTGAATTGCTATTCATATTGGTATTAAAAAGTTAGTTATTCGTTTACATTTTAATCGGAAAAATGCCTTGATTATATCTTTTCATTCTTACGGTTAAATTCTCGATTGATAGTTTCATGAAATAATCGAAAGAGATTGAGAATTGTTGTTTATGATTGGAGTTAGAAAGTATTCGCAAGAAGATTTCCAAGGACTAGTTTTCCTGTACATATGTGCATATGTTTACTTTGTTTACATTACTTGTCTATTGGAAGTCCAATTTCTTTGAAAGAAGAGTTTTACTTATTGATAGAAATAGTAACCAACTTTTGTATTCGTAAGAAGTAATAATATTTATTTGTGAATCTTGAGCTATATCATATCCTTAGATTTGCAACCTTGCCATCATATTGCCTATGTTCCTAATTTTTTTAATTGATTATCAAATTTTGATATTTCTCTCAAGTTTTGTTGTCTAATCAGTGCTAAAATAATTTACAATTTTCAACATAGAGATTTTACAACACAATTCTCAAGATTCGACTCTCTCAATAATAAAAAAAGAAATTATATTGAATTTCTACTGAAATCTATCCCTGTGGATATGATACTTTACTATACTATCTTTGACTAGTGAAGTCGTTAGATATATTTTATCATGCGCTTAAAAAATTTTGGCCCCGTTGCCGGGGATTGACAACAAGTAGTTTTTTGTGTATTAATTCAAGTTTTTTTTTTCTTTTTTTGTTAACATCTCAAGTTCGTTATTATCATAGGCAACCACAACTCTAGTGTATGGCAGAATCTTACTCAAAACAAATCATCGAATACAACCTAGAGTTGAAAAAAGTTACGTTACTTAAGAAGGAACTTGCAGAGAGGATTTCAGGATAGTCTAATAGTCAAAATACCATGACTAATAATATTGGATACATAACTTCGAATGTATCACTCAACCTGTTAATCTAAATCACCCACCTGGAGTGCAAGATAATGCTGAACACCAGGGGGTTGATAATCAGAGGAACAATCACCCTCCTACAAATATTGAGGACTAAAATAGTGATTGGACAAGGATATTGTTGGGAGATTATGCGAAGCCAAACTACAATGGGATGCAGTCTAGTGTGAGATGTCCTATTATTGTAGCCAACAACTTTAAGATCAAGCATAGTATTCTCCAAGCAATCCAGAATACCTATGTTTTCAGAGAAAAGCAAAATAAAGACCTGAATGGTCATTTGATAGACTTTGACAAAATCATAAATATGTTTCACCATTATGGGGCATCAAATGACACAATATATTCAAGGGCATTTCCATTTTCTCTGAAAGATGATGCGAAAATATGATTGAGGAGTTCAACCCTTTCAACCTTACCAGTTTTAAAAAAAAAATACGATTGAGGAGTTTACCATCAAGATCAATCAGAACTAGAACATGTATGAAACTTTGAATAAGTTCTTCTTAGTGGTTAAGACAATAAAGATGCAAAAAGAAATTAGCAATTTCACACAGTTAGATACAAAGATCGTATTTGAAGCATGAGAAAGGTTTAAGGAATTATTGAGACAATTTCACACAATGGGATTGAACCTCAGATACAATTGACTTATTTTTTTTGGATGGATTGATACCAACATATCGAAGAATATTGAATATTGCAGTTGGAGGGGGGGGGGGGTCAAATTATGAAGAAAACGTCAGAAGAAGTTGTTGAAATTCTGAACGACTTGGCGGGGGATGCTAAATCAATGGGCTGCAGACACTTCAATAAATAAAAAAAATAGTTAGAATACACTAAGTCGATGCTTACACTACATTACATGCCAAAGTTGCAACTATTGCAAAGTGAAACGATTGACTGTAGCATAAGCTTAGACGACACTACCGACTATATGTGATTTATTTGGGAATGGACATCCAACTCATGAATATAAACAAGAGATAGGGGCATAAAAAAGGTGACTGCCATTGGTAAATATAATAGGGAAAACTATTAGGGAGACAACAACTTCAATATTATGGGTCATAAGCATCTAAAATTTTCATGGAGTTCACCAAATGGTAGTTTGAATGAATAATAACAAAATAGCTCGAGAGGTCAATCACCTAAGGGATACCAAAATCAGAAGAGACAATAGGAAAACCAATCACGTCTGGAAGATCTTATGAAACTTTCATAACAAAGGTTGATAAGAGGTTTGAAAGTCGAGAATCTTCTATTCAAAATTTACAAAAGCAGATTGGACAAATTGCTAATTAGATATCTGGGAGACACCTTGAAACTATTTCAAGTGATACAGAGAAGAACCCTAAGGAACTAGAGGTTGTGACTTTGCGAACTAGAAAAATATTGAAGGATAATAAAGCAAAGCTTGTGAAGTAAAAATGAGCTAAAATGGTATACAAAGAAGTAAAAACATAGTAGGGGAGTCGAGCGAAATTCAAAAAGGAAAAGAAAAACCAGTATTGAAAATTGATTCTAAACACATGCTTGCATTGCCTTTTTCTTAGAAGATGAATTGAGAAAAGCTTGACAAGTGATTCAGTAAATTCTTAGAGATGCTGAAGCTACTCTATGTGAATATTTCTTTCACTGAGCAGATCACTCAGATGCCTGCATAAGCTAAATTTTAGAAGAAGATTTTGTCTAGAAAGAAAAAATTGGAGGAAACATCTGTTGTAAAAGTTGAATGCTTATTGTAGTGTTATTCTTTAGAATAAGTTACCTCATAATTGTTCTTATCTTTCACCATTCTTTATGAAATAGAAAGTGCTCGATTCGAGAAATCATTAAGTGATTTAGATGCCTCAATCGATCTTATATTATTGTCCATTTATAAGAAATTAAAAGGAGAACTAGGGTAATAAAGTCAATTCCAATGTACCATCATTCTGAAGGTACTGTTGAACATGTCCTTGTTCGAATTGATAAATTTCTATTTCTAATGAATTTTATAGTGCTGGATATGCAAGAGAACAAGGAAGCTCCCCTAATTTTTGGGATGCCATTCTTAGCCACGAAGAGAGCAATTCTTGATATTTCCAAAAAGACAACTTATGCTTAGAGTTGGTGATGAAAAAATGATATTCAACATGAAGAAGAAGATGAAATTTACCATAAATGAGGAAAATGACTACTCATGCTTCGGAGTAGATATTTTGAATGACCAAGATGGAGAATACAAAAATGACAAGTTGGTTGGGGACTCTTTGAAAAGATGCATAGCCTAATCCTGTATTACAAAGGAAAAAGATTTACAGATTAAAGATGTAACAAAGGTACTTAAATATGACAAAATAGAGGGCATTGAAGAAGAAAAGCAGAAGAAGGTAAATAAACCAAGTCTAGATCTCAAAGTGCTATCTCCACACCAGAACATTTCTAGAACATGATAGTTTTCCAATAATTAATTTAGTGTATCTTGTAGGTGAGAATAGACTTGGGTAGATAAATGTTGGAGGAGTTTAGACGAGACACATGAAAGTTCAAGGATATTCAAGGAGAAATCAAAGGTGTGACATGATCATCTCATCAAGACAAAAGAATTTAAGGAAGGAGACAAGGTATTACTCTACAAAAGAAGACTGCATCTATTCTCTAGAAAATTCAAGTCAAGATGGACGGGACCATGCGTGGTTAAGAATGTTAGTCCCTATGAGTCAATATCAATTTCAAACACTCAAGGTACTGAAAGCTTCAAGGTAAATGACCACCATTTAAAAGTAATATGTTTGTGGAGGATTTGAAAAACAATAGTATAACATAATCATTCCATAAGTCCGATAATCACTTTTTACGTTGTGCCATGACGTTAAATCACGTGCTTCTCGGGAGGCAACCCGATGGGTAAGATTTGTTTTTTCTTTAACAAAAAAGGTGCATGGTCGCGAGGGCAATAACGCGAGGAAAGGAAAACGTAACATGGTCATTACCTATGTTGCGTGGTCGGACAACTCGATATGTGGCGTGTGAAACTTTTTGCAGAGAATATTTTTTGGTACTCACCGCGCGGTCGCGCGGCTAAAGGGTAATTTGCATAGGGAAAAAAAAATTTGATCATTTTTTATTTATTTAATCGAAAAAATAAATTAATTAATATAGAAATTTTAACACCCATAAGTTTTCTTCCCTTTCTCTTCTTTTTCTTTTCTTTCTTTCTTTTAACTTTTCTCCTAAACCTCTCAAATCCTAACATCTATTTTCCTCATTTCTCCGTTAAAAGACCTTCTACTTTTGACTTCATCTTCTTTACATCAAAAGAAAAAAATGGATCCTGATACCGCATCTGACAAAGAATGAGGAGTTTCAGGGATAGTTTTCTTTACTATTAATATTTTTTATGTCATGGGGATTTGTCATAATTTAAGTATGGGTGTGAGGAATTATTTGTACACATATGCTATCAATTTTTTTATTTAGGTTCATTTGAGCAAAAGTATATATATTATTGGGAGTAAAATTGAGCAGCGATATGGGGGAGAGTTCAGACAACTCACAACCCCCATAAATCATGTCTTGCCAACATAAGTACAATATCATACTTTTTAGACGAATCTTTAGTGCCTTCGGGCAGAGCTTAGTGGATCCACTTAGTTGAAGTGTTCTATATCCCGACACGATATGGGACAGTTTTGGCTGTGGACAAGACGTTAAACCATCACTTAGCTCATAGTGATGGCTGTCAATTAGAGAATATCCCAATAGAGTTGAAGTGTATTTTTATGTATCACTTCTTATTTTAAAGTCCAGAGGATGAGAAAGTATTTTATAAAGTTAAATTGTTTCATTCCTTTAATTCTTTATATTTAGTTGAGTTTATGTTATACATATTGCAGTCCTTTCTTTCAGTTATTTCACCTTGGATATATTACATACTCATACATTCAAACGTACTGATGTCATTCGACCAACATCTTTTATGATGCAAATATAGATGTTCAGGATTATCAATAGGCGCTTCGTTGAGATCATTTGACACTCCACTTAGCTTTGGTGAGCCTCCTTGCATTCCAAAGGATTCCCTTTTTTTCTTTTAGTTTAGTCCTTTCAGGGCATTGTGGGTCTTGTCCCAACATCCATGTTGAACAATAGAGACTTCATAGATAGTTAGAGTTGAGGAGTTACTCAGTACTTTATTTCCTTTAAAGATTGTTTTGCAAAGTATATTATGTTACGACCGAGACCGTCGTGAGTGACACCCACACTAACCCTCTGGTGGGAGAATCATTACTACAACCCAAACAAACAGATTTTATGAAAACTAAGGCATTTAAAGATACGGAAACAGGTTTAGATGACTATAAAAATGGAGTCCCCATAAACTCCAAGGTTTTAACAAACAACTAACCAACTAATGCGTAAGAACAACCCTTAGAGCCTGAAAGTCATTGTACTAAAACTCTACTAACGACAAGTCTAAGAACAAGGGGTACAACCCTAAAACTAAATAACATCTTAAACAAATAGTCTGAGTCCGAAAAGAGTGGACTTAAACAAGAGAGATCCATTGCAGCCTGAAAGGACTGGCTCACCCTTGAATCCGGTCACGCTCAATAGTCACTTAGCTGAGGTCTATCAATAGCCGCCTGAAGATGCCATGTACTCAACAAGGAACAAGCAAGTTCAGTATCATTACACAACCACAGTATACTGGTAGGATCACACGGCTATCCCAGTAAGTGAAACACATGCAGGTAACCACAACATTATAAAACAGGCATATGCCGAACATATACAATATTAGTCATCTTTTCACGATCAATGTAGCATTTCACGTTCTCAATAATACGCATTGGTTATCAATTTAGAGTAACATACAATCTTCCAATATAAATTATCATTAGATATGAACCAAATCATTACAAGTAGATACACAACACAATTCAATGGTCCTCTCACGGAATCCAATTCGATGGTCCTCTCATGGAGCCCAAACCCAAACTGTTAGTGTATTGGTTCGTGGTACCCAATCCAATGTTTATACCGGAACGTGGCAACATATTCCATATTTATGCCAGAACATGACAACCGATCCCATATTTATACCGAAACATGGCAACCGATCCAAGTTAGTGTGTTGGAACGTAACACCCGATCCATTCAACAAACCACAATCACAATCACAATGTATATTCTCACAATCATACAATAAGAGGTGATTCATGACATACTATTATTCAATTATCTTCATTTACGATTTAGGGTGATCAATAATGCAACATTCGCTTACATACATGCATTATAGTGAGCAACTACAAACATATATCACACCAACATGAAATCACAACCATCACCTACCTTGAATCCAAGCTTGAACCCCCTAAGACATTTAAATCTTCCCTTTTTGGATTCTTTCCACTTGTTCGTGGTCTAAAAACATACAATTAACGCAAGTATCAATTAACGAGGCCTAATTATTTGGATCATAATAAAAAATATCAACCCTAGGTCACGCCTTGATCCCCATAACCAGATTAGGGATTTTTCCACCATTAACTTCAGATCAAAACCTTTTCCCAATGATAATTACCCAAGAAACTACGTTTTACTGATCGAAAAATGGATTCAGGCAGTTAAAAGCTTCCTTTAGCCTCAAGAATGGTGAAAAAGGGTCAAGAACTCGTCTGGGGTCGTTCCTTAGCTCTCAAAGTCGAAAAGTACAGAATAAAGACATTTTGGGGTTTATTTACGACCTTAAGTCGGGTTGTACCCGCCACAGCGATCCTCACCCTGCTACAGCGGCCCTGCCCTAGCGGTAGAAATCCCCGCCAAAGCCGCTTGCATGAAACAATGAACTATTTTAATAATTACAAGACCCCATTTCACAACACACATTCAACCAACGACACTCATAAATTATCCGTTCACGCCAAGATCAGTTTCGGGAGTTCTACTAGTCCGAATTTAATTTCGTAAAGTCGTACGGGTTCCTTAACTTCCTAGCTATCCATTCATGTAATCAAATTTATTAATAGATATCTCATTTGTTAACAGATTTCTCTAGACCTCACTGACTCCAATTTCGTCCAAATCTGGACTAGGCTAGGAAATCTCAAGTTACTACGAAAAAGTTTTTTGGCCTTAATTCTTTCCCCATTGGCTTTTCCATAGCGATGGAAATTAGGTCGTTACAATAGATACCAATTTACCCATCACTCGTTCCCGAGTGATTAACTAGGAAAGACTGGCTAAAGTAAGGGTATAGTAGTATTTGAACGTCGAATTACAGGGGATACTTGTTGCACATGTCCTTAGCTTCTGGACATCGTGATCAAGAATTTCAACCGGTTCTTCCTCATACAGAAGGTCTTGTTTAACAAAACTGAGTCTCACTTTATGATAATATCTTCGTCCCCAAACCAACCAATTGAATACCTACACATCCTCCCATACAATGTCTCAATGAAGTCATCACAATACTCAAGTGAAAATTATTGTTGTATGCACACTTAACTACAACAAAAGAAATTCCCAACAACCACCAAAGTTGATCGTACACATATCTACAACATGTTATCAAAGACCTTGACACAATCATCCGGACGAATCCTTTAGCACTTAAGAGGGATAAAATTCCAAGTCAATACTTGCTACAAATAGAAGTGAACCTGAATCAACCAACACTCACTCATAATACCCAAACAATCATAGTTCTTAACAATATCTCCATCCCACAACATAAATTTCCATAAGCATAAGTTATAACAAATTTGATCTTTAGAAATCAGATACTCATCGAGGGATATGTCCAAGCATACAACCCCTCCAATAACACTATCGAAATGCTAGATTTAGTAATTGTAGATTACATCTTAAGAACAATAGAATTGGACCCAATAATCCCCACATTCAACCACACATAATCGATATATGACCTCGACGACTAGAGAAATATTAAGATTGCCAGACAACCACAAATACGCATGGTAGCTCTTCTATTAATTCTCATAAGCAAGGTGGTACATATGAAACCACTAAAGTACTTTAACAACTCCAAGACAACACCAATTATGCCATTCGAAATAACCAAATCTTCCCACTCAACCAAAAGAATATCGCCGAATTTGGTATCCCTGATCCACTAGTAGGGATCCACCCACAAAAGTGAAAACACATGAGAGCATAGCTAGTGAATCATACTCACAATACTAACAACCATCATTCCAACTATTTACCTTATTATAACCCAACACTTTTTAAATGAAACCTTTCTTAGGTACTTAACAATTAATAGTAATAGACTTTACAACTCAACGCAGGTGTAAGTCCTTTCAAATGCTCAATACCGGGTAAAATTGATCATTTCTCACCTTGCCAATTCATACCTTGACAAAATAATCACCACGAATGTAGATTCACAATGAAAAATCTGAATTGTAATTTCCACCATATAACACAATCCCTTTCTTTATCAACATTATCTTGTACCTTGAAGATTTTTATGAATTCATGGATCTCCATTTATCATTGATCGCATCTCCATTGATCTTACCATATATTTCGCTAAAATTTCAATCATACTCATTACTAGACTCAAAAACAAAACCAAGCACTTGTCATCACACTCAAGCTAATGTCCGTACACTCCTTTCTCAAGTCTTTTTCGATAGTTTTTGACCAACTTTATGGGTCCGTGACACTATTGCCATAGCTACAACAAAACGAATGAAATCACGTGTCTCTGAACCTAATTATCTACCCCTCTAAAGATATCTCTCTAGCCTTTGTAATCAAATAAAATATTCTTGCTCTAGCCTCTCTCTAAAGGTTGTACTACATTCTACTATATTTTCCTTCATTATAACTCTAGCTCTTTAACATTCTATTCGTGTGATGTCCTACCATCTCTTATAATTTTCCATACAACCACGTTACTCACCAAGTATTAGAAAGCCACGACCTTGGATACTCGCAAGTCGTAATTACTATACAAAATTCGCTTAACCAACAATCTTATTATATAGTTGCATCCTGTCACAATCCATCACGAACTCTTATTTCGATTACGCTTCGTCAAACTTGACTATCACTACGAAGTCAACCTTTTTCATCAACACGACGCCTCAAACTCAGGTAAACTCATCAAATTCAAAGGACTAACCCCATTTCATACGCACCTTCTTACTAAATACTTCAATTTCCTTCACCCAAGTATCCTCAATGGAACTTTATTTATCAATAAGTTTGTCATTCTGGTATTAATCCACTCCCTTATGGATTAAGATAAAATTACCAGTCCTCATATTACCCTCATTCTTCGTAACAAACAAGACATGAGCACCCCACTTGAAAACACTAGGACGGATGAACCCTTTATCAAGAAGCTCTTGGATTTGAGCCTTAAGCTCTCTTAATTCTACTGGAACCATACGATACAGAGGGATGGAAATGGGGCAAGTGTCAGTTTCCAAGTCAATGAAGAAATCTATATCTCTATATGAAGGCTTACGAGACAAATCCATAGGAAACACTTCCTTAAAACTCAGATACCACATGAACAGAGTCAATAGAGGGAGACTCAACCTCAACATCCTAAACATGAGACAAATAATCCAAACAACCCTGCCCTACCAGTTTCCTTGCCCGAAAGGAGGATATGATCTTAGCTAGCTTAGGCTTGTACACCCCTTCCTACTCGAATCTTTCCTTACCAGGGATCTCTAGAGTTACCAACTTAGTATTACAATTAAGCCTGATATAATAGGGGGACAACCAAGTCATGCCTAAGATTATATCAAGTCAGTCATATCCAACATAACCAAATCCACCAAAATATGAAAATCCATAACCACAACAGGACAACACGATACGCATAGGCGATTACGACTGACTTTTCAACTGGGGTAGTAACATAGATGGGGGAATCAAGTATATCACAAACCACATCAAATCCCAAGGCAATTGAACTGACACATATGAATAAGTAGAACCCGGATCAAACAAAACAATAGTCATCCGGGCATACACAAGAGTAGAACTTGTGACTACTGCATCACACCCTCAAACTCGGTCTTACCCGAAAAAACATAAAATTGAGCCCCGTTATCTTGACGGGCAACCTTCTCGCCTGGCTGCACTACTCTTCTATCTGCATTACCATTTCCTTTAGATTTCCCGGCTATAACTTGGCATTTAAGAAAAACCCTTTAGCTAGGACAATCATTGTCTACCGCCCGGTCAACCCAATGAGGTACACACTTTAGAATCCTTTTACATCGTTTCAACACTACCACACACATATCCCCAGGATACACCTAGACTCTCACACGGTATTAGTTGGTTGCAATGCACGTTCAGATTTCTCACTTACGAACCACATCGTAATTTATCTAGACCCTTGCACCTAATCCCGTGATGACTTTCTTTTCACAACAAGTTTCACGACACTCAAGCAATTACAACTTGCAGACAAGTCCAAATTCATTAATTAGTTCGTTCCATAGACGACCATTACTGATCATCTATGCCTTATATGACCCCTAAGGCCAGATACCAATTGGAACCTTCTATGTTCCAATTAACTTGCTTGTGTCCCTTCAGTCGGAACTACGACGTCTAGTTCACTTCGTTGAGATACCAATTGGATTCAACTCATACCACAAGCGACAATAGTAGCTAGCGAGCCCTACAAAATGCTAATTTTAATCACAGAACTTTGTCGAACCCAATTCTTATCACCTCAATCTTTAACTGATGGTAACCTGACCTTAAATCAATCTTAGAGAAAATCGATGCACCTTGCAATTGGTCAAAACTGTCATCTATCTGAGGCAATGGATACTTGTTCTAAATGGTGGCCCTATTCAACTGTCGATAGTCTATACACATCCTCTCTTGCTAGTGATGGTGTTACCACTTTTATTGCTCTAGTTCGGACCAAAGAGTGAAAGAGGACAAAAGCCAATATGTATCACCCAAATACCAATTGGATTCAAGTCATAGCACGAAGGAGTAGAAAGACGTGAGTTTTTCCTAAAGTCCTATAGCCTCTCAAAGAAAAGTACGGACGTCATCGTACCGTTCCGCAAGACTCTATTAGACTCGTTTTGGTACAATGATATCAACGAACCTATGGCTCTGATACCAACTTTGTCACGACCCAAACTGTCGTGAGTGGCACCCACACTAACCCTTTGGTGGGAGAACCATTACTACAACCCAAACAAACAAAATTTATGAAAACTAAGGCATTTAATGATACATAAACATGTTTAAATGACTATAAAAATTGAGTCCCCATAAACTCCAAGGTTTTAACAAACAACTAACCAAACTAATGCGGAAGAACAACCCCTAGAACCTGAAACTCATTTTACTAAAACTCTACTAACGACAAGACTAAGAACAAGGGATACAACCCCGAAACTAAACAACACCTTAAACAAATAGTCTGAGTTCGAAAAGAGTGGACTTAAACAAGAGAGATCCATGGCAGCCTGAAAGAACTGGCTCACCCTTGAATTCGATCACGCTCAATAGTCACTTAGCTGAGGTCTATCAATAGCCGCCTAAAGATGCCCTGTACTCAACAAAGAACAAGGAAGTGCATTATCAGTACACAACCACATTGTACTAGTAGGATCAAACGACTATCCCAATAAGTGAAACACATGCAAGTAACCACAACATTATAAAACAGGCATATACCGAACATATACAATATTAGTCATCTTTTCAGGATCAATGTAGCATCCCACGTTCTCAATAATACACATTGGTTATAAATTTAGAGCAACATACAATCTTCCAATATCAATTATCATTAGATATCAACCCTAGGTCAAACCTTGATCCCCATACCAAGGATAGGGATTTTTCCACAATTAACTTCAAATCAAAACCTTTCCCCAATGATAATTACCCATGAAACTACGTGCTCTAATATCAACTTTATCTCGATCCAGACCGTCGTGAGTGACACCCACACTAACCCTCTGGTGGGAGAACCATTACTACAACCCAAAAAAAACAAATTTTATATAAACTAAGGCGTTTAAAGATATAGAAACAAGTTTAAATGACTATAAAAATGGAGTCCCCATAAACTCCAAGGTTTTAACAAAAAACTAACCAACTAATGCGGAAGAACGACCCCTAGAACCTGAAAGTCATTGTACCAAAACTCTACTAACGACAAGTCTAAGAAAAAAGGGTATAACCCCGAAACTAAACAACATCTTAAACAAATAGTCTGAGTCCGAAAAGAGTGGAATTAAACAAGAGAAATCCATGACAGCCTGAAAGAACTGGCTCACCTTTGAATCCAGTCACGTTCAATAGTCACTTAGCTGAGGTCTATCAATAGCTGCCTGAAGATGCCCTGTACTCAACAAAGAACAAGCAAGTGCAGTATCAGTACACAACCACAGTACACCGGTAAGAACACGCGACTATCCCAATAAGTGAAACACATGCAAGTAACCATAACATTATAAAACAGGCATATACCGAACATATACAATATTAGTCATCTTTTCAGGGTCAATGTAGCATCCCATGTTCTCAATAATACACATTGGTTATCAATTTAGAGCAACATATAGTCTTCCAATATCAATCATCATTAGATATTAACGAAATCATCATAAGTAGATACATAACATAATTCAATGGTCTTCTCACGGAACCCAATTCAATGGTCCTCTCTTTGAACCCAATTCAATGAACCTCTCATGGAACCCAAACTCAAACTATTATTATACCGGTTTGTGGTACCCGATCTATGTTTATATTGGAACGTGGCAACCGATCCCATAGTTATGCCGAAATGTGGCAATCGATCCAAGTTAGTGTGTTGGAACGTAACACCCGATCCATTCAACAAACCACAATCACAATCACAATGTATATTCTCACAAACATACAACAAGAGGTGATTCATGGCATACAATTATTCAATTATTCTTATTACGATTACGGTGATCAATAATGCAACATTCGCATACATATATGCATTATAGTGAGCAATTACAAACATATATCACTCCAACATGAAATCACAACCATCACCTACCTCGAATAGAAGCTTGAACCCCTAAGGCACCTGAATCTTCCCTTTCCGAATTTTTCCCGCTTGTTCGTGGTCTAAAAACATACAATTAACGCAAGGATAAATTAATGAGGACTAATTACCCGGATCATAATCAATAATATCAACCCTAGGTCAAACCTTGATCCCATACCCAGATTAGGGCTTTTTCCACCATTAACTTCAGATCAAAACCTTTCCCCAATGATAATTTCCCAAGAAACTACGTTTTACGAATCAAAAAATGGATTCGGGGAGTTAAAACCTTACCTTTAGCCTCAAGAATGGTGAAAAACTGTCAAGAAGTCGTCTGGGGTTGTTCCTTAGCTCTCAAAGTTGAAAAGTGTAGAATAAAGACGTTTTGGGATTTATTTACGGCCTTAAGTCGCGTTAGACCCGCCACATCGGCTTGTACAAAACAATGAGATATTTTAATAATTCCAAGACCCCATTTCACAACACACCTTCAACCAACGACACTAAAAAATTACCTGTTCACGCCAAGATCAGTTTTGGGAGTTCTACTCGCCCGAATTCAATTCCGTAAAGTCGTACGGGTTCCTTAACGTCTTAGCTATCCATTCATCTAATCAAATTTATTAATAGATATCTCATTTGTTACCAGATTTCTCTAGACCTCACTGACTCTGATTTCGTCCAAATCTGAACTAGGCTAGGAAATCTCAAGTTACTACGAAAAAGTTTTCTGGCCCCAATTCTTTCCCCATTGGCTTTTCCATAACGACAAAAATTAGGTCGTTACATATTATTATTGCAATTAAGTATTTTCAGGCATTCAAATTGGGTTTATATTGAGATAAATGCATGTTTTAAGCCTATAATCACTTGAGTCAGTCTTTCGCTTGGTATTCAGCAAGACCAAGGGTTTGCTTGGAGATCAGAAATGGTTCGCGAGTGCCGACCACATCCAGGGTGTAGGCTCAGTGTGTGACACGGGTTGTGAGTCTCACGGGTTGTGAGTCTCACGTCGATGTTGTGGTTAGATCTTTGGTTGGGGTTGCGATCGTGTCCCAAATTGAGGTCGTGTAATAAGTCAATGCCATGCCATGGGTCAAGTCCTGCATTGGGTTATCACACTTTTTTAGGTCTAGGGTTGTAGTATTTTTCTAAATTATTTCTAAATGTCCATGGGACAATATCTTTTTTCTTACTAATTGAACATTAGAAAATAAGTAAGAGAACTAATTTTTCACGAAAATATTTTCTAGAAAAAACATATATGTCGGGGATTATTTGTAATTATTGAGGCTACAAAGGAAAAAATTAATCTGGTTTAGAAAGAATGGTCATAACTAGGAGTGGCAAATTAGCCTATAAAAATATGACTTGCCTAATCTATTCAATTCTGATTAGGATATTGACTTGACTATTTTTTATTGACTCAACTCATTTCGACCCAATTCTGTCTATATCTAAAAGTTGGGCTGATATGTAGTTCAAATTTACCTACGAGAAACCTATTCAAATATTTTTACTTTTCTTTTTTAAATGTTATATATATCCATAATAAAGAATTGTTTTTAGGTTCTTTCTTTCTCAAAAGAATTGTTTTTAGGTACTTAAAAATTACTGTTCCCTCCATCTCATTTTATGTGGCACGTTCCGTCTAAAAAGGAATGCCACCTTACTATAATTAGAAACAATTTAACTTTAAAATACCCCTTTTACCCTTAATGAAATGATTTTCAACCACACAAATTTCAAAGGATTGTTTTAAACCACAAGTTTCAAAAGTATTCTTTTTTGTCTTAAACACTGAGCCAACTTCAAACGATGCCACATAAAATGGAATGGAGGGAGTATAATAGAATAAACGAAGAAATTAAAAGTTAGTAACAGTTGAACGAAATAGATTATGACCCACACTTTAAACTATTTTTATTCCATCCCAAGTAACTTTTAGACGGATCCATTTATTAACTCAATCCATTTTGATTCGTCTAAACCTGCATATTTGACACCCTAGCCACAACCTAAATTTGAGATGATGCCATGGTCCTAATTCCTAAGGAATGATGGTCCAATATCTCTATACAAGAACCAATTCCCTTACTCTCTATACATTCACCATCTTCATCTTGTGGTCCATGACTACAAATGCTTAGCTATATTGTCAAATATGTCTTTAGTTGAGAACATATATAGAACTGTTTTTTTTTCTTACTGTTTTTTTAATTTTGTTAGGAGTTCCTTTTACATTTACATGATGTATCTTTTTGTAATGAAAATGCTACTTCTGGAAAGTATTGGGCTTTTTTTTTTTTATATATAGTTTAAATTTTTTATACACCGACTGTGCAAAAATATATTTTACACTAATGGGCTTAGGGTGTAGCTAAAAATAAAATTAGGGGATTATATGGAGAGTGTTATGAGGCAATTAGTGTGGTTATTCATGACTCTAGAATTGAATTCTCATTATATGTTATGTTTTTTTTTTTTTGGTTAAGTTCTATTATATATAATGTCTATAACTCCTATTATCACCTAATTCATGATCTCAAATCTATCAATATAATTTTATGAATTTTGATATTGAATATCACATTCTAGACCCTTGCATATGTACACTTGAATGGAAAAATATCTATACTCTCATATTTACATGTTTTATCTATATTTTTTCTTGTTTTATATCACTCTAATTGTATATTATAATCAGTTTGTACGCATTATGAATTAATCATACATAAGGGTGGATATATTAGGATGTTATAAGCTTTGTTATGCCTTCTGAAGATAAGGGAAGTTGAAGATAAGGAACAAGTTGAATAGCATGGTACAATAAATTATAACTCATCTTAGTCGATTTTAGTTGACACAAGACATAGTAATCTAGTCGAATAATTCGTCCTAGTCGACTTCAACTAACACAAGACATAGTAGCCTAGTCAACTTCACTAACACAATAGCCCATAGTTCTAGTGCGACTCTAACTCTATAACCGACAGTTGTACACGTTGATTATACCACATTGTTCAACCTGTTCCTTATAACAGTGCCCTCTACAAGGGTTAGTATACTAGATTTGGGCAACATAGTAAACTTGTTTTTTTACTTTTTATTTATGTTTTCTTTACCAAAAACAACGTAGGATTTTATTTTGTGTTTCGTTTTTCTTTATAATTTTGATTATTAGAAATTCATAAACTTTAAAGGTTGACGTCTGTCGCTGCCGGAAGATCAAGAAAGTTGGTAACCTAATAATAAAGGAGCAGGCGACCCTGAATTCATCTCACTGATAATAAAATTATTATATACTCGTGAATATACACAACTATAGTTACAACTTACAAACAACAATAGCTATCAACAAATTAAAGGATGTGTTGTAGGGGAGGGGCTGCTCTTCCCTTAGCCAAAAATCTCAAATTTGAGCCCCGAGTATGAAATTTTTTTTGGTAAATAGTGCTATCCCTCAAATGAGGCACATTCCGGTGCGAATTAGAATTAGTCACAGTCTAATATAGGCATGAAACACCGATGAAAAAACAAAAAACCAATAATAACTAGACAGATGAATTTCTTTTAGCACCATGACTAAAAATGTCAAGATCCCATAAATGAAGTTGCTCAGTGAGCTTTGGGTAGGGGAGGGGGGGGGGGGGACCAACAATACCCTCATATTACCATGTTGATTAGTGTGAATACATTAGGCATTTCATGTCACGTACAAGAAAATCAACTTGAGGGCATGCCCCATATATATTGAAGTGATTGGCATGTCTGCAACATAAATTACATTTGTGAATTTTGTTGTGCACTCTGGTTGTTGCTTTCAATTGACAAAGGTGTTAAATAGGCGGGTCAGATTGATCTAATAAATGAACATATCATTGACTTTTTTAAAAGTTACTTGGTTGGAATGAATTGGACTAAAATTTGCTAAAAAGTTGGTCGTAAGTCGATCCACCCAAATTCGTATTAAGTTTTAGTTTCTTTGTTTGTCCTTTAATTACTTTTTAAGTACCTAATAGGACAATTTTTTTAAAAAATTATAAATATATTTAACATATTAAACAAAAATGTCTTTCTAAAATTCTTTATAAGTTTTCTCATTGATTAATTTAGACTATACTTATCAACCCAAATGATTTTGAGTAAGTTAAAATAGGTTGAGCCAATAAATAATTTAGATGAACGAATCATATTTCATAAACTATTTTAAAAAAAAACCCTAATTACAATATTCGTGCCATTAGCATGTTGCATGTGCAACCAATTGAGTGTTATTGTGGGTTTCAAGGCACTTTCATATATGGTCCACACTTTTTTTCCATACTTCTTATCACCATAATTAATTATCTTTTCACTAATTTGGATCAGACGTCTAAGTTTGTGAGTGTATAAAAATTGTTGAAACACATCGATCAAATGCACCAGTAATAACATGTGCTTGTTAGATTTATGATGGATGCATTTTATTCTATTTTTATTTAAAGATTTCATGTATATCGTAAAAGCATCGATAAATCATATATTAAGGTAAATGTGGTAAATTCTCTTGGACTGAAAAGAAAATATGTAATAAATGTTTCAAAATGATGTAATGACTCCTAACTTTGAGGCTTTGAGCTCAAATTATTCTTCTGAAAGTGTATATAATATAGGGTAAAAATTGTTTATTTAACACTTGTCGTTAAAAATCAAAACTCTCATTCAAACTTTAAACCATACACAATATTGGTGAATGATTTTATTAATGCCCTTAATATATTATAAACGACTCAAAATGTTTTAAAAATACCCTCAACGTATTATAAATAGTTCAAAAATGTTCCTACTAACTAATTTCAGTTGTTTCAATAAAATCTCAACACTCTATCGACAAGATTAAAAATAAAATGAAGGAAATTCAAATAGTTAGTACACTTAAGTCTAAAAATAGAAACCGTTTAGAATATAGTGGTATATTTTGTAGCAATTTTATAAAAGAATTTCTCTATTTATATTCTAAGTGAATTTAGAATCACAATTGAGAACAAGAGATGTTATGGAAACATTTAAAATAAGAGTATGGGTGGAAAAGAGGAAGGAAAATTTCATGATATAAAAAAATATTTGCATGGGAAAGTAAATGTTTTTTTTAAAAATTTTTTAATGGAATGGTGATAAAAAAAAGGGTTAAATAGATATTTCCCCCCTTGTTTGCGCCAACCATATACAAGACAAAGCATGCACCTAGTATATATATCCACATCAAATATTGGACATGATAAAGATGATTGAAGAAAATTAGTGGTCTTTCTCACTAACAAAACAAATATTGGATCCACCTTGTCTTTTGTACCTTTGTCCTACCATGAACATTATGACTATTTAGTCAACAAAATGAGATGACATTACTTGGTGAAATGGTTTTGATAGATCTTATATTTGTTTTGAATTATTATGTTTCATAACCTGAACATGTTCTAAAAAGATATTTCTAGCCCCTCTAAATTATTTGTGTGACACTCACTTACTTGAAGTAGATGACAAATTAGTATCCACATGAAATTTTATGCCAAAATATTATTACAAACCCATCCAAAAATACTTGCAATAGAGGATTAAAAATTGCATATGAGAAAAGTTAAATTTAAATTATACACTAATAAGAAACTATACTATTGAGGGTTATGACGTTCTCACTATTTTGATGATTGATAAAATAATTAGGAGGATTCAAATCCTTTCTCTATGAATTTTGGTCGATTTACACACTTTTGAAATATGAATTTTCAAATCTTGTTTGTGAAAGGATGAAGTTTAGATAATTTTGAAATCTTGAAGAGTAATGGTGTATACTGAAAAGTTGAAAAACTTCATGAAGATGCTTGAAGAATAACAAATGGGTTTTGTAAATTTATGAAATTATGGGGATTGTGTTGGTGAACTTTAAGTGTAAAAAAATCATGTCAAGTAGGAAGAATTAGATCAATTTGACATGAATTTATTGCTCAATTATGAGCAAATATGAAGAACATGATATTGAAAATTTTAATGTGCAAACTTTTTTTTATTCTTATGTGACATTAAAAATGACATGTAATTCTGCAAAATGACATGGAATTTTATGTGTAAGTAGTTGTGCTACACTCACACACATCAAATGAGGAAGAGGTTTAAAATATCGCGTTTTAGTGAGTTTAAGAGTTGAGTTGGCAAAATCGCGAGTATAAGGGCCCAACTGACAAACAAAGACAAGTATAAGGGTCTCCCAAGTCATTCCACCAAACAACTATAGGAAATAAATCATTTCATATTATGTCAATGTCACGACCTAAGGTAGCCCCTAGACGTAACATGTCGTGTAGGACCCCGAGAGGCCCTATAAAGCCACTTAGCATTCATCATACAAGAAATAGAATAGAGAGACTTAAAAGACAATTTCAATATATCAAAGTTTTATAAAGCAAAGCGAAAATCTAAACACCGTCTCCAAGCCATCTAGTACATAAGAATTAATGTGGGCCTAACTCATACATCATGTTTCAAAACTGAAAGTAAGGAAAGACTGAAAACAATGAAAGCCCTGTCATCGAAGCATGAAGACTCATCAAAAAACTCGGAATCTCCTCAAGAACTCTTGCCACAAAACTGGGAACCCTGATTGTCGGACCCTACATTTGGGAAAATGTACGCAAGAGTATGTGTTTCAACCCCTATACCTTGTCGGGATATAGGACACCTCAACTATGTGGATCCACTAAGCTATGCTTAAAAACAATAAGGAATCATCTATAAAGTATGACCCTTTACCCATGTTGGCAGACATGGTTTATGAGGATTTTGAGTTGTCTGAACTCATCCCCATATCGATGCTCAATACTACTCCCAACGATATATTCTCATGCTCATATGCTTAAAAAACATAACTCTTCCTCTAATTTGAGATAATTGCTCAAACTACCCTCTTAAAAGAGGTAACTGCTCTTGAAATATCTTTTGAACTCATATCTCATTTAGAAATCTCAGATTCTTTTTGTCAATGTAAAAATTTATACCTCTGGGAATACATAGTCCTATTATACTCTTACTCAACTCATACTTGAAAACTCTTTCTCAAAAACATATCAAAATCATATTATAATATGATCATTGATGACTCGGGAAGTCATACTGCATAAACATTGACGGTATCTAGATACCATACTGCTCATACATTGATGGCATACTCGATTGTCATACTAATCATGTTTTAGAAAACTCTTTTCTCAAAACTCATCTTTACTTTCTCAAAACTCAGTTTAAGAACTCAAGTGTTGGCTTTAAAAAGATTTTCAAAATTTATAACTCAAATCATAGGGTTCATGCGAAATTATTGACATGAACGACTCAACTCAGGATCTTAATAGCAATATCGAAACTCAATACTAAGATGTCAAGAACTCATAACTCAACGATACTACTCATAAAAAAATACGCAATTCATAGGGTTCATGCTGAAATATAGACATGAACGAATCAACTCAAGAATCTTAATGCATATCATATAAAAAATTCAATAATTAGGAATAGATTTTAAAAAAGAAATAGGAACTCAAGAACTCAAATCAACTTATCTCAAGAATACTCAAATCTAGGGATAGAATCCTAGATTACTCTTTTATTGATTTGAAAGTAGATGTAGGGCGTGAGGATGAACTAGTCCAACACTATGATGGCCTTGCATACTTGAAAGAACAAGATTCTTGAAGAATCTTGACGAAGAACTTGATTAGAAGCCTTGAAATCCTAGTTTGAAGGAGAAAATCAAGAAAACATTTCTCGATATTTCTTGAATTAGTTTCTTAAAACTCTATGACCAAGAATTAGGATTCTCATTAATGATTCATAATTGTATGAAGAAGAGTTGGAAAGAATGGATTTCTTGGAGAAAGACGTACCTTGAAGAAGAATCTTGAAAAAGATTGAAAGAATCTTGAATGGAGTCTTCTACTTTGATTTTTCCTTAGCATTTGAGAGAGAAGATGAAAATCTAATTGTTTTGGGTCTCTAATTAGTCAAGAAATTAGTTTAGGGTTTTCTTAGAGGTAAAAAGACAAAAATGACCCTTCTTAATGTTTTCCCGTTGGCTCATTCGTCACTGCACTGTATCAGGTTACTAAAATGGTCATAACTTTTTACTCAAACTCGGATGGACGTTGGAAAGAAGATTCAAATACTTTTAATTTGATAAGTTATGGGCCACATAACTCTTTATATTCTAAGGGGAAAATGCATAAGTACCCCCCCAGCCTATACCCGAAATCCCAGAGACACACCTAACCTTTACTAAGGTCCTATTACCCCCCCGAACATATTTTATATGTAATATTCTAGCCCTTTTTGGCCTACGTGGCACTATCAGGTGGGCCCAATGCATGTTGACATTTTTTTCAAGGATAGTGCCACGTAGGCCAAAAAGGGTAGAATATTATAGATAATTAAGTTCGGGGGGGTAATAGGACCTTAGTAAAGGTTAGGTGTGTCTCTGGGATTTCGGGCATAGGCTGGGGGGGTACTTATGCATTTTCCCTATTCTAAGAGATAAGGTCATTTGAGGTTGACCCAGGTAGAATCTTACTTAAAAATATAATCGATAAGGAAACTTTTCACTCGACTTTGTGCTAGGAGACTCTAGTGATCTTAATTCATATCTAAATTAATTCCCACACACTAAATTGAATTTAACACCTAAGAAAATTAAGAGTCACTTAGTACGACCTTATACGCAATTCAAGAATGGTTAGGAGCTTAACTTAGAAATTTTTGGGGTGTTACATAACAAACCTTGGATAAGACCCTTAAATGACTAAACTATCTCCTTATTCTCTTTCCTAATTTCTTTTATAGTTTAATTTCCTTTATTTATATTGGAATGATTATAAATGTTCTTTTTAATTATCCAAATCCGTTTAGTGTAATTTAATAATTTTACTAATATTTGTTTCTCCATTTTTTTTTGAATTCTTTTTATTCAATGTAGTTTGTCGATTAACCACTTGAACTATTTGTTTTTTTTTTTTTTTGTAATAAGAGTTAGATATTGAACTATTTAAGTAGTCTTAAATCTATGTTAAGTTTAAGATATATTTGACCAACAAAAATTTATAAATACACCGCGTCATCAAGGATCTCCTTAGTGGTACATCACACCTTAAAATTAATAACAATTTTTTTGAACTTAACTAGTTAAATGGAATAGAAAATCCTACACAAAAAATAATATTGTTCGGCGGTTATCTACCTTGACCCAATTACATGAAATAAATAATCTCATAATAACACAGGGTATAGTAGGAAATAATTTTTTTGTACAATTTTAAATCAAACATACGATTAAGTGGGGAGCAATGAACCAAACACATGACAAAAAATAATTCATACATTGCTAATCCTGCATTACTAATCCCTGTATTATCAATGTTTGTACCAAACAACCCCTTATAGCCATGAGTGATTTTTAAAATGCAAAGCATGTCTAAAAAAGTAGTTGATTGAAATAAGCATCTAATAAAAAAAAAGACAATTAAATTTAATTGCTTAACTTGTATACATAGGTCGACCGCATTACACTTAGCATGAGGATTTGTCAAGTATAATTGTGAATATAAAGTTAAAATATGAACTACAGTTTGCCTCTTTCGAGGATAAGCGATAGGAAAAACAGTTATTGAAACACCAATGGATGATGTTCATGTATGGAGTATTGCGAGTAAAAAGATCATCGTGAAAGGAATTTAGTTCGTGAATTAACTTCGTTTTCCAGTGAATCGAAGTGAAATGACATTTTAATATATTTTACATGCCATATTTAAGATCACAAAATTAAATGATATTTTGATATATTATGCATAAATTTTTAATATATACCATAAGATTTAAAAGGATTCTATATTTTCTTAAACTCCGTGCTCAATCAAACTAAGACAAACTACGAATTAAAACAAAGGCAGTTCTACTATTTCATATTGTCACGATCCATACCGTCATAATTGACACCCACAGTAACACTCTGGTGGGAGAACCATTATTACAACCCAAACTAAACAACTTGACCAAAAACTATGCATTTAAAGATACGGAAGCAAGTTTAAAGGACAATAAAAATGGAGTCGCCATAAACTCCAAGGGTTCAACTAATCAACGAAACATAACTAATACGGAAATTCAAACCTTAGAACCTCAAAGTCAATGTACAAAAACTCTACTAACAACAAGTCTAAGAACAAGGGGTATAACCCCGAAACTAAACAACTACTAAAACAATGTCTAAGTGCGAAAAGAGTGGACTAAACAAAATACGAAGGATCCATGGCAGCCTGAAAGAACTGGCTCACCCTTGAATTCGGTCTGGATCAATGATCTCCTAAATGAGGTCTGTCAGTAGCCGCCTGAAGATGCCCTGTACTCAACAAGAAAGAGCAAGTGCAGTATCAGTACACAACCATAGTGTACTGGTAGAATCACGCAGCTATCCCAATAAACACAACATATACCAGAATTACAACAAGGTAAGCACATACATGCACATAATATATATATATATATATATATATATATATATATATATACACACACACATCGATTATCATTTCAGGAGCAATGCACGATTCCACATTCTCAATAACAAGTTAATATAACAAATCAATGGTTCTCTCATGGAACCCAATTCAATGGTCATGGAATTCATACCCAAACTGTTCGTGTGCCGGATCGTGACACCCATTCTTAGTTAGTGTGTCGGATCGTGACACTCGTTCCAATGTTTATGTCGGTACGTGAAAACCGATCTCAATTAGTGTGTCGGATCCTGACACTCGTTCAAATGTTTATGCCGGTACGTGGCAACCAATCCCAGTTAGTGTGTCGGATCGTGACACTAACTCCATTCAACAAACCACAATCACAATCACAATGTATATTCTCACAATCATACAACAAGAGGTGATTCATGGCATGTAGTTCTTCGTTTATACTTATTTACATTAGGTGTGATCAATAGGCTTCATTCACATACATACATGCATTACAATGAATCAATTACTAACATATATCACACAAAACATGAAATCACAACCATCACCTACCTCGAACAAAGCTTGAATCCCCTTGATTCTTTCCTTTTTGGATTCCTTCTTCTTGTTCTTGGTCTACAAACAATCAATATAATGCTAGGATCAATAAACAAGACTTAATTACACAGAATATAATCAACACTATCAACCCTAGATCAAACCCATGATCCCAATATCCAAATTAGGGCTTTTCCCACCATCCAAATAGTTCCAAAGCACTTCCTCAACAATAATCACCCAAGAACTAAGTTCTACGGATCGAAAAACGGATTCGGGGAGTGAAAACTTTGCCTTTAGCCTTAAGAATGGTGTAAAACTATCAAGAAAAAACCTGTGGTCGTTTCTTAGCTCTCCAAGTCAAAACTTGCAGAATAAAACGTTTTTGAGGTTTATTTACGACTTAAGTCGAATCTTTTCCGCCACAGCGGTCCTCACCCCGCTATAGCGACCCCGCCCTGGCGGGAAAATCCATCCTTAGCGGCTTGCACGAAAACACTGAGCAAATTTAAGAATTCCAAACCCCCATTTCCCAAAACATCTTCATCCCATGACACTCAGAAAATACCTGTTCACGCTAAGATTAATTTTGGGAGTTCTACTCACCTGAATTCAATTTCATAAAGTCGTACGGGTTCCTTAATGTCTTAGCTATCTACACATGTGATCAAATTCATAATTAGATCTCCCAATTGTTACCAGCTTTTCCTAGACCTCACTGACTCAGATTTCGTCCAAATTTGGACTAGGTTAGGAATTCCCAAGTTACTACTCAAAAGTTTTTTGGCCCCAATTCTTTCTCCATTGGCTTTTCTATAACGACGGGATCATGTCGTTATAATAAATACCAATTTACCCATCACTCGTCCCTGAGTGATCAACAAGGAAATACTAGCTAAAGTAAGGGTAGAGTAGTATCGTCGAATTACTGGGGATACTTTTCTCGCATGTCCTTCTCGATTTCCCAAGTAGCTTCCTCAACCGGACGATGCCTCCATTGAACTTTCACGGACATTATCTCCTTGGTCCTCAGACTAACCAATTGAATACCTACACATCCTCCAGTACAATGCCTCAATGAAGTCATCTCAATACTCAAGTGATAATTATTGTTGTATGTAGACTTAACTAACAACAAAAATGATTCCCAACAACCACCAAAGTTGATCGTACAAACGTCTACAACATGTTATCAAGGACCTTGACACAATCATCCGGATGAATCATTTAGCACTTAAGCATGATAAAATTCCAAATGGAACCTGAACCAACCAACACACACTCATAATACCCAAACAATCATAGTTCTTAACAACAGCTCCATCCCACAACATAAATTCCCGTGAGCTTAGGTTATAAAATTTTGATCCTTAGACATCAAATACTCATCGAGGGATATGTCCAAGCATACCAACCCCCTAACAACACTATCGAGAAGCTAGATTTAATAATTGTAGGTTACCTCTTAAGAACAGTAGAATTGGATCCAATGATCCCCACATTCAACCACACATAATCGATACATGACTTCGACGACAAGATGAAATATTAAATTGTCAGACAATCATAAATACGCATGGTAACTCTTCTATAAATTCTCATAAGTGAGGTGGTACATGTAGAACCACTAAAATACTTTAACAACTCCAAGCCAACACCAATTATGTCATTCGAAATAACCAAATCTTTCCAATCTTCTCACTCAACCACGAGAACATCACATGATTTGGTATTCCTGATCCACCACTAGGGATCCACCTACAAAAGTGAAAACACATGAGAGCATAACTAGTGAATCATACTCACAATACTAACAACCATCATAACACTCCGACCATTTACCTTGTTATAAACCAACACTTTTTAAATGAAACCTTTCATAGGTACTTAACAATCAATAGCAATAAACTTTATGACTCAACCTAGGTGTAAGTCCTTTCAAATGCTCAATACTGGGTATAATTGATCATTTCTCACCTTGCCAATTCATACCTTGACAAAATACATTACCATGAATGTAGACTTACAATGAAAAATCTGAATTGTAAATTCAATCGTATAACACAATCCCCTTATCTATCAACATTAGCTTGTACCTTGAAGATTCTTATGAATTCATAGATTGCTTATCATTGATCGCATCTACATCGATCTTACAATATCCTTCGCTAAAATTCAATCGTACTCATTACTAATCTCAAAAATAAAACAAAGCACTTATCATCACACTCGAGCTAATGTCTGTACACTCATTTCTCAAGCCCTTTCCAATAGTTTTAACCAATCTGACGACTCGTGACACTATTACCATAGCCATAACAAAACGAATGAAATCACGCATTTCTGAATCCAATTATCTACCCCTCTGAAGATATCTCTTTATCCTTTGTAATCGAATAAAATATTCTTGCTCTCTCCTCTCTCTAAAGGTTGCACTACATCCCACTATTTTTTCTTCATTATGACTCTAGCTCTTTAAAATTCTATTCGAGTGGTGTCCCACTATCTCTTAAAACTTTCCATACAACCATGTTACCCATCAAATATTAGAAAATTACAACCTTAGATACTCGCATGTCGTAATTACGATACAAAAATTCGCTTAACCACCAATTTTATTATATAGTTGCATCCCATCACAATCCATCACAAACTCTTATTACCATTACGCTAAGTTAGTCTTGACTATTACTACGAAGTCAACCTTTTCATTAACACGACGCCTCAAACTCAGGTAAACTCATTAAATTCAAAGGACTCACCCAATTTTATACATACTTTTTACTAAAATACTTCAATTTTCTTCACCCAAGTATACTCAATGGAGCTTTTCTTATCCATAAGTTTTTCATTCCAGTATCGATCCACCCCTTTATGGCTTAAGATAAAATCACCAGTCCTCATACTACCATCATTCTTTTTAACAAACAGGACAAGAGCACCCCATGGGGAAGCACTAGGACGGATGAAACCTTTATCAAGAAGCTCAGGGATTTGAGCCTTAAGCTCTCTCAATTTTACCGGATCCATGTGATAAGAAGGAATGGGGATGGGGAGAGTGCCAGTTTCCAAGTCAATGCAGAAGTCTATATCTCTATCTAGAGGCGTACCAGGCAAAGCAGTGGGAAACACTTCTCTAAATTATAACACCACATGAATAGACTCAATATAGGGAGACTCAATTTCAACATCCCGAATATGAGCTAAATAAGCCAAACAATCCTGCCCCATCATTTCCTTGCCCGCACGAAAGATATGATCTTAGCTGGCTTAGGCTTGTACACCCATTCTCACTCTAACCTTTCCTTACCCAGGATCTCTAGAGTTATCAACTTAGTATTACAATTAAGCCTGTATAATAAGGGTACAATCAAGTCATACCTAAGATTATATCAAGTCAGTCATATCCAGCATAACCAAATAACCCAAATCTCAAAATCCATAAACACAACAGGACAACATGATATACATGGGTGACTATGACTGACTCTTCAACTAGAGTAGAAACATAGATGGGGGCATCAAGTATATCACAAATCATATCCAATTTAGAGGAAAATTAGCCAACCGATCACAAACAATAATAGTACTTGTGATCATTGCATCAGTCCCTCAGCCTTGGTCTTGCCCGGAAGGCATAAAACTGAGCCCTGTCATCTTGATGGGCAATCTCCTTGCCTGGTTTCACTACTCCTCTACCTGCATCTTTAATTCCCCGACCTCCACGACCTTGATGATTTCCTCCTCGTATGTCCAGGTTCTCTACAATTGTAACACGCTTAATAACTTAACCAAGTAAGCATTGTTGCTATTATAGTAGTCGTATCAGGACTCTCTTTGATATACTATCAATCCAGGAAATCATAGTATAACTTCTAACTGCAATTGACATAACTTAATTTCATCATTCACTAAACAACCCATACATGTTATGACAACAATACTAAATGCATTTTCCAAAGTAATGGTGTTCATTATCTAACCGTCCCTTACCAAAACTTCTTGAATGTTGTCACCTATAAACTCGAATATGCAAATCTGACCTTAATCCCTTTACAAGCGACGATAGTAGCTAGCGATCCCAACAAAATTTTTAATTTCAGTCACAGAACTAGGCCAGACCCAATTTCTGACTACTTCAATCCTTTGGGGATCTTACCATTACCCCTTCCCTTGAAACTATATGCCCAAAAAATGCAAGCGAAGTCAACCAAAATTCACACTTAGAAAATTTGGCATATAACTTTTGTTTTCCAAGAACACTTAGAATAATACGAGGATGGTCGGCATGCTCTTCCTCACTTTTCAAATAAACTAAAATGTCATCAATAAACACTATAACAAACGAATCAAGAAATGGTTTGAACACACCATTCATCGAGCTCACGAAAGCTGCAGGCGTATTTGTCAACCCAAACGACATAACTAGAAATTCATAGTTCCCATAGCGGGTACTAAATGTCGTTTTTGGTATATCCTCAGGCCTTATATTTAACTGATGATATCCCTGCAACTGGTCAAAAGATCATCTATCAGAGGCAGCATATAATTGTTTTGAATGGTGACCCTATTCAACTGTCGGTAGTCTACACACATCCTCTTTTGCTAGTGATGGTTTTACCATTTTTGTTGCTCTAGTTCGGACCATAGAGTGAAGGAGGAAAGATACCAATTTGTATCACCCAGATACCAATTGGATTCAAGTCATGGCAAGAAGGAGTATAAAGAAATGATTTTTTCCTAATGTCCTGTAGCCTCTCGAAGAAAAGTACGGACGTCTTCATACTATTCCGCAAGACTCTACTTAACTCGTTTTGGTACAATGAGATTAACGAACCTAGGGCTCTGATACCAACTTTGGCACGACACAGACCGTCGTGATTAACACCCATACTAACCCCCCGGTAGGAAAACCATTACTACAACCCATACTATACAACTTAACCAAAAACTATGCATTTAAAGATACAGAAGTAGGTTTAAAGGACAATAAAAATGGAGTCCCCATAAACTCAAAGGGTTCAACTAATCAACAAAACATAACTAATGCGGAAATTCAACCCCTAGAACCTGAAAGTCAATGTACCAAAACTCTACTAACGACAAGTCTAAGAACAAGGGGTACAACCCCGAAACTAAACAACTACTAAAACAATGTCTAAGTGCGAAAAAAGTGGACTAAACAAAATACGAAGGATCCATGGCAGCCTGAAAAAACTGGCTCACCCTTGAATCCGGTCTAGATCAGTGATCTCCTAAATGAGGTCTGTCAGTAGCCGCTTGAAGATCCCCTGTACTCAACAAGAAAGAGCAAGTGCAGTATCAGTACACAACCACAGTGTACTGGTAGAATCACTTGGCTATCCCAATAAGCACAACATATACCAGAATTACAACAAGGTAAGCATATACATGCACATAATATATATATATATATATATATATATACACACACACACATTGATTATCATTTCAGGAGCAATGCACAATTCCACATTCTCAATAGCAAGAAAATATAACAAATCAATGGTTCTCTCATGGAACCCAATTCAATGGTCCTCTCATGGAACCCATACCCAAACTATTAGTGTGCCGGATTGTGACACCCGTTCCAAGTTAGTGTGTCGGATCGTGACACCTGTTCCAATGTTTATGTCGATATGTGGCAACCGATCCCAGTTAGTGCGTCAGATCATGACACCCACTCCATTCAATAAACCACAATCACAATTACAGTGTATATTCTCACAATCATACAACAAGAGGTGATTCATGGCATGTAGTTCTTCGTTCATACTTATTTACATTAGGTGTGATCAATAGGCTTCATTCACACACATGTATGCATTACAATGAATCAATTACTAACATACGTCACACAAAACATAAAATCACAATCATCACCTCCCTCAAACAAAGCTTGAATCCCCTAAGAAACTTGATTCTTCCCTTTCTGAATTCCTTTCGCTTGTTCTTGGTCTACAAACAATCAATATAATGCTAGGATCAATAAACATGACTTAATTACCCATAATATAATCAACACTATCAACCCTAGATCAAACCAATGATCCCAATATCCAAATTAGGACTTTTTCCACCATCTAAACAGTTCCAAAACCCTTCCCCAACAATAATCACCCGAGAACTAAGTTCTACGGATCGAAAAATGGATTCGGGGAGTGAAAACCTTGCCTTTAGCCTCAAGAATGGTGGAAAACTATCAAGAAAACACCTGAGGTTGTTCCTTAGCTCTCAAAGTCAAAACTTGTAGAATTAAATGTTTTTGGGGTTTATTTACGACTTAAGTCACGTCTGTCCCACCACAACAGTCCTTACCCAGCTACAACAAACCTTGCCCTGGCGGGAAAATTCCGCCTTAACGGCTTGCATGGAAACAATGAGCAAATTTAAGAATTTCAAACCCCCATTTCACAACACACCTTCATCCCATGATACTTAGAAAATACTTTTTCACGCTAAGATCAGTTTCGGGGGTTCTACTCACCCGAATTCAATTCCGTAAAGTTGTACATGTTCCTTAACGTCTTAGCTATCTACACATGTAATCAAATTCATAATTAGATCTCCCAATTGTTACCAGATTTCCCCAGACCTCACTGACTCAGATTTTTTCCAAATCTGGACTAGGGTAGAAATTCCCAAGTTACTACTCAAAAGTTTTCTGGCCCCATTTCTTTCCCCGTTGGCTTTTCTATAATGACGGGATCAGGTCATTACACATATACTTTGATAACTTGATAAAAACTTCTTCTGCATATATCAAAAATATTACTCCACATGTTTCATATTGGGAAAAGAATAACCTTAAATAAAAGATAAAAACTCTCAAAAAGAAGACTCACTATTAATTTTATTCTCCTAAATGCGATCCAACAATACCGCAATATGTATACCGTACTATCCGTGATTCAAATGATATTATTTAATATTTGAATGTAACTTATATCAAGAAAAAGTACACACGTTTGGAATTTAATTTGTGTGAGAGAAGAATATCTTATATGACACAATTCTTGTCAAGTTGATAACATTCCCATAAAGTTACTTATCAGAATCCCACTTATAATACTTTATATTGATGGTGAGTTTAATTTGAAATTAATGGGTCGTTTGATAAGATGTATAAGAATAGTGTTGAATATGTTGTATTAATAAAACTAACATTAGTAATGCTTATATTAGTTATATTGAGATTATTTCTTGTACATTATTTGATTTAGTATATTAAAAATGAAATGTATTGCATAATTTTTAAAAACGAAATATTTGTTTTCAAATATATCATCCACAAATATGGTGAAAAGGATATGAAAAAGATTTTGAGAATAATTGTGTCTTTAGTTATGATAATGCATGCATTAAAAGTTAAAACCTTTGCATTGGTAATATTATGAATTTTTCATGTATTAGTTATGCAAATTTTAATATCAAATTGAATATATAACTAATATTTACATTAATTATACATAAACTGAAAAAATATATCAAACAAGATTATAATGATGCATAAAGTTAATGCATGCCATTGAACCCTAAGAAATCATTGTGTATTGGACTTAACTCTCCTAAATAAAAGTAATACTCTAATGAAGGTGCCTTTCAGAATCTTGTCTTCTTCATGTTGCTTTGAAAAAATTCGATTGTCACAACCTCTTTCAATGAGTTGATAATTTACATTTCTATTATTCTCAAAGGACAAATATATCAAATGTCACTAACTAGTAAATCTATTTCTTCACATTTGCACATCTGAGCCACAAGCTTTTGTTTTGTGCCACTCCACCACACAAATATATTACCAAACTGAGCAATTTTAAAAAAAATGAAAAGTTTAATCAAAATCATTTTGTGTAAAAGGCCAGATTTAAGTTTTGACGATTTTATTAGGTTCAAAGAGTGATTTATGACTTGGTTGGATCGATCCTTAATTAAGCACGTGGGAGTGATTAGGACTATTGAGTTGATTTTTAGCCTTTTTTAGAAAGTTTGAGTTGGCCACGATCAATATTTAATCAAGACGGCATCAAATTAGTGATTTGATGATTCCAACAGATATGGAAATAGTTTATTAGTATTTAAATTATTAGGAAAACAGTCTAAATTTATTTATGCACGTTAACAAACTATTTCATATATTTATTACCCTTATTATAAACAAAAACCCAACATGAAATGATCAGCGGACTCCAATGTGTTTATACTTTTCATATAAAAAGGTTTAAATGCATCCTCAACTTTTGACAATGATTTAAGATTACCTTCAACTTGAGTTTGTTTATTTATTTATTTATTTTTTCATATCCACTATAGCAAAACATAGTATTTTAGCGTCAATAAATATATATACAAATTAACAAAAAGTGCTAAAGTCTTTAACTGACATTAGTTAATTGCCATTAGACGATTCAGTGTTGCTATAGGCTTTAGAGACATTTACAAAGATTGTTTATTGCCGCTAAAAATATATATTTAGTGATTATTAAACTATTATCGTTAATTAATTATCGCTAATAATTATTTTTGGTATACAGTAATGGTAGATGATACATGACTTTTCTAGTATAGGCATCTTTTGTTGAGAAGTAGATGAGGGAAGATGCTAGTTCCTAGCTTTCCGATATTCTTATAGTGGGAATTTTATGTTCATATTTCATTTTAAATGGTCTGCCACAATTTAAATACTTTTGTTCCCACATATGAATAGTACTTATCAAACTATATCTTAATTTATTAAATTTATTTGATATCTTAGATATATGTGGTTTCCCACAAGACACATATCCAAATATTCAATTTAGTCTTTCAATTTATCTCTTTTAGTCAAGGAACATATTCAAATTTTATGTAACATTACCATAAATTCTTCTTTTTTTGAATTACAAATCTTATATGCATGCAATGCATTTCCCTCCTTATCATAAAAAAATTTGATCTAAACATATCCTTATAATATTTATTCCTTCTTATCCTAATTCCTTTTGAAATAAACCCTAATAAGTATTTGTAGACCACTTGCGTTTTCTCTCGAGAAAATTACAGTTAAATATTCTTAATTCATCCAGGTTGCAAAATATAATATGCATATTTATACATATCTATACATATAATATTCATATCTACATACCTATACATATAATATACATACCTGTATGTAACATATATCCAACATATACAACAGAGTGTATATGTAATGTATATTTCGATTATTTTTATAAATCAGATGACCGAATGGCATATATTCATAACTATCATTTCTCTTTAGGTACATTTGGTATAGGAAATTAATTTTAAGACTTTGGTTGGGTATTAAAATAGATGGAGATGGTTGAGACATGTCACATGTGCATGATGGTGGATTGATGATTTTTGAGTTGAAAAGACCTACCAGCAATGTTTATTTAATGGCTGAAGGTAAATGATACTATCAAATACTCCCTCCATTCCATTTCATATGTCACTTTTTTACTTTGCACTTGCATTAAAAAATAATGTAACTTTACCCTTCTACCCTTATTTAATGTTTTCTTAAGTCAACTTTATAATAAATGATGAGTACATTTTCAAGATTAATTAACTAATCTATCAAGCGTATAATAGACAAAATATGGTAATTTATGCGTAAATTTTATAAAATGACAAGTATTGTGATCCAACTATTTATAAAAAGGATGACATATGAAATGGGTCGGAGGGAGTAAGAATTGAGATGTTTGTTAAGAAAAAAAAAACTTGAAACTTCCATAAACGCAACATACTTCCCCTCTTTTGGTGTAACCTATGCTCAAATTCAACAAGCTAAATCAACCAAATACTAAGGTTGGAAAAAAAAGGGAATTTTGCAAATAGCCACTATAGTAAATTTAATTATGTTTCATATCTATAGTTTGTATATTTAGGGGTTGTAGCTATAGTTTAAGTTGCCTCGTTTGTATAATTCATGTGTTTGTATAATTCGCGTGTTTGTATAATTCGTGGGTGAGTTTGTATAATTCGCGGATACATTTGTATCATTGAGCTATATTTGTATAAACTTGACATCTGAACTTTAAATAATTATACAAATTATATAATACAAAATTACATTATACACATGTTATATAAATTATATTATATAAACGTGTGAATTTTATAAACTCGAAATCCCTGCCCACGTAATTATCACTAAATATTCGCGAGTGATAATTAACTAAAACTATAACTATGATGATTAATTAACTAGAATATATTTGTTTAACCATGTAATTTTCCCAAAAAAACGAGTTTTTGGGCCTAGTACATCCATAAAAAAGAGTTAGTTAATTAGACGGTTCATTTTCAATTTTAAACTTTAAAGTTGCTTATATAAACACTATTAATATGAGTGCTAAAACCTTGGAAAAAGATTAGGTTTAGGGTTACGGTTAATTTTTTGCATTTATCAGAAGGACCTTTAAGGCTAGAGAAATAAATAAAATCGATCCGCTTCGTAAGAATTCTAAATAATTAATGACATAAGTGATCAAAGCTGAAATTACACTAGATAATTTATTGTTGTTATTATAAGTGATCATTGCAGATCCACTTTCGCTAAAAAAAAGTTTTGCAAGTCTCCTAAACTTGTTAAAAAAGATTTGTAAAATTTATTTACAATAATACTATACTACGAAAAAAGTCTCTCAAGGAAAACATTGTACGTATTCTATATTAAACTTAAAAGAGTTTAACTTCCTACCGATTCATCTTCCTATATCGTCGTTTTTTCATTTCTCCTCAAAAAGTGACAATCCTAAATATAAAGTTAATAATAACTATATTGTTACTCAATGGTGTGATGATTTAAATTATTTCTGAAATATATGGAAAAAAAGTGTGAAGGAATTTAATGATTAGACAATGTTATGAATTTTACGTAACATAATTTGTAGGTGCGTTAGGCAGTGCAATTAGATTTTTAATTTAGCGATAATTTTTTTAAAAAAATAAAGGATAGCAACTACTCATTACTGATTTATCTACTAATTAAATGGAAGAGGAGAAAGTGTAAAACTTGTTTTCTTGTACTTTTGCAACTATTTTGTGATGAATAAACACCTTATGTCTTTTATTAAGACATTAATTTTAATTAGCATCCATTGAAAAAAGGAAATAAAAAGAAAACCATGCTATTACATGCTGATATAATAGACATAAATGAATTATAATAAGGGACCTTTAATTAACGGAAAGCGAGAAATAGTTAAATAAAATTAAAGGCAAAATTATCTTTTTTTTAAAAAATATTTTTATTATTGTATGGTGGTGAGACCTCTATATTGATGAATAAAATTACAAAGCTAAGGAGAGCTTAAGCTCGACTAAGGTTGGCAAACGGATAGGGTTTTGACCGGTCCGGTTCTCGTATCGGTAAGTCCGGAACCGGTCTTATAGGGTACCGGAACCGGTACCGAAATGGAACCCAGTTTTTATCCGGTTTGGTAAGAACCGGTTCCGGTCCGGTTCCTATCCAGTTGAACTGGTTCAACGGTCACTTCCATTTAAATTTTTTTTTAATTTGAACGTTAATATTTAGCCGTTGGGCTGGGGCCCAAAACGGCCCAAAACACCCCCCCCCCCACCCCTCTCTAACCCCTTAACACTATAAATATACCCATATTCTTTTATTTAAATCACAAATTCACAAATTATCTCATTAACATCTTACAAAATCTCTCAATTTTCAATCTCTCATAAATTCATAATTATTATTTTGTGATATTGACTTGGAGTTCGGATTTTGGAGATTTATTTGAAGTAAATCGGAAGCTTCAATTGGCATCTCTCAATTCCGGCTTTGGTTATACGTCTACTTTTACGTAGACGTTCGGCCATTTGTTCCAACTTTAATTTTTTATTTGTTTATTAATTAAGTTATTTTATTTTTTTTGTTATATTATCTTGCTTGTTTTTCATAATATTAATTATTTTAAACTTGAACATGAATTTGGAAAAATATAGTGGTAAAGGACCAATGTCGGAAAGAAAAAATAATAGGGGAGGAGGAAGTAGTTCTAATTCTAAAAATTTGCCACCTCCTAGATTTAGAATTAATACTAATGATTATACTCATGTTGATAAAACTTCTTTTACATGAGACTCACGACCTATTGAATTTAATTTAAAAAATGAAGTAGATCATGAAACTTTAAATAGATGTTTTACTAATTTTGAGGAAGAATTAGATGAGGAAGTAGAACTAAATGAGGAAGATGATGAGACCCCTACCCCTACTAGTCCGGCTATCGAATTACCGGAACAAGATGAAGTCCCCTCTTTACCTACTTTTTCAAAGACCGTTGTATGTGTTAAAAGATCTCTAGTATGGAAATTTTTGGTACAAAATGAGGAAAAAACTACTGTTACTTGCACGAAATGTAAATTGATCATGAAACATGTAACTACAGGTACACAAGGGGGCACGGGACGACTAAGAACACATTTGAGAAAGTGTAATAAAGAATTTGCTCGCCTAGATGATATAGAAAGGGCTAATAGAAATGGAATACCCATACCTGAAAATTCTATGGGAGTTGGAGGTTCTAATATGGTTCAAAGTGTATTAAATATGACTAACTCGGCTTGCCGAAGCACACACCGCACATATAGTAAAGAAAAAGATCGTAGAGAATTAGCTAAAGTGGTTGATGTTTGTGGTTTGCCTTTTTCATTTCCTTCACATCCTGGTTTTATTCAGTATTTTCGGGAATTGTATAACCCAGATTATGAAGGTATTCCAAGAAGTACAATTAAAAGTGATCTTTTTAAATATCGAAAAGAATATTGTCATTTTCTTCGTTGTTTATTTGTTTATTATGATGGTAGATGATTATTTATTACTTCTGATATGGGACGTAGTCCTAATGGTAATGATTATTTTACAATTACTGTCCATTGGATTGACCATGAATGGAACATTCAAAAACGAATATTAGGATATAAATATGTTGAAGAAACTAAAACCGGTTCTTATATAGCAACAAAAATCACTACTAAAAAAATAGTGAATACCGGCCAACAAATACCGACCTCCGGAGGTCGGTATTCCTTGAAATACCGACCTAAAACCGACATTCCAGTTTAGGTCGGAAAAAGCTTGGTCGTTATTCAATACCGACCTCTGGAGATCGGTATTTACTGACCTCTCGAGGTCAATTTTTATTTTATGTCGGAATGTTCATTTTTTTAAATTCCGACCTCTGGAAGTCGATATTTTTATTTTTGCATTTTGAGATTTGACCTCCGGAGGTCGGTATTTTTATTTTTGTAATGCTGAAATTCTGACCTCTGGAGGTCGGTATTTTTATTTTTGTAATGTTGAAATTCTGACCTCCAGAGGTCGGTGTTTTTATTTTTGTAAAGTTGAAATTCTGACATCCGGAGGTCGGTATTTTTATTTTTGTAATGTTGAAATTCTGACCTCGGAGGTCGGTATTTTTATTTTTGTATTTTTGAAATTCTAACCTCCGGAGGTCTGTATTTTTATTTTTGTATTTTTAAAATTCTGACCTCCGGAGGTCGGTATTTTTATTTTTGTATTTTTAAAATTCTGACCTCCCGAGGTCGGTATTTTTATTTTTTAGTTTTGGAATTCTGACCTCCAGAGCTCGGTATTTTTATTTTTTATTTTTGAAATTCTGACCTCCGGAGGTCAGTTTTCTGCTACAAAACAGGCAGCAAATTGCTGCAATTTTTAGTTGCCCACCTGCATATTTATACCAAAACAACCCAAAGCCAAATAAACTTCATCCAACCAAAACAACTCAAAGCCAAATAAAATTCATCCAACCAAAACAATCCAAAGCCAAATAAACTTCATCCAACCAAAACAACCCAAAACCAAATAAGCTTCATCCAACTAAAACAACACAATATTTTCAACATATACATTAAACTATTTCAAAATAAACTTCATCCAACTTCAAAATAAACTAAAATACAATCAAATTAAACAATTCCAAAAATATAGAAATCTAAAATGTCAAATAGATACAACTACTCCTCATCACCCTCACTCTCCTTATCAGACTTACCATTCTCATCACCCTCACTTTCCTTATTAGACTTATCATTCTCATCAGCTTTCTGATCAGATCCATCACTGTTGGCCGAACATGGGGGAAGAATATTTCCTGATTCAAAAAGAAAAGTTAGTTGGGCCTGAAGCGCTGCATACCTCTTGTTCTCTACCTCCTTTGCTGCCGCAATCTCCTCCTCTCTCTTCTTCTCTCTTTCTTCTCTCTTTCGGCTACAGTAGCAAGCTCGGCATTGAGATAAGCTATCTTACTCTCCATTGCAGATATTGTCTCTCTATCCCCGCCAAAGCTTGAGGATGATGAACCACAATACTAAGACTTCTTCTTCTGAGACACCTTTTCTGGATAGCCGTAGACTAAACCTCTAATGGGTTCACTAGCACTCTGTTTCCAAAGATTCTCGTTTTCTTCTTATGTAAATGGTCTGTCCTGATTCTCAAGAGGTAGAGTACTACGATATTCCTGGGATATTCGTATATATCTATCCTGTAATTTAAACAAAGAATCTACGAATAAGAATGTAATATATACAAGGAAAAGAAAAAAAGATTAGTTTGAATGGAGTTCTTACATATGTCTCTTGAGCACGTGGCTCAATCCATCTTTCTTCTTCTGTGGGGTTCTTACTCTTCTTGACGTGAGTAACCTTGAACATCTCTGGTACAACTATCGGCTTACCCAACTCTTTTTCCTGCAAATAACATATATAGAATTTGATCTCATTAATCTCCAAAAAGTACTTATCAAAAAAGAAAAAAATTATTTTACTAAATTAAGAAAGTATACCATTCTTTCCTTCCTAGTAACCTGGCTAATAGCTCCACCAGTGTGCAAAGAGCCTCCCTTTTCTGATGCGCGAGCCATCTTCCCAATCTCACTCATCTTTTTAAAATTTTCATCAGTACTCCAATGTTTCAGTAACAGAGCCCATCGATCCGATAACATAAACTTAGGAATTCTGTTTTTCTTCGACAGTCACAAAATGTGCTAGAAAGCAACTTTGAAGCTTTAAGCTTGAAGTTTACTTGAACGTCATCCTCGTGTTCGAGAGCCCATACATGATATTTATGTAATAAAAAATAACTAAATATTTATTGTTCAAATGACTAGAGAATTTAAATGTATATGATGTGAATTTAATTTATATATATTCTTACTTTAAATTCGTTGAACATATGCCTTTGGGTGTTAATTGGAATCGAACTCCAATTCGAATACACACCATTATAGTGAGTTTCGATGCACTTTAAAATAATCTTTGCCATACCCACATCCGGACGTAAGCTGAAATACGAGTTCATTGACGAAGTAGAGTAAACAAAAAATAATCAATCAATTAAAATATAAATAGATAACTGAAAGATGAAACATAATTAAATCATACTTGTATCATAATGGCTCGATGACAAGTCTCCGAAAATTGTCTCTATCGCCTTGGTGAGGACCATGTGCATATGAGTGCTTGGTGGTGGGAGTATTAGGATCTGAGCCATTGGATTCAACATGACGATTGGAAAGTCCAATTGATCCACTACTAGTATTCAAACTATTGCACTGACTAGCACTAGTTGATGGTATTGTAGACCCACGACCAAGATGTGAATAGCCCTGCAATGTTTGGTAACCCGAACTAGGTACCACAATGGGTGTAGATATAGTATAACCAGATTGTGGAGCCACATGAGTAGAGGCATTATGTGACTGGTGTGCCGAGTGAGTAATTGAAACTGAGGCTTTTTTTGAAATATTAACTCGAGAGGGCTCATCAGATATCACGCCCTAGTGGGCCTTCTCATAGCATTGGCCTTAAATTTCTTTTTTGGATTAGTGGATTTTTTTGATTTACCCTTGTCTTTATCTACCATCTATATCAATTAAATATAAAGATTAAAACAAAGTAGTACAAAATAATGTCACAATGTCGAGCAAATATATCAAACATAGTTATCATAACATAAGGCTTAATCCAAATAGTCTTTCACAATGTCGAACAAAAGTTAAAACTACTAAAATATAAAGTATACTCAAATACGAATAGCTAAAAATCCACCAACTAAACATACAAATTGTTATTCATCCTCTTCGGAAGTTTCTTCATCATCTATCCATTCATATGCATCATCTTCCGAAGTTTCCTCCTCATCTATCCATTCATCCTTTTCGAAAGTTTCCTCCTCATCCTCCTCCATATTTGTTGGCATAACTAACTCTTCTCTATTAACTTCTTATAAAATGTGATTAGGATGCTCCAAATTCATTTCTAACTTAGCATCCACTACTTGATGAACTACTCCTCCACTCTATAACTGGTTCATTAGGAAATTGGAACTTGACTACTCAAGTTCTACAATCAACTAAGGTATAACAAGCATGAAGCCAGTCCATGCCTAGAATAACATAAAAAAACCACCATATTTAGCTCAACTAAATCAACCATGGTGTCTTTGTGATTGACAAAGATGGTACAATCACAATAGACTCTTTCCGCTAGAATAGAATCACCAATCGATGTGGAAACACTGAAAGGTTCAAGAAGTTTTTTTGGGGAAATTCCAAAATTCATGGCTACATACGAAGTTACAAACGACAAACTCGCATCGGGATCAAGAAAGGCATAAACATCATAAGTAAAGACTTTAAAAATACGTGTGGTGAGTTCTTCTAATCTTGGCAACTAAATATAGCATACAAACGGTTCGTACCCCCGCCTGTTCCTAAAGCAACTCCTCTCTGGTATTTCTTTCTATTGGGGCTGCTGAAGAAGATTGGGCTTTATTTCCCCCATTTCCCTGCCTATTCTTAGGGTACTCCTTATAAAAGTGACATATCCTTCCACACTTGTAGTAAATATCCATACCAAAAAAACATTCTCCCTGATGGAGCTTACCACACTTACCAACACTGCCCTGCGACTGAGAGCCTTGAACTTTGAAATTCTGAGAGTTTTGATTCCTGTAATCATTCCTATTCCTCGGTGCAGGCTCACTAGCCGACGATGGAGCAGGTCCAGATGACCTCTTTTGAAAATATGATCGGTTCATGTTCCCATTCTTCTAGTGGCAAGAATCATGACTTGCTGTCTTAGCCCTCTTGCTACAGAATTCTTCCTTGTCCTTCAATTTGTCTTCTTCAATCTGCTGCACATGAATCATAAGCTTGGCAATGTCCATGTCTCATATCAGCATAGTCGCCTTACCTTTCTTGCTCGATAAATGGGACAGTCCATACACGAACAAGCTCATTCTGCTCCTCATATTAGCCACCATATCCGGAGTATGGCGGGACAATTGAGTAAATTTGAGGTTGTACTCATGCACACTCAAGGATTTCTGCTTAAGACTGAGAAATTCTCACTTTTACCTCTCTCAACTCAGGGGGAAAGAAACTCCCGATGAATGCACTTCCAAACCCAACCCAACTCACAATTAGTGCCCCCTCAACTCTACTCTTCTTCCATTGGTCATACTAGATCCTAGCAACACCCTTGAGTTGGTATGTAGCTAGTTCCACACGCTCAACATCAACAATATGCATAATATTAAACACCTTTTGCAACTCCTCCACAAAGTTTTTCGGTTCTTCAGTGATACTTGACCTAGTGAATTCTTGAGGATTCATCCTCAAGAACTCACGAATCCTGGATGTCTCAGCCACATCCTGACGAATCCCTTTTTTTTTACCATGCTTGGTTGGTCACCACTTGGATCAACATCTAGATAGCATCTCGGAACTCAACATTAGTGAGATCTCATTAGGGTTGTACTTTTGGTGCATTGGGTACCTCTGGATCCTGAGGATCAACATTTCTCCTAGAAAGATGATCTCAAACAACTCTTTGTGGAGGCATGATCCGAAATATACACTCAAACAAGAATTAGAAAGATTTTTTTTTATAGAATTGAACTTTATCGCACGAACAAAGTAGGAAAGAAGTGAGATATTTCCTGAATGTTGTAGCCTCATAATTATAGATGGGCGCGCTTCACACCGATAACTAAGACTCTATAGATACGACTTCATATACACCCTAGGAATGTTTAACTTTGGGCTCTAATACCAAGTTTGTCACGCCCCAAACCTACACCTTGGACGTGACAGGCACTCGAGAACCATTTTTGATCCCCTAGTGAACCCCTGGCTTGACTACATGACTTACATGACATTAAACAATATGTGAAAGCTTAAATAGGTGAACAATTGAACAGTTAAGAAGGTCTTAAAATAATGTCTTTGCAAAATAACTTAACATGAACCACGTGTTAAACAGAACATCCTGAGAAAATAATGGAAAACATCTACTCAATCTATCTACGAAGCCTCTAACAATGTGAGATGGATGTCGGGACAAGACCCATGACACCTCCTAAAGCTACTAACTAGAATGAAATGGAGTTCCCTTAAAGCAAGGAGGCCTCACCAAATGCTGTCAGCGAGTGGATAATAATCTCAATGATTCACCTGTTGATGATCCTGAATACTTATATCTGCATCACGAAACGATGCAGGTCGAATGGCGTCAGATCATTGAATGTATTGTTACATGAAAATTTTAGAGTAAACAATAAACTAGCTTTGAAGGACTGAAACAACATAACTGGATTAATTCATGAATATGAATTGAAAAATGATTTAAGCTTTACACTATAATATGCAATGAAAGCAATGTGAAAATAATATACTTTACTTGTGGGGAGTTTCTCTAACCGACAACCATTACCATGAGCCTAGCAATGATACAACGTTTTGCCTTACGTTGTCAAGGCCACCCTATGCTTTGTCAGGGTATAGGATGATATCATGACGATGGATCCATCTAATTGGCCTTGTCAGAGGCAGTGAGGAGTTGCATGAAGATTCCATGCTATCATATCCTACGTTGGCTACGTAGTTCAGTGGGACTTCTGAATCATAAGAGACTCTAACCCAACTGTGCTTGATACTACTCCCAAAATAATAGATATAACATTATGCTCACTTCACCCATTACAAGGAATGAACTTCTTACTTGATTGAAATACTTTTCAAACATTAGACTTGTTTACATTCTTGAAAATATGTACTTGTGAATTTATCTTACAATTTCAATAATCAACATAGATACATAAGTATACATTTAGTTATATAAATAGAATTTGAAAACTCTTAAGTGTTTATGAAATGAAACCTTTGAACTTCCCTGTTAACTTTACCTTGACTTGAAAATGTGAGTTTAAGAATGATAATTAGAACATGCATAACATCTTTCAACGATTAATGGAGATTTAGATAGTTGATAATAAGAATAGGACGACAACTCAACTCAAAGGAACAAGTATGGAACGAGAACAAAGAAGGAACCATTTACTGAGGTCTGATTGGGCGAAGTGAAGGTGCGTCGCGCTAGGTCCCCATTTACTTAGGGTCTGATTAGGCGCACTGTTGGAGCATCGCGCCAGGCCCGTCATTAACTGGGGGTCTAAATGGGTGCACTCCTGGCGTGTAGCGCCAGGCTTCCTGGCGTGTCGCGCCAGGCTTCCTGGCGCCTTGGGAGCGCGATGCCCCACCACTAACCCAAAATTTTGATGACTTTTTCTTATACAATTCATGACCTAATCCACTTGGAATTGAATGATTCATTACCAAACTCATTTAGATTCATAAACCCAACTAAATTCATAGAAAACTCACTCAATTTACACCAAGAACAACACTCATTTGGAAAACTGATGTTTGCGTAATCAAGACACAACCTACAATGCAAGTGTCTACTATCGTACAATAGTTTAGTAACCCAACCAAGGGTTGGGATTGTTCCCAAGAGAGTGGTTTTGAGAATTAATAGAAGAATAAATTTTAGTTCCAACTATTCGTAGCTAAAGACATTAACAATTAAAAATATTGTAAATTAAAGAGGGACACAAGAGTGTCAATTAACAATGGGGTTTTGTCACTAGTAAGTAAAAACAACAAAATAAACAAGGATTTGTAAGTAATGAGAGGGGGATTGTTGGGATGTGATAGGCATACGGGATAGACTAAATCATTGGATACAAGCTTTTGATAATAAATTCATTGAGTATTTGTGACTAGGATAGACTTTAAAGGGGATAAGCTCTCTCTCGAGCAACTTACCCATTTTCAAGCGGGTTCCTCTCGGACACCCACTTGCCGCATGAGGAACAACCTCTGCCTTAACCCACTCACTCTCTCGAGCTGAGTGTGTTGAAATGGGACTAGGGTTCTCTCTCTCTCGAGCTGAACCTCATGTCGACCTACTAGTACTGGCCATCAATTTAGTGGTCTTAGTTTCATGACCTCTCTCTCTCTCGAAAGCTGAAAGCACATATATATATGAGACTATATTTTCAACTACAACCTCATTAAGTTCATCCACAACTACAAAACAAAATCATATTTAAACTATGAATAGACTATCAGCAAGCAAGACCCAACAACTAATCTAACCCATATTCACAAAATTATACCCCAAGAATTGGGTGTTTTAGCCACACATTTATAAGAGATAGAAATTTATACCAAATTGAGATCTCATTCAACTGGGTATGAAGATGTAAGTCTTGATACATGCCAAAATTGAAGAATCCAAGAGACCCAAATCCAAATTTGAAGATGGGACCCTTTGGATCTTCAAGTTTTCTAAACCCTCTCAAACTTATAGCAAAAATATCAAAAAGTACTACTCTATATGAAAATTATAATACTTGTTCCACACTAAAACTACAGCTTTAACTAGTATTTATAGTTTTCACAGATTTGTGCAGCAACGGATCATTTGGCGTCGTTAGTCGGAATCGCCGATCAACTTGGTGATTCACCTTTTGGTGTATTTTATCGCCCTCTTGCACCATCCTTCAGCATCGTCGTGCTCTGGGTCATTTGGCAACATGGTACTGCTTCGCGAAATTTCTTGGCGATTGATACGCTCAAATTACACCTCCCTAAAGAAGTATAAGCGATTGTTATCAAGTAAAGAACCGAACTTGTAGGTTAGGGTTGATCCCACGAGGAAAATGGTTTAGACTTTACTTTAACCAACAATTATATTCAATTAGCCAAAATACTTCCAGAAACAAGAAATAAAAAAGGGGGGATTTGTGAAACAAATTGTAAGAATTCAGTAATTAATCAATAATCAAAAGTCAATTTCGGTTGTTACCAAGATGAGAAAATTAACTAGGGTAAACGTGTTCCCCATAAGCTCATAACGAAGTAATCCTAGTAATCGCAATCCTTTCCTAGTGTATTACATGCAAAATGATAAGTTAGGTATCTCTAAATCCTTGATCCGTCATCTAGAGAATTTCACACCGCACCTTGATCCGGCTACGTGTGTATAATTTACTAACCCTTACCTTTACCTCATATTAGACATCATAATCAATGTTTGACTTAGTTATTACTTCGCACCAATCGACACTAGCCTATTAGATAGTATCACACTAAATCTATGTTGTAATTCTTTTCTTGTTGATTACCTCCTTGATCCGGCAAGTAGCAACAAGGCGAGTTCTAACGCGTGCACTCGTTAAAAAGACTTTTAAACGAAAGAATTATCAATGCATGCTAAACACCATTCAAGAATTACTTATTTACTATTCATACTTTGTTAATCGCTCATGGTTCCCACAACCCTAGTTGTGGATTTAGTTACCCATATTAGAAAGAACACAATTCATAATATTAGACGAATAAATCATGAACTTACGTAACGAGAATAATAAACCCATAATTTCAACTTGAATTGCAAAGCCAAAATCTTCAACACGAATGTAGGAAATCAATAATTGCTAGGGTTGCAACTTAATCTCCAAAGTCACAAAGTAAAAATAGAATAATAATGTCTAACCCCCAAAAACGAGGTTTACATGTCCTATTTATAGAAAACAAATCCTAAATTAAAAGGGAAACAAATTAAGGAAAGTTTGTTCAGGTACGCGTCTTCAATCCACGAGACTGACTTACGGACCGTCGATGGATCTACGGTCCGTAAGTCCCTTCTATCAGCCAGGACTTAGAAAATATTTTCGCTTCCAAAAAATCAGCTTCTCTGAAGCAAACGACAGACTAGCAGTATGGACCGTAAATCGATCTACGGTCCGTCAATACCCCTCCGTAGCTCCATACTTAGAATCTTCAAAAATCAGGTACTGGAACCCTCGCAGTATCATTCTACGGATCAACAGTACGGTTCGTAGATTGATCTACGAACCGTCAATGGACCCCGTGGTTCCACACTTGGTCAGATTTCCCTGATTTGTACTCAATACCATGCCTGCTGATGTACGGTCATTACTTACGGACCGTGGATGGACCTACGGTCCGTAGATCACCTCTGTGAATGCCCTGTTTCTGCATTTCTTTCAGCTGTCTCTATACTTTCGCGCTGAACATCTTTCCTGCATAACATGATAAAAACACATAAAAACCAATATAAAAAGGCCCTAGACACACACAACTTGTAAAAGAAATGTATTAGAAATACCGTAAACTCACGGTATATCAACACCCTCAACTTAAATTCGTTGTTTGTCGTTGAGTGACGCACTACAACTGTAAACGACACTTGTATAGAAGCAAGCATTTTCAAACCCAAGCAATTACATGGCTCTCTTCCCTCTACATTGTTCGGGTGCACATTCGTTCTCTTAGACTCGACAAGCCAATTTATGTGGATCACACCATGACACAGATTGACCAACTGACACACAACATACACCTTCTCACTATCACCAAAGTACCAACTTTCCAACAATGTAACTAGTGCCCTTTCTTCAAATGAAATCCCCATTTCCCAAGAATGAATGACATTTATGGTACAAGGATTTATTCAACACTCACGCTCAGAAGTAATTTCAAATACAGTTAGTGCTCAATGCCATAATCTTGCCCTTATTTTCACTGCATAGACTCTCCAAAATAGACTCTAAGATCACTATAGGACTTTCTTGGCTTGTAACGTAGGCTCAGGGTCAGGTGTGGTGCATTTGAGTACTGCTTGGTGACTTTCTGCCCTCCTTGACATTACTCTCGGCTTTCAACCTCTTTTTACCCTATTTTTGTCATCCTATCATTTTACTTGCTTTCCCTTAATTTTCTTTAACCCCGAATGTAACTTCAGACTTTGTAGCTCTTTTCACTTTTTTTTTCTTTTAGCTTTCAACAAGTCACATCCCTGTTTCACATCACTCTTTTCATACCCATTTTTCTTTCAGCTCCCCTCTTTCATAGCCACCCTCAACTTATGGATTTTCCATTAGTTGAGGTACACAATACCCGATGTCAGGTCAGGGCCAAGATTGAAGTTACTTTTTTTTTTACATTAGCCATCCTCAACTTAGGCTTTTGGCTTAAGTCGAAGTGCACATGTCCAAGGAGGGACCGGGGCCAACATAGTAGATTATGGGAAAGTGAGTTCAGGGTTTAGAAAGAAATGGTTTAATTTTAGGCTCAAATTATTTGGATAAAAGGGAGCATTATTCATTTCACCACAAGAAAATCAGCCTCTAAGGAAGGGAAATCTAGTCCCTGAAAGTTCAAATCTGGTCCCTAACGAGCAATCGAGACCAGAAAAGTCTGGTCGCCACTCGTCCCAGAAAGTTCCGTCGTTACTGGTCAATAAGGACGAATTCAAAAAACTCGTCCCTGAATAGTTTTGAGACGACAAAAAATACTGGTCGCGAAATACTTTTAGAGACTGCATAGCTAGTCTCAAATAGACCATCGATACCTTGATATTGAGGTCGTTAAACCTCTTTTGCGACCATCCACAACCTAGTCCTAGTAACTCTTTTGAGACGAGTGTGTTCTGGTCCTAGAATAGCGTTAGAGACAATTAAAAATCTGCTCCCAGATTAGCTGTAGTGACCATAACAAACTGGTCCTAGAGTAGTTTTAGGGAAGAACAATAACATGGTCCTAAAATTGCTTTAAAGACTAGCTTCAATTCTAGTCCTAGCTTATGATTTAGAGACGAGCAACAATATTGGTCCTAGATTGACCTTTAGAGACAGTCAATAATTATGGTCTCTAACTAATCACCATTGATCCTACAACCATTGATTATCACAAGAATCTAACAAATATCAAATTAATTACAACTATAAATCTGGATACAAAAGACGATATAGAAAGGGTTGCAGGGCGATAGAAATAAAGAGTGCGATTGATTACAAAAAAATTGTGAGCATCACATGATGTAAGTTTCAATATTTGCTTAATCAACAAAAAAACTTTAGATAACATCCAAGGTTTTGCATAACGTTCATAGCAAAGTAAGAATGATTTAGTCCATCTTCTAAGCTTGTATCTTCATTGAATAATGAACAAAAGTTGGGCAAAAAACTTAAGGTTTAGTCTTTGTCATGTGATATCCAGGAATATCTACAAAATCTACAAGAAATAAGAAAAAAATCTATTAGAAAAACTTTCAGATACATCAAAACTTAGCAGAAAAGTGTAAAACAGAGAAACTGGCAGCAACATGGCAGAAAAGTGTAAAACAGATAAACTGGCAGCACTGTTATGTTGCAACTGTGCAGGAAGCTTTACCTTAATTAGATATATACACCTGATACATACTAATAAGCCTCTCTAGGCACACGATAAGCATGAAGTGCATGTCCAAGGGAGAGTTATCATAATGGAGAAACAAGATTTGAGGTAAACTAAGGAAGCCAGTCAAAATTTCCCCTCCCCTCGAAAACTCCAAACAACGAAGATCAAAGTAAATTCAAGGAACCTCAGAAAACCAGATACAATGTATTAACAGCTGCTAGAAGATCATACCATCCATACCCAATAATTGACAAATCTAACAAAGACGATATCTAACTAACAATGACACTTAAAAAGAAAGGTACTTGTATTTCTAGAAAGAAAAATGCAAAGTTAATACCAATCAACAATGCCTCGATCAATACCAAACAAAGATCGTATATAAATCTCAAACTAGATTGGAAGTTAATCCCTCCTTCAACATTCAAAGACTACACGCAAGGATAAATACTGTGTTACTCGAACCCTCCAAGAATACAGTACTTTTGGAGGATCTCGACATTTTTGGGTTGTTACAGCAAAATAAGACTTGCAGAAGTAGCATGTAAGGCAGTAGATTCAAACAATCATGAGGGAACAAAGCAAATCAATTGGACACAAGTTAAGCCGGATAAACACAATTGGACAGAACACTGTAAAACAGAAAATCTTGAAGCAGTTTTGCTGCACTGCAGAAAATAAAAAAAAAAGGTTTGTGCCGTTATCAAGAAAATGGTAAAACAGAGAAGCTGGCAGCAATGTTACTTGGCAACAATGATACGTTGCAGCAGTGCAAACATGATATTTTAAGAGACGAGCAGGATGAACAACAATCAGACTAAACATGGTAAAACAGAGAAGCTGGCAGCAGTGTTTCAGCAGTGCAGAAAATTTAAAAATAAAGTTTGCCGTTATGCAGAAAATGATAAACAAAGCACATCACAATTAAAGAAAGTTGAGAAGGGCAGATATTCAAAAACGGATCCCATCTCTAAAGTTACTAACTCTAAAGAAAATAAATAAAAAAGAAAGGTATATTGTTACTAACTTGTTCAGCTGAAAAGGCAATGGTCATTCAATTGGAACAGATGATGTTGTAGGTGGGACATCTGATTGCTGAGCAACGAAGAGTTCTTTCATTTTCATTATTTCTTTCATCTTATCTTCTATGGTAGACAAGCGATCATTCAAAGATTTGTTTTCCTCATTCAAGGATTTATTTTCTTTATTCAAGAATTTGATATCCTCTCGAGTTGAACGTAGCGCAGACAATAATTCAGCCTTTGAAGAAGTTCCACCTTTCAAGTCTTTTGCCTTTACTCCACCCCCTAATCCAAATACATGGCTACGACTTTGAGGTCCACAACATTTTTCAACAATCTCTATAATAGGTACAGATGGATCTGCTTGAACCATTTCTTCGAGTTGAGCCTACAAAATATATCAAAGAACATTTTCAATCATAAAACATCAATTTCAAGTAATTAATATATTAAATTTACCAAACGCACATGTTTTTCAATTGCTTCAGGTTCAACAAGCTTGTTATCTTTCTTACGAGTCTCAAAGAAAATAGTCGCCAAATCTGGTGGATTGCCATCTTTCCCTCCCTTTACATCAAAGTCAAACATGTCAAATAATACACCTTGTAAAAAGTCTATTAGAAAAAAATAATTTTATGATATTACCTTTTGATAGATAATCTCTCTAATAGGCTTGCTACCAATATGATGAAGCATCTTCAACTTAGCTCGATTTGTTGCATTCTTGCTGCTTCTTGCCTGTATTTGTTCAACGACAAGTTGCATTCTAGGAGGATAAACATAGAAAATGGGTGTGGGCCAAGACACCCAAAATATCCTAAGATGTTCAGTAGACTAGCAAAGTAGGGAAAGCAAACGACAAAAAAGAGAAGCTAGCAAAGTAGAATATTAATTTAGTAGGCATACCTGAAAACTTTCAGAAGCAAAATGCTCCTTTACTAACCATTCCCATTCTTTTTTGTCTACTCCCGTTGGGACATTCCTAAGAGACTGTTGGATTGGCTTGTCCTTCACATATTTTGCATGCAAGTGTCCTCTCCATTTGTTCCATAACTCATTCATCCATCCCAAGATATGATCACGATGATCATTCATATCAACACTCTCAAATTTATGCTACAACAATTGAAACATGAGTTGAGTTATTATCTACAAGATTGATCTCTGTTTCTGAACAATTTGTTCCCAAATTATAAAAACACTCTAAGGTACTTGTTTATATATTCTTTATCTATTACAATTGATTATCGATACTAGCTACTGTAGATAGACTTCTAAAATAAGACACATTAGCAATATGGAAAAGAACACACTGACATATCAGGTAGCACTAAATAATATGAATCATGTGTATATTTATTACCTCAACGGCTGCCCACATATGATTCAACTTTTCTTGCTTAATATCATGCCACGATGATACTCCCAAGGGACAAATATTACGATCACGGATAATTTTTCCCAAATGCCTCGAAAATAGATTGCTATTTGTTCCAACCGTTCGATTATTGTAAAAGGTTACTTTCAGCTTTTGTCCAATTTCAAGTGAAGCAACTTCTTTGCACTTGTTGCTTCCTCGAACTTTTTTTACCTTTGTAGGATTAGATGAACCTACAATTGCATAATTTGATAAAAACTATAGTAATCAAACTCAATTCTAAAACGTAATAATATATGAATTTAAGATATCATACCTTTTTCAGTTGTTTGAGAGTGTTTCATAACTTGATCACTAGATGGAGGCAATGAAACATTGGTTTGCATATCCTCTTTTTCAAGAACAATTCTTTTCAGTTTTTGCATTTCTTGACTAGAGGAGAAGGTAGAACTCGATTTTGTGCTTTTAGAAGGAGTTTGCATATGTTGATTAGCACAAACATCACTCTTGTTCAAATATTCCACCTCAGTTTCAGAAAATCCTAAAGATGAGCTCAAAGATCCAGATCTTTTTTCTAATCCCTTTCTTATAGCTGCTGGACGCACTAAACGTAATATAAGAGTTTATCAAAATTTTGAAAACATAACAGATGAGCAAAAAATACATGTTTGAAAAAATCTTACTTGTTTCAACTTCTTGGGTGCATTTCTCAACTTGAATAGCAGATGTAGGAAATGAAGTATTAATTTGCATGTTCTCTTTCTCATGAACCATGGAGTTCTTTTTAAGTCCTTGTCCTATGTCCTTCTCTATAGAACCTGAAAAAAAATAGTCATTTGTTTAAGATTAAAATGTTGGAAGGGTGGAAACTTTGGAACTATATGATAGATGTTCAGTCCGAATGCTCACTCCCATAGGACTAATGTTGCTAGAGATGATTTAGCTATTATGAAAGGTGGGAAACTGTATGGTCAGTGAGCAACTTTCAGACATGTTCATCTGGTGAACAAGTCCATTGGGAGTTTATACTGTCAAGACTTAAGACCGATGACCTATATAACATCAGTAAAAAATGCCCCTTAAAGTCATCTGCTATAGTTGGACTGCTCTAAATAAAGTCTGCCTCACTCAAGATAACTTAAGCAGAAGGTCCTTTGACATAGTTCACAAATGCTATATGTACCATCAGCATATTGAAATAAATAGACACATTTTCCTCCATTGTGCAGTTGCTTCAGACATCTGGAGGATGTTTTTTTTCCTTTTCTAATTTTGGACTCAGCAGGGTGTTACCAGATAGCATCAAAGTTTGTTTGCTCACTGACCAGAAAGTTTGTAGGCTCAACTCAGTTTCCAAAAAGTTGCTCAATTACCATACTGTTTCCAAATCTGCCTAGGAAGCCAAGCATTTCACCCATTTGCCAGAAAAAGAAAACGAAACAACAGCCAGTTTGCTATCTAAAAAAGAAATCAAAACAGTCCATCATAGTTCATTTATACCATTGTTAAGACAAGGTGGGAAACACATATAAGAGGGTGTACCATGCTCAGAGTAGTGAAAACATTAAATATTTGAAGAAGGAGTTGAAAATGCTTCATAACAGATGCAGCAGGGGATTATTTCTGAGACTGAGGCTGTTGTTCTGCACCACAAGTTCAGTTTTTTGCTCTAAATTACCAGTAAACAACAGGTTTAGTCACCAGATAAAAATCACTCACCAAGTAAAAATCAGTCATTTGTTTGAGATTAAAAATCAATAGGTTCAGTCATTTTCGTCGAAAATGGTTTATATTCGACACCTCCTCCACGGTAAAATAAAGAAAGTAGGAATTATTTTTTCTCTTCAATAAAAATAAAGATTTTTCTTATGGTCTGAAGTGAGTAAAAAATACTCAGTTGAGTGTTACCAGAAAGCATCAAAGATGCCTGCAGCAACTGGAGTTAATGAAAAATTAGTAAATTCATCAGGAATATTTGGAGAATGATTACTGGGTGCTTTTTTTGGACCTTTAGGACAGAGGAACAAAAGGTGTTTTGATGGTTTAGTGACTCCAAACTACATAGCATTTTTTTTTATTTACAGGGTTCTAGTTTGGGGCATGACTTGTCAACGATCTTTTTTTATTACTAGGGTTCTAGTTTGGGGCATGACTTGTTCATCAGAACAGTCCATCATAGTTCATTTATGCCGTTGTTAATACAAACCTTCTAGTGCACTTAACGAGTAAGAGATGCACCAGGAACAAAAAGCTGAAGTCACACATGGTTTGCACAGGCAAATGACTTAGTAATACGACTACAACCACACCTCCACGATAAAATACAGAAAGCAGGAAAAAAAACTCTCTTCAATACAATTAAAGATTTTGCTTATTGTCTGAAGTAAAAGAATACAAAATATCTTACTTGTTTCAATTTCTTTGATGTACTTGTTAACTAGATCACTTGATTGAGGCAAGAAACTCTTAGATGGCGTATTCCCTTTCTCACCCAAAGATTTAAGACCTCGTCCCCGTCCCTTTCCAATAGCACCAAGCGCGACAAATGTATATCTAATAGTGCTCTTCATATTAGAACCGACCTCATTTTCAGCTTTCAATGGTTTCATCTTGAACCTGCAAAAAGAATCAAAAGTTAAAAATTAACCTGAATAATATGTAACAATGTAGTTATAAAAGAAATTGTGCCATCATATTGTTTAACAATGAATAGATATTCATAAATAGATACTTCACCTCATTATTTCTTTTTCTTTTCTTTTGTGAAGGACTTCCTAACTCTACATTATCATCATCCATTTGTTCCACAATCTCATAGGAATCACGAGGTTGAGTCTACCTCACTACTTTCCAACCTTTGTTGGAATTATCATTAGCATAAAATACTTGAGATGCTTGATCCGCTAAAACAAATGGCTCATTTGTTTTCAAAAATCTGTCTGGATTAACACTCACAAAATCATACTCATCCTTTTTAACTCCTTTTACTTCATCATACACATCAAACCAATTACATCGAAATAAAACCACTCTTCTATCCATGACAAATTGCAACTCAATTATATCTGTTAAGACTCCATAGTAATCAAGGTTCTCACTATCTTCATCATTCTCACCCAATACAACAACACCACAATTTTGAGTCCTTAACTTTCTATCATAATCTTCTACATGAAATCTATATCCATTAACAACATAACCATTAGAACGCGTCGAATATTTGGTGGGACCGCGTGAAAGTGAGAGTAGATCTTCCATGATACAACTATCATCTCCTTTATGCAATTGTGCGACCTATCAACAAGATTTCGTTGAATATTTTAGAATGACTATTACAATATTAGAATCTAAAGTTTTATATTTATGTATTACTCACCCTATCTTTAAACCATTCAATAAATTGTCGGCTCCATTCCGCATCAGACAAGTGTCGAACATTCTCATGAGTTTGTGCAAACTCTCTACAAAATTGAAATGAGCCATAAGTCCTCATATAGAAAAGAAATTAACCTAAAAGAAATAATAATGAGATGATATGAAAGAACTCTTCAATCTTGAGATATGGTAAGACTTCATCACAATTCTTCAGTATGTATATGTGTGCTTGTTCTAATTCATCCGCTTCAAGCTCACATGGATCTTTAGCTCCCAAAGTTCTTCCAAGTTGATTAAAGATAGATAAACCTCCATTCGATTGTTTTAAACCGCCATCATAATTTCGATCAGGCCGATTGAATCTTGTGTCAACTTTATGCAGATACCTTGAACATAGTGTCATACATTCATTTGCAATGTATCCCTCTGCAATACAACCTTCTGGACATGCTCTATTACCAATGAGAGATTTCAAAAAAAATAACCAACGTTCCACAGGATACATCCACCGATATTGAATTGGTCCAGCAATCTTAGCTTCAGTAGCTAAATGAACAGGTAAGTGCACCATGACATCAAAAAATGAAGGAGGGAAGACCTTTTCTAAGTTGCAAAGTGTTATGGGTATTTGCGCTTCAATATGTTCCAAGTTATCAATTCTCAACTCCTTTGATCCAAGCACACTAAAAAATATAGATAATTCAATAAGTGGTTCACACACTTCTTTTGACAACATACCACGAAGTGCAAGAGGGAGTAGATGTTGCAAGAGAACATGACAATCATGACTTTTCAATCCAGATATCTTGTGATCTTTCAAGTTCACACATTGAGAAATATTAGATGAAAAACCATCAGGAACCTTTAGATTCTTTAAGAAAAGGCATAATTTGTGCTTATCTTCTGGAGACAATGTGTAGCATGCTGTTGGAACTTCAATCTTCTCCCCCTTTTGGATGGGGTGCAATTTCGGCCTAATGTTCATCTCTTGCAAATCTAGTCGAGTTTTAATTGTGTCCTTGGTCTTTCCTTTGACATTCATGATTGTCCCCATGATATTATCACATATATTTTTTTCAATATGCATAACATCCAAATTATGTCGCAACAAGAGACACTTCCAATATGGAAGTTCAAAAAAGATACTTTTCTTGTTCCAATTATCCTTTCGATTTTCATGTGATATCTTCTTTCTTTTCTTAGGATCCTTTGATAATTGTATCCCTTCAAGATCTTGTACCTGATTAGGTATCTCAATACCTGAACACATTTTTTGTGGGGGCCTTTTCTCAATTGTACCATCAAATGAGTCCTTATCATTTCTCCATTTGTGATTCCGAGAAAGATAACGCCGATGACCCATAAAACACTGCTTCTTACCATTCGTCAATCGAATTGAGGAAGTGTCTTTATTGCAACATGGGCATGCCATTTTTCCTTTTGTACTCCATCCAGATAAATTTCCATATGCTGGAAAGTCATTGATTGTCCACAATAAAGAAGCATGTAATTTAAAATTTGTCTTAGTAGATGCATCATAGGTCTCAATACCAACTTCCCATAATTCCTTCAATTCCTCGATTAAAGGCTGAAGATATATATCAATTGCATCTCCTGGACCATTTGGACCTGGAATAAGCATAGACAAAATAAAATTTTTTTGCTTCATACACAACCAAGGTGGTAAATTATAAGGAATAAGAACCACGTGCCAAATGCTATGTGAGGTTTTTGAATTCTGAAATGGTTGAAATCCATCACTAGCAAGTCCAAGTCGAACATTACGAGGCTCAGCCACAAAAGAAGGATGAATTTCATCAAATGACTCCCATGCCATTGAATCAGCCGAATGTCTCATTATTCCATCATCAACTCTTTTATCCTTGTGCCATGTCATTAGAGTGGATGTCTTTCTAGACATAAACAACCTTTGAAGTCTAGGCTTTAAAGGAAAATAGCGTAAGCTCTTTAACGCTATCTTTTTACCTTTTTTATTCTTTGTTTCTCCGCTATGTGTATTTATTTTCCATCTTGATGCACCACAAACTTTGCAAGAATCAAGTAAGTTATCCTCCTTCCAGTATAACATGCAATCATTAATACAAGCATCAATCTTGTTGTATGAAAGCCCGAGTTCTTGAATTATCTTCTTTGCCTCATAATATGAGTTTGGCAAATCGGCGCCATCAGGCTACAACTCCTCTTTCAACATTTTCAATAACATGCTAAATGATGCATTACTCCAACGACCCATACTTTTGATATGAAGTAATTTGATCAAAGAAGAAAGCTTCGAAGCTTTTGAATTTTTGTATAATGGCATCTCGAAATCCTTCAATAGGTTGTAAAATTTTTTTGCTTCATCATTTGGTTCCTCCTCAAGTAAATCATCACACTCAGTATGTGAAGTTTCTCCATCAAGATTAGGATATAAATCTCTCAACAGTTCTTCTACTTCATCTTCACTCTCACATTCTTCTACTTCATCACCATCTTCATCTTCTGATGTATCTTTAGATTCAGATACTAATTCTGACAATGGCTCACCCAAACGTTCTCCATGGTGATACCAAAAAGTATAATTGCGAATTATTCCATACACTATCAAATGTGTCTCAACTATCTTACGAGTTCCTAAAGTTGTATTGTAACATTTGACACATGGACATCGTATTTCATATTCTTCTCCTGTTTTTTGAAAAGCATAATCCAAAAACTTTTGCACTCCAACTAAGTAGATTTCATCGAGACGATTATCAACAAGTTCCATCCATGCTTACTAGGTGCCATAACCTTTAAGAGTACATAAAAAATATTTTAAAAAATAAAGAATAACAAAAATATTAAGATGCAAATAACTAGTTACGATCTGATACACACAATAGGGTTGAACTCTAAAGTTAGAAAGAAAGAACTAAGAAAATTAGAAATCGCAATATCCACCAGAACTATATATTACAACCTAGAGAAGAAATCAGAAAAGAAAATGTTACTAAATAGTTGATTTACTTGAATCTTCAAACAATACATAAAGAAAGAATTAAAAAAATTACAAATCAAAATTTTCCACGAGAATTATATGTTACAACCTAAAGGAGCAATCAGAAAAGAGAATGTTATCCTATATTCATATACAAGCTACAAACTTTTCTTTACTTTCTGGAACACATTATCGCTAGAACCCCACATGGAGTTAGCCCCACAAAATTCATAAGCAATACTTTCTCGAACACAAAAGTACCTCACATGTAGTTAGCCGCTAGAAATTCATATAGAATTAAATTCTAATGCCATAAAAAATTGATTTTGTTCTTTTCATGTTCATCGTGATGCTTCCTCTTTAAATTTGACGAAGTGACAATTAGATTGGTTAATGAAAGGGTAATAGTAATTGAACCAGACATACATCAAACCTCTGTTTCATTACAAAATATAAGGTTTGGCCTTTTGCATCTACAAGGAGCTAACATTATTCTTACTTTAAAAGTTACATGTAACATGTCTAGTTCTTATTTCGCTCGCAAAATATCAACATTGAAGACATGATATGCACTCTATACAAAATATGAATCTTCATATTAGAAACTCAACCCAATAAGTGATTCACTGATTGTACATAAGAAAACATATCAGATTAAGAAACTTTTATCATGTCTAATGTTATAAAAGAGGAAGAACAAGAAGAAGAGTACTTAAATAAAACAATAAAAATCCATCAATATAGTTTATGGAATTCGAAACAATAGAAACTTGATGAGAAGAAGAAGCAAACATGTACGATCTGTTTCACAAGCAGCTGAGCAGCAACTATATGATGAAGAAGACAGAGCTGCGATTGAAAGTACTTTGATGTTAAGATTGGGTCGATCAGACGTTGTATATAGTTGAGAAGAACAAAGATCGATGGGTCAGACGCTATCGGAAGCTGAGACCAGCAGCCAAAGAGTTTTTTCCTTTTTACGTTTAATTACTGTTAGATTCAACATGACAAGTGGGACACAATAAACGGCAACACAACTGAGAACATACATGCTCGAAGCTTATGCAAGTGATGTTAGAAAGTCATTTGTTGTGATCACTTGATTGTAGTAGAAAATAACTTTTTACAGCAAAAATACTAAAATGAGAATGTTCATTCAGCAAGCAGTAAGGCTAGTTATTGGTTCAGATTCTCAAAACCTTTACATACTAAATCTGCAAAATTCTAAAATAACTAGTATATAAATATCACACGCCCATATTTCTCTTGCTTAATAAGTTATATGGAAAGGGTATGGTATAGCCATTGTTTAGTTGTTTGTTTTGGGCTAATCCTTGCCCCTGCTTGAAGGACGTGTACTAGATATGGTGATCTCAAGACCCTTCGCACTTAACTACCATTTGGGGCCTATGTGTCCGTAGTTTGAGATGTATACATTTTGAACTGTTTGAAATGTGAAATTCAGCTTTTGTGGTCCTGGTTTCATTCAGGAACACAGAAACTTAGCAAGAGAAGTTGTGCGGAAATCTCTTATGCTGCTGAAGAATGGGAAAACTGCTAGTAACCCATTGTTACCTCTTCCTAAGAATGTGTCTAGAATTTGATTGTTGGTAGCCATGCTGATAACTTAGGTTATATATCAATGTGGCGGATGGACTATTACTTAATTGGCAGGGTTTTAGTGGTAATGATGCTACCAGTGGTATGTTTTTTCTTCTGATGCATTTCACAAGACCTCTAATACTACATGTAATGACTTACTATCAAACAGAAAATTTGTAAAATCACTTGATCTTATGATTTCTTGAATAATCTCCCCACCCGCCACCCTAAGAAGATAAAGGGGGAAAAGGAGAATGAGTATATAAATTTCTCTCACAAAATATAGTTGAATTGTACACAAATCATTTGGAAAATGTTATAAACTCAAATATATAGGTAGTTCTATATAGAAAACTGCAGCAGGCTAAGTGACTACTGTCGTAATGCATAAAAAACCTTATAGATACAATACATTTGTTTGTGAGTCTCGCCTCCTATATTTAACCGAAGCATTACAATTATGTAAGTATATCGTACTTTAAAAGTTACATGTAACAGGCCTAGTTCATATTTCGCTCGCAAAATATCAACATCGAAGACAGAATATGCACTCTATACAAAAATATGCACTCTATACAAAATATGAATCTTCATCAGGCACATACAACAGTTACAAAATCGAGTCACTATTAGAAACTCAACCCAATAAGTGATTCACTGATTGTACATAAGAAAACATAACAGAAATTTTTAACCTATCTAATGTTAGAAAAGAGGAAGAACAAGAAGAAGAGTAACTTAAATAAAACAATAAAAATCCATCAATATAGTTTATGAAATTCGAAACAATAGAAACTTGATGAGAAGAAGAAGCAAACCTGTACGATCTGTTTCACCAAGCAGCTGAACTACAACTGTACGATGAAGAAGACAGAGCTGCGATTGAAAGTACTTTGATGTTAAGATTGGGTCGATCAGACGCTGTATGTAGTTGAGAAGAACAAAGATCGATAGGTATCGGAAGCTACAACCAGCAGCCAAAGAGTTTTTCCTTTTTACGCTTAATTACTTTTTGAAAACAGAGGAGGGTTTTTTCCTTTTTACATTTAATTGCTTTTAGAAAACAGAGGAGGGTTTTTTCCTTTTTGACTAAAAAAACTGGCGCCTAAATTTTGGTGAAAAAACAAAAGTCTTTTTAATACTTTAGTACTAAATTTTGTGTGGAAGTCGCGCTAAATTTTTCAATTAAAATTTGGGACCAGTTAATATGTTATTTAGGGACCGGATTAAGTAGCTTCGCAATAGAATATACATATAAGGACCGGAATATAATCTCGTCCCAATACATATATCTTTAGAGACGAAATTAGTAGCTCGTCCCTAAATATTGGTCTTAAATAAGCGTTTTTCCTGTAGTGTTTGGTTGGATCCTTCTTTTAGGCGATTTGTGGATTTTTCAGAACAATGGCCTATGATCACTTCCTAACCTCTAGATTGAATTGTCTTAGCAGGACTAACCAGGCAAGTTCTAGTTTTTCACAAAAATTGTTTGAACACTCAACGATTCTCACACACTCTTGGCACATAGTTCCATCATCAGGTTATTAGATTACCCAGTTCAAGTTTCAGCTTAAGTCATGCTATCAAGTTTGTTCATGATTATGTCATACTCAGAGCCAGCAAATTCAACTAATCGTAGCCTACCAATTCTAACATACGTCCCATAATCTGGGTGGTATCATAAGCCATCATGCTTCTTTCTTCATCATGCTTCTACACATACGATCCTAAGACATGCCGGTTCGACAAAAATTAAACAGTCCCTTGGGGAAAAAGAACACAGGCAAGAAAACCCCAAGAGATGATTCATAAGTTGGGTTATTCAGATTTCACCCTATCACTCACAATCCATTTACCGCACCCCCAACAAAAATAGATGCAGTTGTCCCCAATGCATACATAAACATTAAAAGAAAACGGATTGGGTGAAGCAAACTTGTGGCACAAAGCGCCGGCGAATCATCAACAAGCAGGGGGTCTAATTTCCCGAAACTCGCTGGAACAACAGTAGAGGCACCCTCAGTAGTGCCCACATCAGCAATCATAGCACCCTCAGTAGTGCTCTCTAACAATCTCTCCGCACCATCAGTGGTGCTCACCACGTTCCTCAAAACAGGTTGAACCTCTGCAACTGGGGCAGAGCTCGATGCCCCTGCAACTCTCTCACGCACCCTCTACTGGCGCAACTCTTCGTCTACAATCGAAGCCCTCCTAGCATCCTTCTCCTGTCGACGCTGTCTCTTGTAAGTTTTCTCTTCCTCCATACGATGAGAACGATGCCGCTTGCCTTTGGCATGTGTCGGTGCAGGCCCCTCCTCGGCGGTCCCACTGAATAGAGCATCTAGCACTGTATCATCAGCCAGTGCAGTAGGAGATACCTGAGTCTCAACTGAAGGTGCAACAAGAATGACATCAATGTCAGTCCGAAGGCTGGCTACGTCAGCCTGCAAAGCAGATAGGTCTATGGACGGAGCTGATCGCTCGAGGACTCGCAACTCAAAGGCATCAAGACGCTTATTAACAGCCTGGACCTTCTGGTCCATCATCCCCTCTATCCTGCGCTCCATCCTAGCTTCAGACTCGGCTATCGACTTTTGCATCCACGGCTGGATGTGATGCAACAGTGTGGCCATCTGCGCCTCTAACTTCTGTACTCTGGCCATCGGGACAACAGTAGCTCCTAATTGTTGTGTGGATTGGGAAGAGCTAGGAGCCATACTAGCTNNGCATCAAGACGCTTATTAACAGCCTGGACCTTCTGGTCCATCATCCCCTCTATCATGCGCTCCATCCTAGCTTCAGACTCGACTATCGACTTTTGCATCCACGGCTGGATGTGATGCAACAGTGTGGCCATCTGCGCCTCTAACTTCTGTACTCTGGCCATCGGGACAACAGTAGCTCCTAATTGTTGTGTGGATTGGGAAGAGCTAGGAGCCATACTAGCTACCTGAGATGAAGAGCGCGGGACAGTGTCAGTGTGGTCTGGGATCATGGAGTCACCGCCCTGTGCCTGCCCTACTGTGCCTGCAAGATCGGTACCCAAGTGAGGTACCTCAATCTGGGGCTCTCTGCGAGTGCTGCCACATTTGCCTCATCTCGAATAAGGCCAATCTCTAATGCCCCTGTAGGGTGGACTAACTTGTCACAATGCCAGATCGGCACTCCAGAGTCCCTACACAAATGTAAAATTAGACATGGGAAGGGGTAAGTAGTGGAGGTTCTGAAAGCCCTCTCGTGAATTTCTGCCAGCAGCATGCGGGCAAAGTCGATCTCCACTTCTGCTACCAATGCTGCAACCATGACCGCTCTGTCCCAAGTTACTTGATTATCAGCTTTTGTAGGTGACACTCTGTTACGCACCAGCAGCCAGAAGAACTTGGCCACAAAATTTAGTGTGGCCTTCCAGATGCCCAACGGTGGAGCGGCGACCCATTCTGCACGCTCGCCATCTACAACAATGTACCTATCCAACCATAGTAGAACAGCCTCTCGCTGCTCAATATTCCTCTGGAAAGTGCCATTCCGCACGATATCCCATTTGTAGTCAAACTCAACTGTGTTGAGAGACCAAGAGTGACCCATAGTAGGACCATAGAGAAAGCGTCTGATCGTGGCAGGTAATATGTCCATCGGGCACCCTCGAACCAAAGTGGAAGTGAGCGGATCCTGCGCTAGTGGCTTTGACCGCTTGGAAATGGAACCGCGGAGAGTGGCAGCATAGGAAGCATAAAACTCCCGCACAATCTCCTCGTTGTACGTCCATGGGTCTCGAGCCATCCAGTTACACTTGTGAAGGTTGAGCAGCCGGTGAATGTCTGGAACAGTATGCAGGCTCCTCGTGAGGACTCTGCGATCCTCTGTAATTAGTCGGGCATATTTTGTTTGTCGTTGAGCATCTTAGCATCCCGATAAATTTGCCATTGACCCTCTACACACCACCTATTTAGCTCGCCTGTTACAAGAGTGGGGTCATCATTCCGTGGCGTAGGTATGGACTCTGAGCTATTTGCCTCATCAGACGAGACTGCTTGGTCATTCTCTCCAGTCCCTGTGGATGATTTGGCATTGGATCCTGTAGCATGGGCAGACTCGGATCGTGAAGAGTGGGCAGACTCGAAGCCTGAAGCATGGGCATACTCGGACCCGGACATAGACCCCTCTGGGCTGGAAACAGCCCAGTTGGTGACCCGATCAGTGTGTGCTCCTCATCAGACTGGGAGACAGTGACTACGTCGGGAAGCACCTTCCGGGGGGTGCCTCTGGGTGCAGCGCGAGAAGTCCTAGGGTTGAGAGGCACATATGTTGGATCAGTGTCGGCGTCTGTGTCCTCATCAATTAATCGAAAACTAGGGGCAACAAATTTGGACTTGCCCCTCTTTGAGTAGGTGACCATCTTCTTGGGTGCTATTGTAGTTGCGGGAGCGATATTAGTGCCAAAACTAACCATACGCAGCAAAAAAAAACTTTTAGGATTGGTAACGACCCTCAACTAAGTCCACAGAAAAAAATTCAGACATATGGTACAGTGGTCATCCATAGAGGAGACCGACGGTCCGTAGACTGATCTACGGTCAGTGGATCTGTTTCGTGGATCACGGGGCCTGTTATATAGGTCGTAGATGGAAACCATGGAAGTGCAGAATGGTCCGTAGATGGACCTACGGACCGTAGTCCACCTCCGTGGTTTCACACTTGGTGAAATTTTTCATGTGTATCCATTTACGAACCCCATCTACGATCCGTAGATGGATCTACGTTCCGTAGACGGGGTATCGTGGATGCCATCTGTGCCAGGTATCATACATTTTTGGCTTTAGTTTCCAACATTAACACAATCTCATCATGCATTTACAACATTAAATTATGATAGTTCTTCATTCTTAAGATTCCGACCGATTATTATACCAAACAATTTAGACTAGTTGTGGAACCCTAAGTCGAAACTAGCATATAGTTATTACGATCACATACAATAATGCTACACAATAACTATCTATCGTTCCAAGGGCATTGTACTTTTCAAGTTTATCATGCAATTCATCTAACAATTACCCAAGGTCAAGACCCAGCTCCCGAATTTCTATATTCAATCTATAAATCGAAATTCAAAGTGAAGGGAAAGTCTATTACCTTACTAGCAACAAGGAGTGGGGTGATTAAGTGATGATACTAAGTTTAGCAAGACCAAGGAGTCACCTCTTCGTTACTGACCAAACACCGGACCCTTTTTGTTAAATTATGGGATGGGTTGTATTTGAAATGGAAGGGAAGTTGGGGAATTATGGAAGGAATGATATGATGGAGGAGTTATGGAGTGATTTAGGGAGGTTAGGGAATGTTAGAAACGGTTTTGGGAGTAATGGAGGGAAGGGGAATGGTTTAAAACAAATGGGGGTTTTTAAATGGGGGAATTCGGGTCGGGTCAGACAGCCTGAGGTATGGACTCATGAGACCCCGTCTACGGTCCGTGAGTCGATCTACGGTCCGTAGATCAGGACCGTAGATCACTCATACACTTGAAAATTTAGAAACTTACCTGGGATCTACGGGCACCATTTACGGTCCGTTGATGAATCGACGGACCGTCGATTGTGTCCGTAGACTTCTACACCAGACCATTTTCTACAGAATTTTCGTGGTGTACCTGCACATGTAGCAACCAATAGGCTATTCTTTTTACATTTTCTGGACACTTTTTAGACACGGACCCTATTCTAATTCTAGCCAACACTAGTACAAAACTAAAATTTGATACATGGAATAAATCGAACAGCGCAAACTACTAGAGAATAAAGAAAACTATATCCTATCGTTGGCTGGATTGTACATCTTGGGTTCCCTCCCAAGCAGCGCTTGATTTAACATCGCGGCACGACGCAGGCCTCTTGATTACTCAGACTTCATCAAGATTGTATGCCTCAATCACTTCTTGCACGGTTTCAGCATTTCCCAAATAGATCTTAATCATTTGCCCGTTTACCATGAACCTTGTTCCATCCTTTTTTTCCAGCTCAACTTCCCCATGGGGGAACAATTTTGTGAGCAAAAATGGTCCGGTCCATTTGGACTTGAGTTTGCCTGGAAACAAGCGCAACCTAGAGTTGAATAGAAGCACAAGATCATCAACCACAAATTCTCGCTTTTCAATTCTTTGATCATGATACCTCTTCATCTTCTCTTTGTACAAGGCTGAACTTTCATAAGCTTTTAGGCGAAACTCATCAAGTGCATTCAAGTCATCCATTCTTTGATTAGATGAGGCGCACCAATCCAAATTTAATTTCTTCATTGCCCACATCGCCTTATGCTCTAGTTCTACTTGTAAATGACAAGACTTCTTATATACAAGTTGGTAGAGAGACATACCTATGGGGGTCTTGTATGCAGTGCGGTATGCCTATAGAGCATCATCAAGCTTCTTTGACCAATCCGTTCTATTGGCATTCATAGTCTTCGCCAATATCTGTTTGATCTCTCTGTTGGATACTTCAACTTGACCACTAGTCTATGGATGGTAAGGGGTGGCTACATTGTGGCGGACACCATATTTCTCAAGTAGTACCTTGAACAACTTATTGCAAAAGTGAGAACCTTCATCGCTAATAATAGCCCTCGGTGTACCAAATCTGGAGAAGATGTTCTTTTTTAAGAAACCGGTGACACTTTTACCTTCATTGTTGGAGAGCGCAACTGCTTCCACCCACTTCGATACATAGTCAACCGCAACAAGAATATACTTCATCCCATATGAACTCATGAATGGACCTATGAAATCAATGCCCCAAACATCAAACAACTCTATCACCAATATAGGATTCATAGGGAGTTCTTGCCTCTTTGAAATCCCTCCTTCTCTTTGGCAACGATCAAAAGATTTGGCGAAATCATGAGCATCTTGGTGAATGGTAGGCCAATAGTATCCATACTGCAAAATCTTATGTGCAGTTCGGATACCACTATGATGCCCACCAACAGGCGATGAATGACATGCTTCAAGTACACTCAACATCTCAACCTCGGGCACGCAGCGACGAATAATCCCATCAGCACAACTACGATACAAATAAGGTTCATCCCGAAAGAATTTCTTCACATCATGCATAAACTTTTTCTTTTGGTGAAAAGACAAATCGGGAGGCACAATATCGCTTGCCAAATAATTAGCAAAGTCCTCAAACCAAGGAATCAGATCATGAGAAGCAGCCAATACCTGTTCATCTGGAAAAGCATCATTAATTTCGGTCATATCTCCAAGATTTAGCATAGCCTCTTCCTCTAATCTGGACAAGTGATCGGCAACTTGATTTTCGGTTCCCTTTCTATATTTTACCACAAAATCAAACTCTTGCAGCAATAGTACCCATCTAATCAATCTTGGTTTTGCATCTTTTTTCGTCATCAAATACCTCAATGCAGAGTGGTCAGTATGCACTATGACCTTAGTACCAATCAAGTAGGAACAAAATTTTTCGAATGAAAAAACCACCGCAAGGAGTTCTTATTCGGTCACATTATAATTCTTCTGGGCCACATTTAGAGCTTTGCTAGCATAGTAAATACGGTGAAGAATTTTCTCTCGCCTTTGACCCAATACTACACCAAGCGCCACTCCACTCTCATCGCACATTACCTCAAACGGTTGTCCCCAATCCGGTGAAATAATGATAAGTGTTGTAACTAACTTCTCCTTCAGTTCTCCAAATGCTCTAAGACAAACATCATCAAAATAGACCTTACTCTCCTTCTCGAGCACTTTGCACAAAGGATGTGCAATTTTTGAGAAATTTTTGATGAATCTCCTATAAAAACCTGCATGTCCAAGAATACTTCTAACACCTTTTATTGAAATGGGTGGCGGAAGTTTTTCTATTACCTCAACTTTAGCTCTATCAACCTCAATACCTTTCTCTGAAATTCGATGTCCCAACACTATACTTTCTTTAACCATGAAGTGACACTTCTCCCAATTAAGCACCAAATTGCAGTCTTCAGACCGTTTAAGCACCTCAGCCAAATGATCTAGACACCGATCAAGAGAGTCACCTACAACTGAAAAATCATCCATGAACACTTCAATAGTGTCCTCCACCATATCAGAAAATATCGACATCATACACCGCTGGAAGGTAGCTGGGGCATTGCATAACCCAAATGACATCCGTTTGAAAGAAAAAGTCCTATATGGGCAAGTGAATGTGGTCTTCTCTTGGTCTTCTGGAGCTATAAAGATTTGATTGTAACCCGAATACCCATCAAGCAAACAATATCAACCCTTTCCTGCAAGTCTATCCAACATCTGGTCCATGAATGGCATAGGAAAGTGGTCCTTTTCTGTCCACGCATTCAACTTCCGGTAATCCATACAAACTCTCCATCCAGTAACAGGCCTTATTGAAACAAGCTCATTTGTTTCATTTGGAACCACAGTCATACCACCTTTTTTAGGCACACACTACACAGGACATACCCAACTACTATCTGAAATGGGATAAATAACTCCTGCATCCAGCCACTTGATGATCTCCTTTTTGACTACTTCTTGCATAAGTGGATTTGGTCTTCTCTGGTGCTCGATACTGGGCTTACGATCTGGCATGAGTTGGATTTTGTGAGAACAAATACCGGGAGGAATCCCAATGATATTCGCTATAGTCCACCCAATAGCTTGCTTGAACCTTTTCAACACAGTCACCAAGAACTCTACTTGTCCTGCATTCAAATTTGCCGCAATGATGACCGGCAAAGTATTCCCTTTGCCCAAGTATACATACCTCAAATGCGGTGGTAGAGCCTTAAGCTCCAATTTCGGTGCCTCCACAATAGATGGTCTTGCGGGTGGGGACTCGGGATTCTTCATGTCTAATTCATACTTCTTTGGTTTGGGCCGGTATTCACACCTATCGAGTACGGCTACCAACTCATCATACTCTTCAATGCCATCACTATCGAAGTTTATAATAACTGCTGCTAGTACCTCAACACCTAGTCGCTCTTCAATTTGCACTTCTGTCCCAGTCTCCACTCTATAAGTTATGGCAGATACTGTTTGGAGCTCACCACTCTGCTTCATAGACCTACAAATATTAAAAGTTGCTTCTTCATTATTCAGTCTGAATTTCATCTGTCCCTTTTCCATATCAACCAACACATGCCTTGTGGCAAGAAATGGTCTCCCAAGGATGATGGGAACCTCAAAATCAACCTCACAATCAAGAATCACAAAATTTGCCGGAAAAATGAAAGACTCTACTTTCACTAGCACATCATGGAGTACACCAATGGGCATTTTCACAGTTCGATCGGCCATTAGTAATCACATTGCAGTGGGCTTTGGGTCCCCTAAACCCAACTTCTTGTAAATAGACAAGGGCATGAGGTTGATGCTAGCACCAAGATCACCCAATGCCTTAGCAAAGTGTAACAACCCTATAGTACATGGGATCGTGAAAGCACCAGGGTCTTCCTTCTTCTGCACAAGAGATCTTGTACCAATAGCTCTACAATGCTACAATCTATCATCATTTTCAAAACTCACAGACCTTTTCTTTGTCACCATATCTTTCATAAACTTCGCATACCCAGGCATTTGTTCCAAGGCTTCTATCAAAGGAACATTGATAGAGAGTTGCTTCAACATAGTAATAAACCTGCAATATTTACCATCCTCAGTCTTCTTTGCTAACCTCTGTGGAAAAGGTGGTGGAGGTCTAGGTATGGGGACCACTTTCTGAGATATCTCCACTTCTTGCTTTATTGCTTTCTCCGACTCTGGTCTAACCGCTATCACATCATCTTCTTTTCTAATCTCAACTTCCACCATAGATGGCCTAGGTGGATCTATGGTTTGTTTACCCCTTCGAGTAGTAACTGCCATACAATGATCATCATTCTTTGGATTCTGGATGGTGTTGTTAGGAAGAGTGCCAGGTTGACGTGGGTTCACTGTAGTAGACAACTGGGGAATCTGCTGCTCTAGATGCTTTATTGACACTGCATGGGCATCAACCTTTTGTCCAATACCAGACAAGTCGCTTCTCATCTCCTTCACATTCTTATCAGTTGCTTCAAACCTTCTCATCATATTCTGCATCATATCTTCAATACGCGCCATATTGCCTCCAGTTTCCCTAGCACCAGATTCCTGATTTTGAGGGGGAACATAAGGTCCAACCCAATCATTTTTGTTGCCATAGTTGTTCTTGTTGAAGTTGTTGTCGCGATTGAAGTTCCCATCCCGGACATAGTGACCTTCTCGGTTGTAATTTCCATAGTTCCGACCTTGGTTTCCTTGACCTTGGCGCCAATTTTCCGTGTTGGATCCTTGGGCATTTGGTTGGAAACCCCCCGTCTGATCATTCACAGCATAAGCATCTTCTTCATAATAACCCTCTTCCACTGGTGGTGGAGTTTTAGTTAAATAATTCACAGCATTTACCTTTTTTGGTCCTCCTCTCACATGCTTCAATACCAACCCCAACTCGGTCCTCATCAGGGAAATCTCTTCACGAATGTCATCTGCAGAGTTGTTATTTGTACTATGAACGGCAAATGTGTTTCTCCTAGTATCTGACCTCCGAGTGCTCCATGCTTTATTGTTGCGAGAGATCCTCTTCAGTTTTTCAGCAATCTGTGCATATGTACAATCACCATATGAACCTCTGACAATAGTGTCAAGTACTGCTTTATTGTTATCATCCTATCCTCGATTGAAATACTCCTTTAGTGACTCGTCATCAATACGGTGGTTTGGGACACTTCTTACGAAGGCAGTGAATCTGTCCCACGAGCTACTCACAGACTCTCCAGGTAATGCCACAAAATTGTTGACCCTATCTTTGTGATGAGCTTCTTAGACACTGGATAGTACTTTGCTTTAAACACTTCTGCCAGTTGGTCCCATGTGAATATTGAGTTATACGGAAGCTCAGTGAACCATACTGCAGCATCGCCTGTCAGTGACAGAGGGAACACTCGTAATCCAATGACATTCATATCCAAGTCTGGTCTACCCACACAACTTAGCATGCGGATCCTCCGATGACGATCCTGAAAATAAGCCTCTTGCTGTAAGCATCTACATCAAACTACTAGTCACCACAAATGTGTGCCCTAGAGGTAGAGGAGGTAGGACAATGGGTCCATCAAAGTCTGCTATATCGATATTGCCCCGATAGTTGTCATGTTGTTGTGGGCCTGGTGGACCATGCACTCTCACTGCATCTCCCAATTGATTTTCAGCTAGACCCCGATTTTCCCCACCAACTACTCTTGGCTGTTGTAACTCAACTGCTTCATCTAGATTTCCTCCGAAAGGATTAACTGGAAGTCCTTGATTGTTCATTCGTCGCAAAGTTTTGTTTAACTCTGGATCGTACGGAGTAAGTGGTTCGCCTTGGCTCCATGTACTTGGCATACACTAGAGTTGGAACCTGAGAGAGACAAAAAAACAAAGGGAAAAAGTAAAATTAGGAAATATTTGACTAACGTTCAATAATGTAGTTAAAAATAAATCTAAAATCCAGATTCCCTAGTAGCGGCGCCAAAATTTGATACACTCAAATAACACCTCCCTAAAGAAGTATAAGCTATCGTTATCAAGTAAAGAACCGAACTTGTAGGTTGGGGTCGATCCCACGAGGAAAATGGTTTAGACTTTACTTTAACCAACAATTATATTCAATTAGCCAAAATACTTCCACAAACAAGAAATAAAAAGGGCGGGATTTGTGAAACAAATTGTAAGAATTCAGTAAGTAATCAATAATCAAAAGTCAATTTCGGTTGTTATCAAGATGAGAAAATTAACTAGGGTAGACGTGTTCCCCACAAGCTCATAACGCAGTAATCCTAGTAATCGCAATCCTTTCCTAGTGTGTTACAAGCAAAGTGATAAGTTAGGTATCTCTAAATCCTTGATCCGGCATCTAGAAAATTTCACCCCGCACCTTGATCCAGCTGCGTGTGTATAATTTACTAACCCTTACCTTTACCTCATATTAGACATCATAATCGATGTTTGACTTAGTTATTACTTCGCACCAAACTACACTAGCCTATTAGATAGTATCACACTAAATCTATGTTGATAATTCTTTTCTTGTTGATTACCTCCTTGATCCGGCAAGTAGCAACAAGGCGAGTTCTAACGCGTGCACTCGTTAAAAAGACTTTTAAACGAAAGAATTATCAATGCATGCTAAACACTATTCAAGAATTACTTATTTACTATTTATACTTTGTTAATCACTCCTAGTTCCGACAACCCTAGTTGTGGATTTAGTTACCCATATTAGCAAGAACACAATTCATAATATTAGATTAATAAATCATGAACTTAGGTAACGAGAATAATAAACCCAGAATTTCAACTTAAATTGCAAAGCCAAAATCCTCAACACGAATGTAGGAAATCAATAATTGCTAGGGTTGCAACTTAATCTCCAAAGTCACACAGTAAAAATAAAATAATAATGTCTAACCCCCAAAAACGAGGTTTACATGTCCTATTTATAGAAAACAAATTCTAAATTAAAAAGGAAACAAATTAAGGAAAGTTTGTTCAGGTACGCGTCTTCAAACGAACCGTCGATGGATCTACGGTCCATAAGTCCCTTCCGTCAGCAAGGACTTAGAAAATATTTTCGCTTCCAAAAAATCAGCTTCTCTGAAGCAAACGACGAGCTAGCAGTACAGACCGTAGATCGATCTACGATCCGTCAATCCACCACCGTAGCTCCATACTTGGAATCTTCAAAAATTAGGTACTGGAACCCTCGCAGTATCATTCTACGGATCAACAGTACAGTCCGTAGATCAATCTAGGAACCATCAATGGGCCCCGTGGTTCCACACTTGGTCAGATTTCCCTGATTTGTCCTCAATACCATGCCTGCTGATCTACGGTCATCACTTACGGACCGTGGATGGACCTACGGTCCGTAGATCACCTCCGAAAATCCCCTGTTTCTGCATTTCTTTCAGCTGTCTCTATACTTCCATGCCTGAACATCTTTCCTGCAAAACATGATAAAAACACATAAAAACCAATATAAAAAGGCCTTAGACATACACAACTTGTAAGTGAAATGTATTAGAAATACCGTAAACTCACGGTATATCAGCGATGCGCCGACTGCTCCCTTTTTCCGCCGACTTGATCCTTTGCTATAGGGCTAAGCACACTGGAACAAAAGGTGAAGTAAGACCATTCGGCCACTCGCCAAGTGGACTCAGCGATCCTCATGCCTTCATTTCTTCGTTCTTTTCAGCCTTTTCGTTCCTTTTTGCGACTTAGTGTCCATCCTTTCCTTCAAATTTCAAATACCTGAAACTTAAGGGTTTTCATTATATATTGAGATAAAATAAGCATTTGAGGACAAAATTATATCAAAATATATCTCTAAATGAGTCCAATTTATGGACTCATCAACAACCCCAACTTAAACTTTTACTTGTCCTCAAGTAAAACTCAGGTTCAACAGTTCAACAAGGTTGTCTCAAACAGTGCTACACAAAACTCAATTATGAATGTACACAACAAGACTAAATTTACTTATGCAAGGATCAATTGTGTACTCAAGGATTCAAGTTGTGACACACCATTACCAAATGTTCTGAAGCTCGCAATACTTGCTTCCAATGCAAGTTAAAGCTCAATAAAAGCCTTCGAATGCCCTCACACAAATAATGATTCCATTTTCACACGCAAAGGTATAATCAATTTAAAGTTCAGGAATCAGATACAACGCTCACACTCACAAAGATGAACTCAATGCATGCTTTCACCCTGATGAGTCCACGATTTGGACTCATTTAGGGCTATATTTTGATGAAATTAGTGTCTTCAAATGCATGTTTTATTCCGATATCTAATAAAAACCTTTAAGTTTTAGGTATTTCAAGTTTGAGGCAAAGCATGGACATTATTCAGCAAAAATGAGCAAAAAGATGCTGAAAGAACGAATAAACGAATATCTGCGAATCACCAAACCCATTCGGTGAATCACCAACAAATCACATATTCACCTTTTGTTCCAATGTGCTGAGCCCTGAAAGGAGAAAATCGGCGGTGAAAAGGAGCAGTTAGTGTATCGCCGAACAACTCCGCGAAGCAATTGTACATCGCTAAATTATCCAGGACACAGATGCTGGAGGCAACTGATGAAAGGCGACGAAGTAGACTGAAGGGCAGACCATCGAATGCATCGGCGATTCCCACTAACGTCGCCGAAAGATCCTTCAGAGCACATTTTTTGAAAACTATAAATACTAGTTCAGTTTTTATTCTTAGTAGAGAATTTTACCTTGTTTTACCTAGTTTTTAGATTATTAAATTTTAGACAGAGTTTTGGAGAGGGTTTTGAAGAACTTGGAGCTTTCAAAGGGTTTCAAATTCAAGAAATTGGACTTGGGTCTCTTGGATTCTTCACTTTTTACCTGTTTTAAGACTTAATCTTGCATACTCATTGATGGAAACTAAGATTGGTATACTTCTTTATCTCTTTTACATGCGTGGCTAAAACCCCAATTCTTGGGGTGTGATTTTGTAAATATGGGTTAGATTAGTTGTTGGGTCTTGCTTGGTGATAGTCTATTCGTAGTTTAAATGTGATTTCATTTAGTGGTTGTGGATGAACTTAATGAGGTTTTAGTTGCAAATATAGTCTCATATATTAGTTTTCGGCTTGCTCGAGAGAGAGGTCGTAAAACTAAGACCACTAAATTGATGGCCAGTGCGAGTGGGTCAACATGAGGTTCAGCTCGAGAGAGTGAACCCTAGTCCCATGTCCACACACTCAGCTCGAGAAAGTGAGTGGGTTAAGGCGGAGGATGTTCTTCACGCAGCAAGTGGGTGTCCGAGAGGAACCTGCTTGAAACAGGGTAAGTTGCTCGAGAGAGAGTGTATCTCCTTTAAAGTCTAGCCTAGTCATAAATACTCAATTAATTCACTATCAAAAGGAGGTACCCAATGATTTAGTCTATCCCGTATTCCTCTCACATCCGAAGAATCCCATCTCCGTACTTTTATTTTTCCTTATTTTTACTATTTTAGTTGTTTCTTGCTTACAAACCCCCATTTGATAATTGACGCTTGCGTCATCCTATTTAACTTGTTATGTTTTTATTCACTAAAAGTCTTTAGCTACGATTATATTTAGCACTTTTGCGCTTAACCACTAATTTTCACGCCCACTCCATTGGGACTCGACCCTTAGGTTATTATACTATTGCACGATCGTAGACACTTGTATCGGAAGTTGTGTCCTTGATTATGCAAACATAAGTTTGACCGTATTTTCCAACCAACATTTGTTTCGACTTTCTCAAGATCACAAAGGTCTTAACAAGGCTTGTAATGGGGCTGAGTGTAAAGGTATGGTCATTTAGGCTCAGTGACTTTTATCCTTATGAAATGTGGTGCTCTCAACACTTTCTTTCTTTTTTCTTCATCATTTTCATTAGTGTATCATAGGTCATCCTATTATTCGCTTCCCATGGATTGTTTGGAACCCTATTTCTTTGGTACTTTATTCCACAACTTTTTTTTCTATTCTTCTCTTTTTCTCTTTCTCTTTTTTTTTATATGGAAGGGTTCCATTTTTCTCAACACCATGGGTTAAAGGAGACTTTCCTTGCACTTCTTGACTTTACCTTTTTCTTTTTCACCACACCCCAACTTAGGTTTTTAGCCTAAGTTGGCTACTCAATTAACCACAATTCAAGAGGATTATACTATAGGTAATTGATTAAGAAAGACCTAGTTTTCATCAAGTTTCTTCTAAAGAAAGGTAAGGCCGAAAGGGTGTTCAAGAGAGAATCACACGCTCACAGGGTAGGTCACAAAAGAGGTATATGTCAAATTGGCTCACACTCTTCGAAGTTACCTAGGATCATATCAAGAGAAAGTCTTACTTAGTCGACCGGACTAACGTAGAAAATTCTAGGTGTTGTCATGCATGGTTCTAGGTAAGCTTATCACACAAGGCATCGACACTTAAGTCAAACAAGACTCCACACTTTTGCTAGTGTGCAACGGTCATCACAAGAGAATCAATTTGATAAATGGCTAATCACAACGAGATGCAAAGAGTTCACATATTGTCTATGCAACTTCATTTGGCCTCATCGTAGTCATACATTCATGTTTGTTATATTGTAAGAACTATTCAAGTCATCGGTATTGATCAAAATTGAGACTCAAATTTGCTAAGGAACGGGTCACATTCAACACACGAGAGGTGGCAAAAATTTTTGGACGGGACAAAATCATTTTGCAATTTAAAATAAAAGGAGCCACAAACTTAAACATCCATAGGAAGCAATATTTAACATAATTTAAGCACAAAGCCCAAGTATACACAACATACGAACATTAAATAGCACACAAATGTGGGCCTCACCCCACCCCAAATAAAAGTAATTTTTCCTCAAATGCAATTACCACAGAATTCGAAAGGTAAAATAAAGAAAGACATAGAGGGAGGTAAAGAAAAATCATATCTACACAGTCGCTCCATCTGTATGAGCATCAATGTCTGATTCACCAATGTCTATTGAGTGTGAGTCTGCCAGAAAGACATGTACTACTTTACAAAATCCCCTGGCCCAGGGGTGATCTGAGCATCCTGTAGCTGAATAGTCATGGAGTTTGAGGCAGACGTTTCATTCAGCATTTGAATGTTACCCTTCATCTCATTCAACTTCTTGTCTTGTTCTTCAAGTTTTTGTTGAATGAGTGAAAGAGCATCGTCCATTTACACATCCTCATACTTCTTCCCGTGTCTACATTCTTGAAGGAAAAAGTTCTTTTCCTTTTCCATGGCTTGTGCTTCCAACCCCATGACTCGTTTGGATAGAACGTCTATTTGAGCCATTAGTGCGTCCCACTCGTGTTTCTTTTGGGCCTCCTTGTTGGTTTCAACTATACCATTAAGGAATGTTGCGACGACTTCGTAGGGTTGGTGGAGCATACCGCCCTCGAAAAGTTGATCGGCTATGCTCCTATTTTCGGGTCCAAGACCCCGATAGAAGCACTTCAACAGCGTCTTGTCAGACATTCCATGAGATGGGCAGGGTTGTAGCACTGATTGAAACTTCAGGCACATTTCTTGAATTGTCTCATTCCCTGCTAGTTTGAACATCAGGAGGTTGTCCCCGAGGTTCAGTAGTTTTAGGAGGGGATGGTCCGTGTGGTACCCATAATGATCATCCATTCTTATTTCTCTGCTTTGATATTCAAACAAGCAAAACAAAACTACAATTTAGCTTAGTAAAGCTAAAACTAAGAAGAATAAAAAAATTTACTTAACTAAGAATTCCCAAATAATACCACTCCCTGACAGTGGTGCCATTTTGATCTTTGCGTAATCAAGACACAACTTTCGATGCAAGTGTCTACGATCGTATAATAGTTTAGTGGGATCATTCCTAAGAGAGTGATTTTGAGAATTAATAGAAAAATAAAATTTAGTTCTAACTAGTCGTAGCTAAAGACATTAACGATTAAAAACATTGTAAATTAAAGGGGAATACAAGAGTGTCAATTAACAATGGGGTTTTGTCAGTAGTAAGTAAAAACAACAAAATAAACAAGGATTTCTAAGTAATGAGAGGGGGATTCTTGGGATATGATCGAAATACAGAATTGACTAAATCATTGGATACATGCTTTTGATAATAAATTCATTGAATATTTGTGACTAGCCTAGACTTTAAAGGGGATAAGCTCTCTGTCGAGCAACTTACCCCATTTCAAGTGGGTTCCTCTCGGACACCCACTTGTCGCATGAAGAACATCCTCCGCCTTAACCCACTCACTCTCTCGAGCTGAGTGTGTTGACATGGGACTAGGGTTCACTCTCTCGAGTTGAACCTCATGTCGACCCACTCGCACTGGCCATCAATTTAGTGGTCTTAGTTTCACGACCTCTCTTTCTCGCAAGCTGAAAACACATATATGAGATTATATTTGCAACTACAACCTCATTAAGTTCATCCACAACCACTAAACAAAATAAAATTTAAACTACCAAAACACTATCATCAAGCAAGACCCAACAACTAATCTAACCCATATTCACAAAATCACACCCAAGAATTGGGGTTTTTAGCCATACATGTATAAGAGATAAAAATTTATACCAAATTGAGCTTGCATTCAACTGGGTATAAAGATTTAAGTCTTGATACAAACCAAAATTAAAGAATCCAAGAGACCCAAATCTAAATCTTGAAGATGAAACCCTTTGGATCTTCAAATCTTCAAAACCCTCTCAAACTTAGAGCAAAAATATCAAAAAGTACTATTTTATATGAAAATTATAATAATTTTTCCACACTAAAACTACAACTCTAAATAGTATTTACAGTTTTCACAAATTTATGTTGTAGCGGATCATTCGCCCTCGTTAGTCAGAATTGCCAATCAACTCGGTGATTCGCCTTTTGGTGTAGTTTATCTCCGTCTTTCACCATCCTTCAACATCGTCGTGCTTTGGGTAATTGGGCGACATGGTACTGCTTCACAGAACTTCTCGGTGATGCACCGACTGCTTCCTTTTTCCACCGACTTGATCCTTTCCTTCAGGGCTCAGTACACTGGAAGAAAAGGCGACTCGCCAAGTGGACTCGGCGACCCTCATGCCTTCATTTCTTCATTTTTTTCAGCCTTCTCGTTCCTTTTTGCAACGTAGTGTTCATGCTTTCCTTCAAATTTCAAATACCTAAAACTTAAGGGTTTTCATAAGATATTGAGATAAAATAAGCATTTGACACAATTTCTATTAAAATATAGCCCTAAATGAGTCCAATTTGTGGACTTATAAAAAACCCTCACTTTAACAATCCAACATTATCCCATTGATAAAGAATGAAGCAAAACCTTAAGAATTCCTCAAGAACCTATACACAACAATTTGCATGGATGATTTACGGAAATAAATACATGTTTGGCGTGAGGATGAACATATCCATCACTATGAGAAACCTCGCATACCTCGAAAGAACCAAGTTCTTTGTGATTTCCTCAAAACCTTGAAGAACTTCTTGAAATCTCCTCCCTTCACCTCTTGAACTTTTCCCTAACTTGCTTAAACATTTTTTGAGAGATTGAGAACTAATTTCAATCGGCTTATATCTTTATTTGGTAAGTCAAAACATGTGGGCTTAATGGGGTAAGGAAAAGATAAAAATACCCTTCCTTAAAACGGATGAAAAGCTCTATCTGGAGAGGCTACACTCAAACGGACATATCTTCTTCATCCTAACTCAGAATTTAGCAAACTCGGTGACGTTGGAAAAAGGACTCAACGAACTTCAATTTGATATCTCATGGGCGACCTAACTAATCCCTTGCCAAAAGTTATGGTCATTTGAAGTTGGCCCAAAACTCATAATTTAAGAATAACTTGCACTACTCACAAAATTGGCTATTTCCAGTTCTTTCTAAAATTAGCTCTTTCTAAGATCGAGGTGTTACAATGAATAATAGATACCCACATCTCTTTCGTTCTGGAGAAATTCCAAACTAAGGTCATAACTCTTTGTCAAGTATTATTTATGTTTCCACATTAGGTTTATATTGATTACTTTTTGTGTGCCGGAGTTGAGTTAGTTGGCCGTTTCCCACCCTGTTCTACTTAGTGTGATCTCATTTGAGGACGAATGTTCCCAAGTTGGAGATATTGTAGCACCTTAGACTTTGATCAGTTTTTAGCTTTGGGTCAACTTCAAACGACCATAGATTTCAGCACATAAAATTTTAGGTGGCCCATGAGGTATCAAATGAATGTCCTTGAGTCCTCTTTCCAACGCCGCCAAGTTTGCTAATTTCTAAGCTAGGATGAAGGAGTTATTCCCAGTTGAGTGCAACCTCTATAATTAAAGCATTTCATCCGTTTTAAGAAGGGGTATTTTGGTCCTTTCATTACCCCCACTAAGCCTAAACGTTTTTCTCTCCCAAATAGAGGTCTAAGCTGATTGAGATCAGTTTTCATTCATTCTTTTATGCTTAGAAAGTTAGGGCAATGTTCAAGAGGATAAAAGAGAAGGTTTCAAGAGTTCATCAAGAAATTTGGGAAAATCACCAAGAACTTTGTTCTTTCAAGGTATGTAAGCGTCTCATAGTGTTTTGTTCACCCACATGCCACACATGTAATTCTTCCATGAAAATGTTCTTGAAATTGTTGTGTTGAGATTCTTGATGAAGTTCTTGAGGTTTTAGCTTCATTCCTTAACGATGGAGTTTTGTTAAGTTCTTGAGGTGAGGGTTTTGTGAATGAGTTGAACATTTACATTTATTTGAGTATTTCAGACAATTTTGAGTTGAACTACTTTTTTTATGATGCATATATAGGTATTTAGGGTCATCAATGGGTGCTTCGTTGATCCCACTGCATTCCAGCTAGCTGATACGCTCAAATTACACCTCCCTAAAAAATCGTAAGAGATCGTGATCACGTAAAGAACCCAACTTGTAGGTCAGGGTTGATCCCACGAGGAATATGGTTTAGACTTAAGTTCAATAACGATTATATTCATTTAGCCAATGTATTTCCGAGACAAATAAGTAAAACGGGGGGATTTGTGTAACAAATTTTGGAAATTATGAAAGTAATTAGTAATGCAAGGTTCAAACTTTTGTTGTTATCAAATTGAGAAAGAAACTAGGGCGTACGTGTTCCCCATAAACTCATAACTCCGTAATCCTAGTAATAGCAATCCCTTCCTAGTGTATTACATGCAAAGCGATAAGTTGTGTATCTCTAAATCCTTGGTCTGGCATCTAGAGAATTTCACCACGCACCTTGGTCTGGCTACGTGTGTATAATTTACTAACCCTTACCATTACCTCATATTAGACGTCACATCGATATATGACTTAGTTTTCACCCTCGCACCAATCAACATTAATTCTATTAGATAGTATCACACTAAATCTATGTTGATAATTCTTTTCTTATTAACTACCTCCTTGGTCCGGCAAGTAGCAACAAGGAGAGTTTTAACGTTTGCAACCGCTAAAAAAAGTTCTAAACGAAAGAATTATCAATGCATGCAAAACACTATTTCAGAATTACTTAGTTACTATTCATACTTCGTTAATCGCTTATGGTTCCCACACCCTAGTAATAGATTTAGTTACCTATATTAGTACGAACACAATTCATATTTGTAGAAGAAGATATCATGAACTTACGTAATAAGAATGATAAACACAAAATTTCAACTTGAATTTCCAAACCAAAATCTTCAACACAAACTTAGGAACATAAGAATTGCTAAAGTTGCCAATTAATCTCCCAAGCCAAAAACTAGAACTAAAAATAATAAAGTCTAAAAAAATCCAGAAACGAGGTCTACATACCCTATTTATAGAAAATAAGTCCTAAATTAAAAGGGAAACAAAATATGGAAAGTTTGTTCAGGCACGCGTCTTCATTCCACGAGACTGACTCACGGACCGTCAATGGATCTATGGTTCATGAGTCCCTTCCATCAGCCAGGACTTAGAAAATATTTCATCTTCCAAAAATCAGCTTCTCTGAAGCCAACGACGGAACACCAGTATGGACCGTAGATCGATCTACGGTCTGTCGATCCCTCTCCGTAGCTCCATACTTAGAATTCTCCAAAAATGAGGTACTTGAACGCCCTTTCATGAATCTCTGCCAGTAGCATGCGGGCGAAGTTGATCTCGAACCCCACTACTAATGTTGCCACCATTACTGCTCTATCCCATGTAAGTGCATTGTCGGCCTTTGTAGGCGACACTCTATTCCGCACCAGCAACCAAAAAAACTTGGCCACCAAATTCAAGGTTGTCTTTCGAATACCCAAATGTGGTGAGCTAACCCACTCCATACGCTCTCCATCTGCAGCTATGTGCCTGGCCAACCATAGTAAGACAACCTCCCTCTGCTCGGCATTACGCGCGAAGGCTCCACTCCTTACAACATCTCATCTGTAATCAAATTCAGTCGTGTTGAGTGCCCAAGTGTGATCAGGACTAGGGCCATAGAGGAATTGGCTGATGGCGGTATGTGATATGTCCACTGGGAAACATCGGACCATAATAGAAGTGATAGGGTCCTGCGCTGTGGGCTATGGGCTTGGACCTCTTATCAATCGAACCTCGGAGAGTGGCAGCATAGGAGGCATAGAACTCCCACACAATCTCTTCGCTATAAGTCCCAGGGTCTCGAGCCATCCAGTTGCAGTTGTGAAGCTGAAAGAGCTGGTGGATGTCGGGAATATTGTGTAAGCTCCTCGTGAGGACTCTGTGCTCTTCAGTAATAAGTCGGGCCATCTTCTCTTTCTCATTCAGCATTATGACATCCTGGTAGATTTGCCATTGCCTCTCAATACACCATGTGTTTGGCTCCCCAGCCACCAGATCAGGGTCATAGCTTCGTGGCACCGGTAATTCTCTCGAACTAGTTGCCCTATCAGACGAGGCAACTTTTTCATGTGATCCTGAGCCTGTGGCGGATCCAAAACCGGAGCTGAAAGCATGGGCGGGCTGAGAGCTGGAAGTAGAGGCAAACTTTGAGCCGGAAGTAGAACCAGTCTCAAAACCGAAAGCAGAACCAACCGATGACCCGGTTAGTGTGTTCTCCTCATCAGACTGGGAGACAGTGACTACGTCGGTGACCACCTGCCGGGATTTATTCCATGTAGCCCAAGGTGCAGTAGGGGATGTCCTCGTGGCCAGTGGAACATATGCTGGATCCTTGTTTGCGTCCATGTCTTCATCAATTAGCCTAAAAGTAGTCTTCACGGATTTTGATTTTCCCCTTTTGGAGTAGGTCACTTGCTTCTTAGGCACCATGGTACCTGTGGATGTCTAATTAGTACCATAATAAACTCATGACAAACTCGAAAATATTTTAGAACTAAGAACGAACAAAAAGGAAAAACAGAAAAAAAATTTAGACAATGGCTTCAGTGGCCACCTACGATGGGAATCAACGGTCCATAGGCTGACCTACAGTCCGTAGATCCCTTTCGTAAATCAGAGGTACCAAAAAGTTGGTCTCTGATGGGAACCACGGATGTGCAGAATAGTCCGTAGATTTATCTACGGACCGTAGTCCACTTCCATGGTTCCATACTGATATTCTCATGTGCCACCAACCACGGACCTGATCTACGGTCCGTAGATTGACCTACGGTCCGTAGACGGGGTCTTGTGGATGGGATCAGTGCTAGGTTTCAGGCATCCTTCATGTTGACCCCAATTTGACCAATTTCAACAATATCACCTAATCTAATCATGCATTTCAACAAAAAAATATACTAGTTCATCATTCTAAGGGTTTCGATTACTAAATTTACAGGATTTGCACAAAAATTAGGAACCTTAAGTCGAAACTTGCATTTAGACTCTCATTACACTGTTTTATACATTATAAAGACGCACAATCACTATCTTTCGTCCCAAGAGTGTTTGTAGTTCTAGTTTAGTATGCATTTACATACAATCAACTACCCAAGGTCAAGACCCAATTCCGGACTTTCTCTAATCAAACACTGAATCGAAATTCAAAGTGAAAGGAAAGTCTATTACCTTACAAGCAATGGGAATGAGGTGATTGTGTAATGACTTGAGACTTCCAACAACCTTTTGCTTGCCTTTCGCACCGAACCCGGACACCGAACCTTTGAAAATGGGAAATGGGATAGAGTTGGTGGAGGAGAGAGTGCTTTGTGAAATGGGAGGATGAATATGGGGTGAGGGATGGTGGATATATGGTAATATGACGTGACTGGAGTAGTTAGAGAGGTCTAGAAACAGTTTTGGGGTATAAATGAGGGAAGTGGAACAATTTGAAAACGAGGGGTTTTTATTTCAAATATGTCTGGGTCGGGTCAGGCATACTAAGGTTTGGACCCACGAGACCCCATCTACGGTCCGTGGGTCGATCTACGGTCCGTAGTAAGGACCGTAGATTGCACTTTCACTTTTAAAAATTCAAGAACCTTACCTGGGCTCTACGGACACCATTCACGGTCCATGGACTGAACCACAGACCGTCGATGGGGTCCGTAGACCTCTGCACCAGTCTTTTTTCTACAGATTTTGCTTTTCGTACTTGCACATGTAGCACCCATTAGGCCTTTCTTTTTATATTTTTTGGACACTTTTTAGACATGGACCCTATGCTATGTCTAGCCAACACTAAAACAAAAAAAATAGAACAACTATCTAAATGAGTACAGAGAAACAACTAAACAAAGAAAACTACCAAATAGAAAACAAGAACCTATTGTTGGCTAGATTTTACATCTTGGGTTGCCTCCCAAGCAGCACTTGATTTAACGTCGCGGCACGACGCAAGCCTCTTGATTACTCAGACTTCATCAAGATAGCAGGCCTCAACAACTTCTTGCACACTTTCTGCGTTTCCTAGATATGTCTTGATCATTTGCCTGTTAACCATGAACCTTGTTCCTTCACTGTTCTCAAGCTCAACCGCTCCATGGGGCAGCACTTTTGTGAGAAAAAATGGCTCGGTCCATTTGGACTTGAGTTTGCCCGAAAACAAGCGCAACCTAGAGTTGAATAGAAGCACAAGATCACCCACAACAAATTCTGGCTTTTCAATTCTTTGATCATGATACCTCTTCATTTTCTCTTTGTACAAGGCTGAACTTTCATAAGCTTTTAGGCGAAACTCATCAAGCATATTCAAGTCATTCATTTTTTATTAGATGCGGCACCCCAATCCAAATTTAGCTTCTTCATCGCCCAGAAAGCCTTATGCTCTAGCTCTACTGGTAAGTGGGAAGACTTCACATATAAAAGTTGGTAAGGAGACATACCTATGGGAGTCTTGTATGCAGTGCGATAGGCCCATAGAGCATCATCAAGCTTCCTTGACCAATCTGTTCTATTAGCATTCGCAGTCTTCATCTGTTTGATCTCTCTGTTGGACACTTCAACTTGCCCACTAGTTTGCAGATGGTAAGGAGTGGCTACATTGTGGTGGACACCATATTTCTCAAGTAGCGCCTTGAACAACTTATTACAAAAGTGGGAACCTCCATCACTGATAATTGCCCTCGTTGTAACAAATCTGGAAAAGATATTCTTTTTCAAAAATGCGGTGACACTTTTCCCTTCATTGTTAGGGAGAGCAACTGCTTCAACCCACTTTGATACATAATCAACCGCAACAAGAATATACTTCATCCCATGTGAACTCACAGATGGACCCATAAAATAAATGCCCCATACATCAAACAACTCTATCACTAATAGAGGATTCATAGGAATCTCTTGCCTCTTTGAAATCCCTCCTTCTCTTTGGCAACGATCACAAAACTTGGCGAAATCATGAGCATCTTGGTGGATGGTAGGCCAGTAGTATCGACACTGCAAAATCTTATGCGCAATCCGAATACCACTATGATGCCCACCAACAGGCGATGAATGACACGCCTCAATTACACTCAACATCTCAACCTCGGGTACACAGTGATAAATAATCCCATCAGCACAACTACGATACAAGTAAGGCACATCCCAAAAGAATTTCTTCATATCATGCATAAACTTTTTCCTTTGGTGAAAAGACAAATCTGGTGGCACCAAGTCGCTTACCAAATAATTAGCAAAGTCTGCGAACCAAGGAATCAGATCATGAAAAGTAGCCAATACATGTTCATCTAGAAAAGCATCATTAATTTCAGCTTATCACCAAGCTTTAGCATCGTCTCTTCCTCTAATCTGGACAAGTGATCGGCAACTTGATTTTCGGTCCCCTTTCTATCTTTTACCACAAAATCAAACTCTTGCAGCAACAATACCCATCTAATCAACCACGGTTTTGCATCCTTCTTTGCCATTAAATACCTCAATGCAGAATGGACAGTATGCACTATGACCTTAGTACCAAGCAAGTAGGATCGAAATTTCTCGAATGTGAAAACCACCGCAAAAAGTTCTTGTTCAGTCACAGTATAATTCTTTTGGGCCACATTTAGAGCTTTGCTAGCATATTAAATAGGGTGAAGAATTTTCTCTCTCCTCTGTCCTAGTACTACACCAAGCGCCACTCCACTCGCATCGTACATTATCTCAAACGATTGTCCCCAATCCGGTGAAATAATGATAGGTGAAATAACCAACTTCTCCTTCAACTCTCCAAATGTTCTCAAACAAGCATCATCAAAATCAAACTTACACTCCTTTTCGAGCAGTTTGCACAATGGATGTGCAATTTTAGAGCATGCCCTAGAAAACTTCTAACACCTTTTACAGAGATAAGTGGTGGAAGCTTTTTTATTACCTCTACTTTTGCTCTATCAACCTCAATGCCTTTTTTTAAAATCCAATGACCCAGAACTATCCCTTCTTTTATCATGAATTGACACTTCTCCCAATTTAGCACCAGATTGCAGTATTCACACCTTTTAAGCACCTCAGCCAAGTGATCCAGACATCGATCAAAAGAGTCACCTACCACGGAGAAATTATCCATAAATACCTCAATAGTGTCCTCCACCATGTTAGAGAATATCGATATCATACAACGCTGGAAGGTCGTTGGAGCATTGCATAACACAAATGGCATTCGTTTGAAGGCGAAAGTCCCATAAGGGCAAGTGAAGGTGGTCTTTTCTTGGTCTTTTGGGGCTATAGAAATCTGATTGTAGCCTGAATAACCATTAAGAAAACAATACCAATCCTTACATGCAAGTCTATCCAACATCTGATCCATAAATGGCATAGGGAAATGGTCTTTTTCTGTCCAAGCATTTAGCTTCCGGTAGCCGCATTGAAACAAGATCGTTTCTCTCATTAGGAACCACAATAATCCCATCTTTCTTGGGCACACATTGAACAGGGCACACCCAACTACTATCTGCAATGGGATAGATAACTCCACCATCCAACCACTTGATGATCTCCATTTTTTCTACCTTTTGCATAGGCGGATTTAATCTTCTCTGGTGCTCAATACTAAGCTTGTGGTCTGGCATGAGTTGGATTTTATAAGAACAGATACCAGGAGGAATCCCAATAATGTTTGTAATAGTCCACCCAATAGCTCGTTTGAACATCTTTAACATAGAAACCAGACACTCTAATTGTCACCCATTCAAATCTACCGCAATGATGACCGGTAACGTCTTATCTTTTCCCAAGAATACGTACCTCAAATGAGATGGTAGAGCCTTAAGCTCCAATTTCGGTGCCTCCTAAACAGATGGTCTTGCGGGTGGGGACTCACGATTTTTCATGTCTAACTCCAGCTTTTTAAGTTTCGAACTATATTCGCACCTATCAAGTGCGGCGAACAACTCATCATACTCTTCAATACCATCACTCTCAAAGTTCATAATAACCGCTGTTAGTGCCTCAACACCTAGTTTCTCTTCAATCTGCACTTTAGACCCACTCTCAACTCTATATGTTATCGCATATACTGATTGGAGCTCACTACTCTGCTTCATAGATGTACAAATTTTGAAAGTTGCCTCTTCATTGTTCAGTATGAACTTCATCTTCCCCTTTTCCATATCAACCAAGGCGCGCCCAGTGGAAAGGAATGGTCTCCCAAGAATGATGGGAACCTCAAAATCGACCTCACAATCAAGAATCACAAAATCTTCTAGAAAAATGAACGACTCCAATTTTACTAGTACATCATGGAGCACACCAATGGGCCTCTTCACAGTTCTGTCGGCTATGAGCAACCATATCGCAGTCAGCTTTGGATCTCCCAGACCTAACTTTTTGTAAATCGACAATGACATCAGATTAATGCTACCCCCAAGATCACACAATGTGGTAGCAAAATGCAACAACCCCATGGTACATGGAATAGTAAAGGCACCAGGATCCTCCTTCTTCTGCACAAGGGACCTAGTAGCAATAGCGCTACAATGTTGCAATCTATCATCATCCTCGAAGCTCACGATCCTTTTCTTTGTCACCATAGTCTTCATAAATTTTGCATACCCAGGCATTTGCTCCTAAGACTTTATCAACGAAACATTGATTGAAAGTTGTTTCAACATGCTAATAAACCTGCGGTATTTGCCTTCTTCAATCTTCTTCACTAACCTTTGTGGGAAGGGAGGTGGAGGTCTAGGTATGGGGACAACTTCTGAGTTACCTCCGCTTTTTTCTCTGTCGCATTCTCGGACTCCTTACTTACCTCGACCACATCATCATCTTTACTATTCTCAATTTCCACCCCAGATGGCATAGGTGGGCCAATGGTTTGCTTACCCCCTCAAATAGTGACTGACACACAATGCCCATCATTCTTTGGATTCTGGATGGTGTTGCTAGGAAGAGTGCCAGGTTGACGTGGATTTATTGTAGTAGACAACTGAGTCACCTGCTGCTCAAGATGCTTGATTGACACTTCATGGGCATCAACTTTTTGACCAATACCAGACAAGTCATTTCTCATCTTCTTCACATTCTCATCAGTTGCATCAAACCTCCTCATCATCTTTTGCTTCTTATCCTCAATACGTGACATACTACTCCCATCTTCCCTAGGACCAAATTCCCAATTTTGAGGGGAACATAAAGTCTAACCCGATCATTTATGTTGCCATAGTTGTTTCGGTTGTAGTTGTTGTCGTGATTGAAGTTCCCATCCCGGACATATTGACCCTCGCGGTTGTAATTTCCATAGTTTCGACCATGGTTTCCTTAACCTTGGCACCAATTATCCGTGTTGGAACCTTGGGTGTTTGGTCGGAAACCCCCCGTCTGCTTATTCACCGCATACACATCCTCTTCAAAATAATACTCTTCTGCCAGTGGTGGAGTTCTAGTCAAATAGTTCGTAGCATTTACCTTGTCCGCTCCTCCAGTCACATGCTTTAACACCAACCTTAGTTCAGTTCTCATCTGTGCCATCTCCTCAGGAATCTCATCTGCGGGCTGGTTGTTTGTAGCTTAAACGGCAAATGTGCTCCTCCCAATGTTTGACTTTCTAGTGCTCCAAGCTTTATTATTTCAAGATATCTTCTCCATCTTCTTTGAAATCTGTGCAAAAGTGCATTCCCCGTACGAACCTCCTGCAATAGTATCGACCAATGCCTTACCATTATCATCCTGTCCTCGGTAGAAGTACTCATTCAGTGACTCATCATCAATACGGTGATTCGGTACACCTCTCATGAAGGCAGTGAATCTATCCCAAGAACTACTCACAGACTCTCCAAGTAATGCTACAAAGTTGTTGAGTTTATCCTTCTTGTTCAACTTCTTGGATACTGGAAATAATCTTGCTAAAAACGCCTCTATCAACTCCTCCCATATATAGATTGAGTTGTAAGAGAGTTCATTGAACCACACTGCAACATCTCTGGTCAATGATAGGGGGAACACACGCAACCCAATGACGTTCATATTCCAATTCGGTCGACCTATGCAGCTTTTGTAGACATGGTTTAGTTTGGCTATGTGGGCATGTGGATCATCCACTGGCAAACCCGCAAACAAGCCCCTTGCTGTAAGCATCTGCATCAAGCTACTGGTCACCACAAATGTATGTCCCTGAGGTAGAGGCGGTAGGACAAGAGGTCCATCAGAATTGGCAATATTAAGGTTGACCCTAAAATTGTCAGGCTGTTGTGGTCCTTGTGGGTCATGTACCCTCAATGCATCTCCCAATCTATTTTCAGCTGGCACTTGATTATTCTCATCACCTACTCTCGGAGGTTGCAATCCAACTCTTTCACCTAACTCTCCTCCGATAGGATTAACCAAAACTCCTTGATAATTCATTCTCTGCAAAGTTCAGTTCAGTTCTGGATCGTAAGGAGTAAGTGGTTCACCTTGGCTCTGTGTACTTGGCATACACTAGAGTAAGACCCTGAGAGAGACAAAAACAAAAGAAAAAGTAAAATTAGGAAATATTTGACTAAAGTTCAATAATGTAGTTAAACTTAATCTAAAAGCCATATTCCCCGGCACCGGCGCCAAAATTTGATACGCTCAAATTACACCTCCCTAAAGAAGCATAAATGATCGTGATCACGTAAAGAACCCAACTTGTAGGTTGGGGTCGATCCCACGAGGAATATGGTTTAGACTTAAGTTCAATAACGATAATATTCATTTAGCCAATGTATTTCCGAGGCAAATAAGTAAAACGGGGGGATTTGTGTACCAAATTTTGGAAATTATGAAAGTAATTAGTAATGCAAGGTTCAAACTTTTGTTGTTATCAAATTGAGAAAGAAACTAGGGCGTACGTGTTCCCCATAAACTCATAACTCTGTAATCCTAGTAATAGCAATCCCTTCCTAGTGTATTATATGCAAAGCAATAAGTTGTGTATCTCTAAATCCTTGGTCTGGCATCTAGAGAATTTCACCCCGCACCTTGGTCCGGCTACGTGTGTATAATTTACTAACCCTTACCATTACCTCATATTAGACGTCACATCGATATATGACTTAGTTTTCACCCTCGCACCAATCAATATTAATTCTATTAGATAGTATCACACTAAATCTATGTTGATAATTCTTTTCTTATTAACTATCTCCTTGGGCCGGCAAGTAGCAACAAGGCGAGTTTTAACGTTTGCAACCGCTAAAAAGACTTCTAAACGAAAGAATTATCAATGCATGCAAAACACTATTCGGGAATTACTTAGTTACTATTCATACTTCGTTAATCGTTCATGGTTCCCACAACCCTAGTTGTGGATTTAGTTACCCATATTAGTACGAACACAATTCATATTTGTAGAAAAAGAAATCATGAACTTACGTAATGAAAATGATAAACCCAGAATTTCAACTTGAATTTCCAAACCAAAATCTTCAACACAAAGTTAGGAACTAAGAATTGCTAAAGTTGCAAGTTAATCTCCCAAGCCAAAAACTAGAACTAAAAATAATAAAGTCTAAAAAACCCCCAAAAATGAGGTTTACATACCCTATTATAGAAAACAAGTCCTAAATTAAAAGGGAAACAAAATAAGAAAAGTTTGTTTAGGCACACGTCTTCATTCCACGAGACTGACTCACGGACCGTCAATGGATCTACGGTCTGTTATTCTCTTTCGTCAGCCATGACTTAGAAAATATTTCAGCTTCTAAAAATCAGCTTTTCTGAAGCCAACGACGGAATACCAGTACGGACCGTAGATCGATCTATGGTTCGTCTATCCCTCTCCGTAGCTTCATACTTAGAATTCTCCAAAAATCAGGTATTAAAACCCTCGCAGTCACATTCTACGGTTCAGCAGTACGGTCTGTAGATCAATCTACGAATCGTCAATGGTCACCATGGTTCCACACTTGGTCAGATTCCCTGATTCTCCCTGCATGCCTTGCTCTGCTGATCTACGATCACCATCTACGGAGCGTTAATGGACCTACGGCCCGTAGATGCCCTTTTCTGCATTTCTATAACCTACATCTTTCCTGCAAAACATGATAAAAACACATAAAAACCAATACAAAAAGGCCCTAGACACACATAACTCTTAAGTGACATGTATTGAAAAATACCGTAAACTCACGGCATATCACTAACTTTGGTGAGCCTCCTTCCTTTCTGGAGGACTTCACATTATTGTTTTTTGTTCTTGTTAGGTTGTCGGGGGTCTTGTACCGACATCTATCGTATTATTTAGAGGCTTCATGGATAGTAGTAGTTGAGGAGTCTTTTTCCCATTTCCCTTTTTAATGTTTTAAAGACTTTGAGTTGATTATTATGTTCATTTAAATACTTTCAGAAATCTAGTGAGTTAATCAGTTATTGAGACCTTATGAGTTAATCTTTGCAATTGAGCTCCTATTTTACTTAAGTAAGTCTTCTGCTAAGTAGTCAGTCAGGCCAAGGGTTCTCTTGGGACCAAAGATGGTTCTAGAGTGTCATCCATGCCCAGGATGCAGGCTTGGGTCGTGACAAACTTGGTATTAGAGCACAGAGTTCAAAAGTCTTAGGGTGTCTATGATGTCGTGTCAGTAGATTCCTATTTATCGGTGTGAAGCGTTACACATTTATAATTAGGATGTTGGGACATTAAAAGTTTCACTTAATTCTTACTCTTTTTCATGTGATAGAGCTCAACTATATAGAAGTTTCTTTCTAATTTTCTCTTGCGCGTATATTTTCAAATCATGCCTCCAGAAAGAGTTGTTAAAGGTCATCTTGCAAGGAGAAATGTTGATCCACAAGACCAAGGGGTACCCAATGCAACCCCCATCAATGAAAGGTCACAAATGCTAAGTTCTGGGATGTTATTTGGATGTTGAGTCAAGTTGTGGAGACTCAAGCTAGTAAGCAAAGAGTGGTTTGTCAGGATGTGACTTATACATCCAGGATCCGTGAGTTCTTGAGAATGAATCCTCCAAAAATCACAGGGCCAAATGTCATTGAGTTTCCGGATAACTTTGTGGAGGAGCTGCATAAAGTATTTGAAGTTATATGTATCATTGATATTACTGAGCGTGTGGAATTAGCTACTTACCAACTTAAAGTTATTGCTAGGATTTTTTACGACCAATGGAAGAAGAGCAGGGCGGAAGGGGCACCACTTCTGAACTGGACTATTTTGAAGTGCCTTCCTAGAGAGCTTATTTCCCTATGAGCTGAGGGAAGAAAAAGTGAGAAAATTCTTGAATCTTAAATAGGAGGCCATGAATGTGCATAAGTACAACTTGAATTTCACCCAGTTGTCCCATTATGCTCCAGAGGTGGTGGCAGATATGAGAAGCATGATGAGTTTGTTTGTGTCTGGATTGTCTCGTTTGTCCAGTAAGGAGGGCAAGGTAATTATGTTGATAGGGGACATGGACATAGCCAGGCATATGATCCATGTGCAACAGGTTAAAGAAGATAATTTGAAAGATAAGGAAGATTTCTGGAGTAAGAGGGCTAAGAAAACAAATCATGAGTCCGCACAGCAAAAGACCGGGAATGTGAATCGGTCATATTTTCAACAAAGGCCAACTGGAACTGGTCCATCATCAGCTAGTGCACTTGCACCAAAGAACAGAGGTGACTTCATGAACTAGAACTCCCAGAATTCTAGAGCTAGACCTACTCAGTCTCAGCGTAGTGTGGCACAAGGAGCTAATTGGACTCCTACATGTGCTAAGTGTTGTAGGAATCACCCAGGATCGTGTCGTAATTGATCCAATGGTTTTTTCAAGTGTAGGCAGGCATGTCGCTTCATGAGAGAAGTTTACTAAGAACAGACAGGGAAATGGTAATGGGGGAAATGGTAATAGGAGCAATAGAGCCCAATCTTCTTCAGCAACCCAGTAGATAGACCTGCTCCAAAGGAGCTATAGAATTCTCTCAAGTCGTGGTAAATTTTTATGGAACCGGGATTCATTGAATACCTAGAACTAAGAGCCTCTTCCATGATTCTCTCTTGGAGTTCATCTACCTTTGGTACACACAATCTACCTTGATATCTCAATACGTCATTTCCGCCTTGTTCAAAAGCCATCACATTTTGCTTATGGACGTTTGCTTTTAGTTCAAGTAGAATAGGGTCTTGGTCTTGTTTCTCCTTCACTTCGGACACTAGTGATGATATATCCCCATTCATCACCACAACTCCACATTAGCTGGAATCCAATTGACAGACTCCCAATTGGGCAAATCTATGAAATTACTTAGCCAGTTCTTTCTTTCTTTCCTCAACATGAGCAGTACTTCCCATAGATAACCTGCTCAAAGCATAAGCAAAAACAGTAGCCTTACCTAGGTGATAGAGAATACTCATTTCATAATACTTGAGTAACTCCAATCACCTTCTTTGTCTGAGATTAAGATCTTTCACACTAAAAGATGCAGTAGGCTCTTGTGATCGGTGAACACATTTACATGAACACCATAGAGATAGTGACACCATATTTTCAAAAAAAATACTACAGCTGCAAACTCAAGATCATGAGTAGAGTAATTCTTCTCGTGAATCTTAATTTGTCTGGAGGCATAGGCTATAACCTTACCGTTCTGCATCAATACGCAACCAAGTCCAACTTTGGACGCATCACAATACACAACAAAGCCTCTTGTGCCCTATGGTAGGGTCAACACTAAGTAGTAGTCAATCGAGTTTTCAATTCCTGAAAGCTTTTCTCACAAGCTTCAGACCATTGAAACTTAAATGTTTTCTAGGTTAAGTTAGTCAATAGGGACGAAATAGATGAAAATCCCTCAACGAACCTTTTATAATAACCAGTCAATCCCCAGAAACTCATCATATCAGTTGGAGATATGGGTTTGGTCCAGTTTTGCACTACTTCAATCCTCTGAGTGTCAACTCGAATCCCTTCCCCAGGTACAATGTGTCCTAAGAACATCACGGACTTAAGACAAAATTCACACTTAGAAAAATTTAGCATGCAACTCCCTATGATTAAGGGTTTGGAGAACTACTCTGAGATGACTAGCATGATCCTCCTCATTCCTCGAATATATCAATATGTCATTAATGAATACAATTACAAACATGTCGAGATATGGCTCGAATACTCTATTCATAAGATCCATGAACGTTGCAGTAGCATTAGTCAAACCAAAAGACATCACAAGAAACTCATAATGACCATAACGGGTCCTGAATGTTGTATTCGGGATGTCACTTTCTCTTACTCTCAACTGATGATAGTCGGACTTGAGGTCTATCTTAGAAAAACAAGTAGCACCCCGAAGTTGATAAAAAATATCATCAATTTTTTGGGGGATACTTATTCTTTTTAGTGACCTTGTTCAACTGCCGGTAATCGATACACATCCTAAGAGAACCATCTTTATTCCTCACAAATAAGACTGGAGCGCTCTAAGGTGAGACACTAGGTCGAATAAAACCCTTATAGAGAAGATCTTTCAACTATTATTTTAGCTCTTTTAACTTACTTGGAGCCATTCTATATGGCGTAATAGAGATAGATCGAGTATCATGAAGTATGTCAATTCCGAAGTCGATTTCTCTCTCAAGAGGGACTCCGAAAAGATCATCTGGAAAGACATCTGAAAACTTACTCATAACTGGTACTGACTAAATAGGCAGTGTCTAAACACTAGAGTCATTAACTCTGACTAAGTGATAGATGCACCCCTTAGAGACTAACTTTCTAGCCTTAAGGTATGAAATGAAACGACCCTTAGTCACTGTTGAGCTACTCCTCCACTTTTAAACTGGCTTATTAGGAAACTGAAACTTGACTGCTCGAGTTCGACAATTAACTGAGGCATAACAATCATGAAGCAAGTCCATACATAGAATAACATCAAAGTCCATCATATCTAGCTCAACTAGTTCAGCCAGGGTGTTCTTGTGATTGATGAAGATGGAACAATGGTAGACTATTTCTGCTAGAATAGAATCATCAACTGGTGTGGAAACATTGAAAGGCTCAAGAATTTGTTGGGGGGAAATGCCAAACTTCACGGCTACATAAGGAGTCACAAATGACAAACTCGCATCGGGATCAAGCAAGGCATAAACATAAAAAGTAAAGATTTTAAGCATACCCGTGACAACATCGGGTGAGTTCTCCTGATCCTGGTGCCTAGCTATAGCATACAAATGGTTTGTACCCCCCTCCCCGCCTGTTCTTGAAGTAGCTCATCTCTAGGCATTTCTATCTGTTAGAGCAGTTGAAGAATATTGAGCTTTATTGCCCCTGAGGCTAGGCACCGAAACGGGTTGTACCGGTACCATTCTGGTCCGTTCCGGTTCGGTAGTATTCAGGACGGGATAGGATACATTGAACCGGTACACGGAACGGAACGGTACCATGATTTGGTACCGGTATATCGGTACCGGTTCATCCCGGTTCATTCCGGTTCCGTTTCAGTCCGGTCCGGTCCCGGTAAATTATTTTTAATTAAAATAAAAAATAATTTTTTTTTCATTATTTACATTTATTAGCATTTTTTTTTGTTTATTTAATTTTTAAAAAATTACAAACTTAAGTTATTTAACTTACAAGTTATAAGTATAACTTAATAACTTATAAACTTCAAAAGATTCAAATCTTTAAAACTTATAACATAACTACATAAGCTCAAAAACTAAAAAAAAAAAAACTTTATTAAACTTAACTTACAAACTTATATACGTAAAAATTAAAAAAAATATCTTTAAAATAAACTTAACTAAAATTATTATAAATTTTAAAACTTAAATACTATAAACTAATATAACTTAGAAAAATAAAGAAAACATTCGTATTTTCGTAATTCAAAATAACTCAAAAAAAATAATTATTTTTTGAAATAGCTATATGTGCCGTCCCGTTTATCCCATCTCGTTCTGTTTCGGTCCATTCCGGTCCGTCCCGGTTCTATCCCGGTATATAGTGGGACGGGACGGAACTGAGCCTCCATCCCGGTAGTTCCGGTCCGGTTCATCCCGGTATCGGTCAACAACCCGGTCAAACCATCCCGTTCCGGTTCGATGGTCCCATTCCGGTCCGGTGTCCAGCCTTAATTGCCCCTATTACCCTACCTATTCTTAGGGCATTCCTTAGAAAAATTACCAGTCCTTCCATACTTGTAGTAAAGATTAGTACCAACGCAAAATTCTCCAAGATGGAGCTTACCACACTTACCACAAAGTGGATTGTGAGTGAACCCTTGTGCTATACTGCCATACGATTGAGAACCTTGAACTCTTAAATTCTGGGGGTTCTGGTTTCTATAATCATTTTTCCCCTTGGTGTAGGCACACTAGCTGACGATGGAGAAAGTCCAAATGATCTCTTGCTGAAAGAATGATCGGTTCATGTTCCCGATTTTTTCCTGACTGGACTCATGACTTGATGTCTTAGCCCTCTTGCTAGGAACTCTTCCCAGTCTCTCAATTTGTCTTCCGCAACCTGCTACACATGAATCATAAGCCTGGATATTTCCATGTATCCTATCAACATAGACGCCTTACCTTTCTTACTCGATAAGCGGGATAGTCCAGACACAAAAAAGCTTATTCTGCTCCTCATATCAGCCACCACCTATGGAGCATAGCGGCCTAGTTGAGCGAACTTGAATTTATACTCTTGGACACTCATATATTCATGCTTCAGATTCAGGAATTCTCTTGATTTTGCTTCCCTTAGCTCTCGAGGAAAGAAGCGCCCTAAGAAGACATTTTCAAACACATCCTAAGTCAACTGTGGTGCCGCTTCGACCCGGTATTCTTCCATTGATAAAAACATATCCTAGCAATGCCTTTGAGCTATTAAGTAGCTAACTCCACACACTCAGTATTAACAATATGCATGACCTCAAACACCTTCTGCAATTCATCCACAAAGTTTTCTAGATCCTCATTAAGCTTTGACCCAGTGAACTCTGGGGACTCATTCTTAGAAATTCTTGGACTCTGGATGCATCATTCCCTTCTTGATGTCTGGCTCCTTGGCGACCAACATGTGTTGCCACCACTTAAGTCAACATCTGAATTGCGTTCCTAAATTCAGCATTGGTGACATCTCCCTGAGGTGGTTGCATTTCTGGTGCATTGGGAATCTATTGATCTTGAGGATTAACATTCCTTCTAGCAAGACGCCCTCGAACAGCTCTTCGTGGAGGCATGATCTAAAAGATACGCATAAGCACGAGTTAGAAGAAACTTTCATAGAGTTGAACTTCATCTCACGAAAAAAAGTAAATGAAAGTGGAGTGTTTCCTAGATGTTATAAACTCTTAATTATAGATGTGGCGCGTTTCATACTGATAACAATGACTCTACGAAAAACGGCTTCATAGACGACCTATGACTCTTGAATTATGGGCTCTGATACCAAGTTTGTCACGACTTGGGCCTACACCTTGGATGTAGCTGGCACTCAAGAACCATTTATGATCCCCAAGTGAACCCTTGGCATGGCTACATGACTTACACGACACTAAACAATACGCGGAAGCTTCAAACAGATGAACACTTAGACATTTAATAAAGTCTTAAAAATATTGTCTTGCAAAATACTTAACATGAGAAATAAGTTAAATAAAACATTCTGAGAAAACAATGGGAAAATCTAAATTCGTCTGTCTATGAAGCCTCTAACAATTCAAGATAGATGTCTGGACAAAACCCACGACACCTCAACTACTACTAAAATTGAAATGAAACTGGAGTCTCCCGAAAGTAAGGAGGCCTCACCAACTATTGTTTGTGATTAAATAGTGATCTCAACGAAGCGTCTGTTGATGGTCCTAACCACATGTATGTGCATCATAAAACGTTACAGGTCAAATGACGTCAGTATATTGAATATACTGGTAAGTCATAAGGTTAGAGTAAACAACTTACTTGAATGGCTGAAAACAACGTAACTGGATCAATACATGAACATGAAATGAAAACAATTTAAGCTTTACAATAAAATATACAATGAAAGCAACATGAAAACAATATATTTACTTTGTGAGGAGTTTCTCTAACTGACAACTATTACCATGAGCCTAGAAATAATATAATATATTTCCCACATTGCAAGGGCCATCCTATACTTTTTCATGGTAGAGGATGATGTCGTGACTATGGATCCATCTAGTAGGCCTTCTCACAGGCAGTGAGGAGTTGCATGAAGAATCAATGTTATCCTATCCTACGATGGCTACATAGTTTTATGGGACTATTGAGTTATAAAAGACTCTAACCAATTCGGTGCTCGATACTACTCCCAAAATAAGTGATATAACTTTATGCTCAATTCACCCATTACAAAGAATGGACTTCTTACCTTATTGAAATATTTTCAAAACATTAGACATGCTTATATTCTCAAAACATATACTTATGAACTCATCTTTCAAGTCTAACAATCAACATAGATACATATACATACATACATATATATATATATATATAACATTTTAAGTTCTTAAGTTTTATTAAATAGAGCCTTTAAACTTTCCCCTTACCTTAAGTTAATTTAGAGTGTAAATGAAGACATGTGAGTGGGACATGTAGACTTTCTCAAGAATTAATGGAAACTTTTGATACGCTCAAATTACACCTCCCTGAAGAAGTATAAGTGATTGTTATCAAGTAAAGAATCCAACTTGAAGGTTGGGGTCGATCCCACGAGGAAATATGGTTTAGACTTAAACTTAACTTACGATTGTATTCGTTTAGTCAACGTACTTCCAAAATAAGTAATTAAAGGGGGGGGGGGGGGGNTATGTGAATAATCAGTGAGCAAGATTCAAACTTTAGTTGTTATCAAGATGAGAGAGAAACTAGGGTGTACGTATTCTCCATAAGCTCATAACGCGGTAATCCTAGTAATAGTAATCCTTTCCTAGAGTATTATATGCAAAGTGATAAGTTAGGTATCTCTAATTCCTTGGTCCGGCAACTAGAAAATTTCACCCCGCACCTTGGTCCGGCTACGTATGTATAATTTACTAACCTTTACCTTTACCTCATATTAGATATTACATCAATGTATGGCTTAGTTTTCACCCTCGCACCGATCGACATTAGACTATTAGATAGTATCACACTAAATCTATGTTGATAATTCTTTTCTTATTAACTTCCTCCATGGTCCGACAAATAGCAACAAGGCGAGTTCTAACGTTTGCAACCGCTAAAAAGACTTCTAAACGAAAGAATTATCAATGCATGCAATAACATTATTCAAGAATTACTTAGTTACTATTCATACTTTGTTAATCGCTCATGGTTCCCACAACCCTAGTTGTGGATTTAGTTACCCATAGTAGCAAGATCACAATTCATAATTTTAGATGAACAAATCATGAACTTACGTAATGAGAAGAATAAACCCAAAATCTCAACTTGAATTTCACGAACTTAGGAAATCAAGAATTGCTAAAGTTGCAAGTTAATCTCCCAAGCCAAACACTAGAACTAAAATTATAAGGTGTAACCCCCAAAAACGAGGTTTACATTCCTTATATATAGAAAAAGAAGTCCCAACTAAAAAGGAAATGAAATAAGGAAATAAAGTTTATGGATGCAGTTGCAGTTGACAACACTGACCTACAGACTATGGACTGACCTACGGTCCGTAGGTCCCTTCCGTGGTTTGGGACTTAGGCAATTTTTCAAAAGCTCGAAACTCCAATCTCTCAATAACGGATGACAGCTCAACAGTACGGACCATGACTCGATCCACGGTCCGTGGATCCTCCTTCATAGTCTCATACTTAGTTTGATAAAAATCAGGTACTGGAACACCTTCTTTGAATCAGTTGACGGACTTGCAGGACAGCCCGTAGGTCGAACTAGGGTCCGTCGATCATGGTCGTGGTTCCACACTTAGTCAATAATTCCCTAAGTATTTCTTCAAGCCTTTCCCATCAATCTACACCCTACACCTACAGATCGTGACTAGACCTACGGTCCGTAGGTTGATTTTTCTGTAACATTTCTTCAACTGTCTCTTAACTCCCACGTCCGGACTTGTTTACTGCAAACAAGATAAAAACACATTAATACCACTACAAAATTTCCCTGGACACACACAACTCTTAAGTGAAATTTATTAAAAATACCGTAAACTCACGGTATATTAACACCCTCAACTTAAATTCATTGTTTCTCCTCAAGCGATGCACTAAGACTCTAAATGACACTTGTATAGAAACAAACATTCAAGCACAAGCAATCACATGGCTTTCTATCTCGACTCTCTTTTTGAGTGCAAATCTTTTCTCTTAGACTCAACAAGCTAACTCATGCGGATCAAAATATGGCAATGATCGACCAATCAACACATAACATACACTATTTCACTATTACCAAGGTACCAACTTTCTGAAAATATAACTAGTACCCTAACTTCAAACGAAATCCTTTTCACACATAAAATTTGAATTTTAAGATTCATTCAACACTCGCACTTAAAAGTGACTTCAAGTATAGTTAGTGCTCAATACCATAGGCTTGCCTTTATTTTCACTGCTTAGACTCTCCAAACTAGTTGCTAGGATCAATATAGGACTTTTCTTAGCTTGTAACGTAGGCTCGGGATCAGGTGTGGTACATTTAGGTAAATTTTATGACTTTCTGCCCTACTTGATATTACATTGGCTATTTACCTCTTCCTTGACCTATTTCTTTGCAACTTTTCATTTTACTTTCTCTCCCTTAACTCTTTTCAACCAAGGATGTGACTTCTGGCTTTTTGACTCTTATTTCTCACTTTCTTCTTTTTATTTCACTTTCTTTTTCTTTTATTTCTTTCAAAACTTTTCTTTTGCTTCATTTTCATAAAGTCACATCCTCTTTCATACGTTTTCTCTTTACAATACAATTCTTTTCATACCTTTTTTCCATTTGGTTTCCTTTTTCATAGCCACCCTCAACTTATGCATTTTGCATTAGTTGAGGTGCACAATGTCCGATGTCGGACCAGGGCCAAGATCAAGGTAACTTTTGGGCTTAGTCTTTTGGCCTAAGTCAAGGTGCACATGTCCAAGGAGGGACCGGGGCCAAGACAATGTTTTTAAGGAAAGGTGAGTTAGGTGAATCAAAAGGAATTGGTCAATTTTAGGCTCAAATATTTGGATCAAAAGGGAGTAATGCTACCATTTGGTTAGATCATTTTAGGCTTAAGTGGACTAATTTGAACAATGGTTTATGAATACTTCCTAACTTCTAGCCTAGATTATCCTAGCAGGACCAACAGGGAAAGTTCTAGATTGATACAAAATTGTCTGAACAATCAACCATTCTCACACACTCTTGACACATAGTTTCATTATCAGATTATCAAATTACCCAGTTCAAGTTTTAGCTTAAGTCATGAGATCAAGTTGGTTCTTTATCATGTCATACTCAGAGCCAACACATTCAACTCATTCTAGCCTATAGATTTTAGCACATATCACAAATTTTGGACGGGTATCATTTTACATTCTTAATTATGTCATCATGCTTCATTCTTTCTCATGCTTCTACACATACAATCCTAACACATGCCGATTCAACATAAATTCAAACAGCCTATTGGGGGAAAAGAACACAGGCAAGAAAACCCCAAGAGAGGATTAAGAGTTGGGTTACTCAGACTTCACATTATCACTCACAATCCGTTTACACCCACCCCCAAAAAAATAGAGTGCAATTGTCCCCAATGCACAAAAAGTAAGAGTAAAAGATCGGGCGAAGCAAACCTGTGGCGCATAGCGCCGAAGGCTATCAACAAGCGGGTGGGTCCGGTTTCCCAAAGGCCGCTGGATCATCATGGGAATGCCATTAATAGCGCTCCCGTCTATCATCTCAGCACAATCAGTAGTGCTCACATCATCCCTCACAGTAGCAACCGCCTTCAGAGAGGGCACATAACTCGATGTACCAGCAGTACTCTTACGAACCCTCTGCTGGTGCAACTCCTCATCCACTATGGAAGCACTTCTCACCTGCTCATTCTGCTGGCGCTCCCTCTTCTTTGCCCTCGCGTCTTCAGTAGCATCAGAGGTGTGCCTAGATCAGTGCCTCTTTCCTCAGGCACGGGTAGACTCGGACTGCAGTACCTCCGCATTGTATAGAACCTCAAGCATTGTATCATCAGCCAGTGCATTAGGTGCAGACTCTAGGTCATCTGCGTGTGGGGAAAGGATGGCATCAAGGTCAGCCCAGAGAATGTCTAACTTACTCCGAATAGAGGAGAGATCAGTGGCGGGGGCTGGTTGTACGACGACTCTCAACTCAAAGGCATCCAGGCGCTTATGAATGGCCTGGACCTTCCGGTCCATCATGGTCTCCATCCTATCCTCGGACTCTGCAATAGACCGCTACATCCATGGCTTCACATGTTGGAGCAGCGTGGCCATCTGAGCCTCCAATATTTGAACTCGAGCCAAGGGCACTACAACGGCTCCGAAAGATGGGGTGGCTCTGGATTAGCTAGGGGCCCAACTAGCGGCCTGAGATAGGGAGACCGGGGTATCATCAGTGTGGGCTGGAGGGACAGGGTCTTCACCCTGCATCTAGTCCATATCAACTACTAAATATGCTCCTAATTGCGGCAGCTCAATCTGTGGACCACATCGTGGGGCAGCTGCGTTTGCCTCATCCCGTATAAGATCGATGTCAAGGGTTCCAGTCGCCTGTACCAATGTGTTACAATGCCAGATAGGCACCCCGGACACTCTATACAATTGCAAAATCATACACAAAAAGAATAAGGTAGCGCTAGGCCTGAATGCCCTCTCATGGATCTCTGCCAATAACATAAGTGCAAAGTCGATATCGAACCCTACTACCAAAGCTGCAACCATCACCACTCTATCCCAAGTAAGCACATTATCGGCCTTAGTGGGTGATACCTTATTATGTACCAAAAGCTAGAAGAACTTGGCGACCAAATTTAGGGTGGCCTTTTTAATACCAAAGTGCGGTGTGCTGACCCATTCCACGCGCTCTCCGTTCACCTCTATGTGCCTGGCTCGCCAAAGTAATACAGCCTCCCTCTACTCTGCATTCCTCTGGAACGCTCCACTCCTCACAATGTCCCACTGGTAGTCAAATTTGGTGGTGTTGAGTGCCCAAGTGGTGCCCAGACCATAGAGAAATTGGTAGATGGTGATCTGCGAAATGTCCATCAAAAAATCCCAGACTAGATTGGAAGTGAGAGGCGCCTGGGTTGTGGGCTTAGACCATTTGTCGATAGAGCCATGGAGTGTGGCAGCATATGAGGCATAGAATTCTCTCACTATCTCCTCACTATATGTCCCAGGGCTCTGAGGCATCCACTCATATTTGTGTTGCTGATAGAGCCGAAGGATGTCAGGTATGATGTGTAGGCTCCTTGTGAGAACTCTAAGCTCATCTGTAATAAGTTGGGTCATCTTCTTTTTTTCATTTAATATCCTGGCATCCTTGTAGATTTGTCGTTGACCCTCAACGCACCATCTATAAGGCTCCTCAGCAATCGGAGCATGGTCGATTTTTGGTGGCATGGGAACTTCCCTCGAACTAGTAGCCTCATTAGACGAGGTGGCCCTACCATGCGAACTCGAGCCCATTGTGGAGCCAGAAGCAGTCCCTGAAGCAGAGTGGGACTCAGAACCGGAAGCAGACCCAGCCGGTAAAGCAATCAGTGTATCCTCCTCATCAACTGGGAGTCAGTGACTACATCGGGAACCACCTTCTTGGATTGATTTCGGGTAGTCTGGGGTGTCGTGGGTGATGTCGTTCCCATAGGGGGAACATATGCGGGGTTAGCATTAGCTTCATCGATTAGCCGACGGGTTGGTGCCGTTGATTTGGATCTACCCTTTGCGGTGACAGCTGGAGCTTTCTTTGGGACTGTGGTACCTGTGGAGGAAGAATTAGTACCAATATAAACTAAAAACACACTCAAAAATTTTTTAGAACAAAGAACGAACCAAACTGAAAACTGGAAAAAAAATTGGGTAGTGACTGAACTCTTGACCCACTATGGGTTCCTATGGTCCGTGGATGGATCCACGGTCCGTAGGCCCCCTCCGTAGATTAGAGTACCAAAAAGAGGGGTCTCTAATGTGAACCACAGCTGTGCAGAATGGTCCGTAGAGTGAACTACGGACCGTAGTACACTTCTGTGGTTCAATACTTAGCATATTTTTGTGGAGTGCAGACCCACGGACCTAATCTACAGTTCGTAGACAGGGACTCGTGGGTCAAGTCTGCTAGGTATCAGACATGCTTTAATTCAAAACCATTTTTTTTACCAATTCAAATATTTGACCTAAGTCTAAACATGTATTTCAACACAATTTATGCTAGTTTGTCATCCCAAGGGTTCCGATTACTCAATTTTTAACATGAATTGCATACGAGACTAGGAACCCTAAGTCAAAACTTGTGTTTCGACTCTATTTTGTTTTGATTAAACACATTACAAAGACAACACAATCACAATCTATTGTCCCAATGGTGTTTCTAACTTTAGTTTAACATGCAATTTCATACAACAACAACCCAAGGTCAAGAACCACTTCATGACTTCATATTTTGAACAATGAATATCAAAATTCAAAGTTAAGTTTGAAATCAAGTACCTTAGAAGCAATGAAAGTGGGTAATTCTATGTTGTTTAAACTTCTTAGACATTTTGGACACCAAATCCCGGACCTTGAATTCTTCTTGGCAAACAAAAATAGGAGTGCACATATATTGGGGAAGAAAGGAATGGAAAGGAGTTGGGAATGATGATATGTATGGAAGATGGGAGTGATTTGGGCATATAATGAGGGAGTTATAGGATTGGGAGGGGTTAGAAACAGTTAGGAGAGAATATAGGAAGTGGGGGGAGTGATTTGAAAAATGGAGGGTTTTATTTAAAAGAGGTATGGGTCGGGTCAGGCAATACGAGACCCCAACAGCGGCGCCAAAATTTGATACGCTCAAATTACACCTCCTTAAAGAAGTATAAGCGATCGTTATCAAGTAAAGAACCCAACTTGGAGGTTAGGGTCGATCCCAAGAGGAATATGGTTTAGACTTAAACTTAACTTACGATTATATTCGTTTAGTCAACATACTTCCGAAACAAGTAATTAAAGGCAGGGGGGATTTGTGAAACAAATTCAGGAAATTATGTGAATAATCAGTGAGCAAGATTCAAACTTTAGTTGTTATAAAGATGAGAGAGAAACTAGGGTGTACACATCCCTATAAGCTCAAAATGCAGTAATCCTAGTAATAGTAATCCTTTCCTAGTGTATTACATGCAAAGTGATAAGTTAGGTATCTCTAATTCCTTGGTCTGGCAACTAGAGAATTTCACCCTGCACCTTGGTCCGGCTACGTGTGTATAATTTACTAACCCTTACCTTTACCTCATATTAGACATCACATCAATGTATGACTTAGTTTTCACCCTTGCACCAATTGACATTAGACTATTAGATAGTATCACACTAAATCTATGTTGATAATTCTTTTCTTATTAACTACCTCCTTGGTCCGGCAAGTAGCAACAAGACGAGTTCTAACATTTGCAACCGCTAAAAAGACTACTAAAGGAAAGAATTATCAATGCATGCAATAACACTATTCAAGAATTACTTAGTTACTATTCATACATTGTTAATCGTTCATGGTTCCCACAACCCTAGTTGTGGATTTAGTTACCCATAGTAGCAAGAGCACAATTCATATTTTTAGATGAACAAATCATGAACTTACGTAATGAGAAGAATAAACCCAGAATCTCAACTTGAATTTCAAAGCCAAAATTTTCAAAACGAACTTAGAAAATCAAGAATTGCTAAAGTTGCAAGTTAATCTCCCAAGCTAAAAACTAGAACTAAAATAATAAGGTCTAACCCCAAAAAATGAGGTTTACATGCCCTATATATAGAAAAACAAGTCCCAACTAAAAAGGAAACAAAATAGGGAAATAAAGTTTCTAGACACGGTTGCAGTTGATGACACTGACCTACGGTTCGTAGGTCCCTTCCGTGGTTTGGGACTTAGGCAATTTTTCAGAAGCTTGAAACTCCAATTTCTCAGGAACGGATGACGGCTCAATAGTATGGACCGTGACTCAATCCACTGTCGTGGATCCTTTTCCGTAATCTCATACTTAGTTTGATAAAAATCAGGTACTGGAACACCTTCTCTAAATCAATTGACGGACCTGCAGGACGGCCCGTAGGTTGAACTACGGTCCGTCGATCATGGTCGTGGTTCCACACTTAGTCAAGAATTCCCTGATTATTTCTTCAAGCTTTTTCCATCAATATGCACCCTGCACCTACGAACCGTGACTGGACCTATGGTAAGGAGGTGGCTTTTTCTGCAATATTTCTTCAACTATCACCTAACTCCCACGTCCGAACTTATTTCCTGCAAACAAGATAAAAACAAATTAATACCACTACAAAATGGCCCTAGACACACAACTCTTAAGTGAAATGTATTAAAAATACCATAAACTCACGATATATCAACTTCAAGAGTTAATATCAAGAAAAGAATAAAGACACGATTCAAAGGAACACATACGGGATGAAGGATGAAAATGAAAAGGTCTGGCGACCCGGGCGTATCTGTGGCGCGACACAGAGAGGGAATTAAATTTTTGGGTGCGAAAAGACTTTCGAGATAGAAGACTATGTGTCTTCTCTGCAACGCGGAGAGGAGGTGATCGGCTAAAGATGGAAATTTCAAGCGTCTCCGCGACGCGGGCCTGGACGTGAACATTTGGTCATTTTTCTCTTTCTTTTCCAGACTCACTTCAATTCAAAAAAAAACAAATGCAATTTCATTGAAATATCACTCAAATTCTATCCACAAATACAAACCAATGCAATGTCATTGAAATCTCACTCAAATTTTATCAACAAACACCACTCATTCGCAAGACCCTTACCTCAAGAACTCAAAGCCTCCATTGTTAAAGAATGGGACTAAAACTTAAGAACTCTTCAAAAATCCTTACATAAATATTTTCTTGGACAAATTTAGTGAAAGAATCGCATGACTGGCGTGAGGAAGAACAAGTCCATCACTATGTGAAATCTCACATACCTAGAAAGAACAATGTTTCTTGGCGAAATTCCTCAATTCTTGATGAACACTTGAACTTAGCCCTTTTTTCCTCTTGAAACATAACCCTAAAATCCCCAAGTGTTTTGAACGTGAATGGGGAATTCAAAATCTGATTAAACGCTTACTTTGGGTCAGGAAAACGTGCTAAGACAAGTGGGTGAAAGGAAAAAAACAAAATACCCTTTCCTAAAAAGGATGGAATGCCTTAAATGGAGAGGCTTAGCTCAAACAGCAATAAGTTTTAACTCAGATCTCGAAATATAGCAAATTTGGCGGCGTTGGAAAAAGAACTCAAATACCTTTCATTTGATATCTCATAGGCCACCAAACTCTTTATGCGCTAAAAGATATGGTCTTTTGAAGTTGACCCAAAACTTGAAAACTGACTAAAGTTCAAGGTGTTATAGCTACCTGATCGGATACCATGAGAGAGACCCTTGAATATCCTAATATTTGTAGGAGAGACTGAGACTACTCATAATTTTATTGATGAATCCTTAGAAGATATGTTAGGGTATGACTCATATCCATTCAAGCCTCGAACTGCTAACTTGACTTTTGGGAAAATGGTGACTTCCAAAGCATGTAACAACTTTCAAGTCACAGTGCAAATTGTCGTCAAATTGTGAGATGATATTAGGAAACCAATGGACACTTCAATTTGACGATAATGGATGCAGATACAACTTCACATTAAACAGGACACCTTGCACTATGACTTGAATGTTGTTACATATTCTGAAAGTCACCCTTTCCCTAAAAGTGCAATTAACAATTTGTGGCTTGATTGGATATGAGTCATACCCTAGATTATCTGCTAAAGATTCATCAATAAATTTATGAGTAGTCTCAGTCCCTCCTACAAAGATTAGGATGTTAAAGGTTCAAGGGATGTCCAACATTAGAGACCAACACTTTTGAAGTGTTCTTTATTTTCTCTGACTCTAAACTCCAAATTGGTAAAAAAATGGCTTGAATCAATTATTATGCATCACTTATTTGTCATTTTAGGCCTACCTCTGGGTCAACGAGATCCTTTGCGTTTAGGGTATTTATTTGCTTTAACACTTATGTGACCTTTATTCACTCTTTCAACTCTTTTGTTATTATTATCATGCTCTGAAAGTATGTTGTCACTCTTTTGAGATTTTAAATTTCGTCATGTTTTCTTTTACTTATGTTATGTTCTACCTCGTGCTTGTGCTTGATTTATTTCTATTGCATAAAGGTTGTCTAGTATTTGGACTTTGGATTTTCAATTAACCTTTTATTCCTACTCACACCCTCTCTCTACAAGTATCTCTGACACACATCAATTTTGATGCCTTGCAAAAGAAGTGAGGGAATATATGAAAAACTGGAGAAGTCTAAGACTATAACAAAAAATTCATGACCTGGAGAAGAAGGTGAATGGAAGACTAAACTCAAAACATGTTCATGACCTGAGGTATAAGAAGTTATGTCTGCACTCAAGAGTTGAATTGCCATCAGAATTTAAAATTCTAAAAGTTAGCATGTTTGACGGGCATGGTGACCCAATTGCACATCTGAAGGTTTATTGCAGTAGATTAGTTGGCTTAGGAAATAATAAAGCTCTCCAAATGAGATTATTTATTCAAAGCTTACACGAATAGCCTTCACTTCGTACGTTAAACAAGACTTTGACAAATGGCTCGCATGGGAAGATATGGCTTGAAACTTTGTAGAACGATATAAATTTAACATTAAAGATGATCCTACAATATTGGACTTGCTCGAAGTAAAGAAACTGAGTCATGAATTTTTGGAGGAATATGTTATCCGATGGAGATTAAAAGCTTCCAAAATACGTCATACACCGCATGAAAAGGAGTTGGTCCAAACTCTAATTAGATTACTTGATGGTATATACCGTTTTAAAGGGAGAGCTAAATCGTATTTATTATTACCAACTATAAGCAAGTCAAAAGTATAATTTCAAATAAGGCAAAGAGAACCAGTCAATTAACAACCGATAAATTAATATCACATATCATCGGGTAAAGGAAATAATTTATTTAAGGAAGAACATAAATATAGTTCAAAATCATGTCAAGAGACACACATTCACAACTATAACAAGAGTGAGTAAATTCTAGCAGATAATAAGCAAAGTAAAAAGAAAAATATCAATTTAGGAGTAACCAATTAATTCAATTTGCAATCGATCGTTGAATATAATAAACCACGAAAGAATTGGAGCAAATTACGACTAAATCAAGGATTGAATTAATAACATTGAGAAAATCAGACAATTAGCAAATCAAACTGACGGATCTTAACAAATCACACTAACAAAATCGATAGAAATCAAATAAGGAAACAAACCTTGACGGATCTAAATAAATTTGTCTTCAAGTCGACTTAAAAATTTAAGGTCCCTTGTTGGATCGACATTCTGGTCATTTTTGTTGTTGACCTCGTAGCAATTGGCTGGAGCGTTGTTGTTCTTATCGCCCGGAGTCGTTGCTCGCCGCTTGCTGGTTGGAGCCGCTGGAGCTGGTGTTGTTGCTGTAGTTTTCGCTGGAGAAGGCGACGTTTGGGAGGAAGGGTTGGCAGTGGTCAGAGTAGCGGATCTCGCTTGGCCACTATCCGTATGACTGTTCTCTAGTGGTTTTCATTGTAAGAGAACAGAGGGAGAGAGGAGATGAGGAGAAAGAGGTGTGGCGCCTCTATTTTTCAGAGAGGAGGAGGAGTGAATAGAAAAGAGAGTTAGGGTCTAGGTGAATTAAAATAGGATAGATTTGGATCTTTGATCTCAACTGTTGGATTTAAACGGATGAATAACTATGATCATGGTGAGATGGAGGGTTCAGATTTAAAGGAGGGGTCTTAGGAATAGGTTAATTATAATTGCAATAAGAATTAAATCAAAGAGAGTAGAATTGAAATGAAATTAAATAGGAAAGAAGGCTACGATTTAATTAATTTAAGGAAAAATTGAGTGAGTTGCTATTTAATTACTAATATACTACACATAATAAATTATTTTTATAGAAAATAAGCACATTTAAAAATTTTAAACCTTGAACCAATAAGTAAAAACAAATTATTTCAAAATTTGACAACCGATAAATATAATAATAAAATAATAAAATAATAATTTGATAAAAAAAATCACAATAAATTTTGTGAATCATGATTATTAAAATCTAATTATTTACATCAAACTACTTTAAATTTTGAACCCGTAAAATAAGGGAAAAGATTTTTGCAATACATAGTTAATAAAATAGCAATCGAAAAAGGCTATAGGTTGATCAAAATTGGGTGTCAACATCATTGTTCTTTGAAGATTACCCAAATGCCCCTACAAATGCAATTGTAAAGTCAATTTGCCTTTCATCTTGTTCTTTCAATTAGTTGATTAATATCGTTATAAATTTCATATTTATTTATATAAAAAGAAATGGGGCTCACTACCCTTCTAGCGTAGGTTTTCAAGAGGACTCATGTGAAGAGGAAAGAAAATGAGTCGGATCCAAATGTGTGGGTGGAGGAAAGGGCCGAATGAATTTATGTAAGTTATTTATATAAATAGTGAATATGAATAGTATATATATATATATATATATATATATATATAAATTTGTTGCTAATTTTATTTTTAATATGAAGAGACAATATAACCAGTACGTGAATGAGAATCTAGATAGTTCGATCCAAATGACGCCTAAAATGTTTACTCAAATTTGGACAAAAAAAGTTGTAGGGGGGACACACAAGGGTTGAGTCTCTCAGAACTATGTATGCAGACTTCAGTCAGGCTTAGAAAGTATTAGATCATTACGTCAAGTTGAGTAACTTAACGGTGTTCAAATTGTTGCTATGTCAGATTAAGTAAAAAAAACTTACAACAACACTGGCAGAGTCTGACCAAAGAAGAGTAGCTGAACAACAAAGCATGAGTGCGATTGTTAAGCAATTCAAAGAACAAGTGTCGAACCTCGATCGTCGACCTGCTACATCGTCTCCTGCCGATGACACCGACGACGAGAGTGAGGAGGCTGATGATTTCATAGATTGCTCCTCTTAGGCATCTAATCTTTAGTTTATGCACTTGTTAAAATTTTGAATTTGAAAGACTTTAAAAGTCTTTAAATAGTAATTTAGGTATTTTTGAAAGTTAATTTAAGTTTGTTGTTTTATATTTTGTGTAGCATGTTTATTATGTGTTTTGCGTGATTGGGCTGAATTGATTTGAATTGAATTTAAGTGACAGTTTCTACTGAAAAACAATGCAGAAAAAGCAATTGACATGGTGGTTTTGTCCGTCGCTTTTCTGAGTTTTTTAAAAAATTTATTTTTTAAAAAGTGTGCAGTCCGTCTCTTTTGAAATTTAAAAAATAAATTAAATTAAAGAAAACCCGACAGACAGTGTCTCTATGTCCATCGCTTTTCAAGATTTCAATAAAATTATAAATTAAAAATAATGCATCACTTTTTGTAAATAAAAAAATTATTATAAAGCGTCGAACGGCGTAGCATTATTCAAGAAAATACTTTTCTTTTTAAAAGTGATCCAGGCCATCGCTTTTTGAAAAGCATCGAGCCAATAAGCGATGAACTTGACTGCGATGCTTTTCCGTCAATTTTGATCAAAAAGGCGACACAATCTATCACTTTTGGTTGTCGTTTTTCACCAATTTTTTAGTACTGGTTGTTGTTTCTGAACGATTTCTATTGTTTCTTGTGCGCTAAGAAATAATTATGAAAGTACTCGAAATAAATGGAGTTGCAAAAGGGAGTCTGTAATAATAATACATGATCTCGATGTAGCATGTGATGGAGTATTGTACACATTAAAATTATATTGAATTCATTAATTGAAAAAATTACGAGATGTGATTATTATTTAGTTATGTATATTAATCTCTAGTGTTTATCCCTTAATTAATTGAAATTAGGAGCAACTAGGGCTATTAGGGGGACTGGGATGGCGGGATAGGGTACGGGGATGTGGGATGGGATGGTATGGTCATTAGTCAGGATGGTCAGGACAAAATATTGTAGTCCTATCCTATCCAACCTATTTTAATGGACGAAACGGGGTGAAACGGGATATGTGATGATATTAACTTTAATTGTTTAAATTATAATTGTATGTTTAAATTTTTAAGTTATGAAATTTAGTGACATTTTTTAACTAAGAAAAAAGCAAGTATGTTCATATTTTTGAAAGTATAATTTTCAAATGTCAAATTTAAAATTTGAACTTTAATATTTTAAATTTGAAAGTTTATATTTAAAATTTCAAAGTTCAACTTTCAAATTTAAAATTTCAATGTTTAAATTTATAGTTCAAATTTAAAATTTCAATGTTTAAATTTTATAGTTCAAATTTTAAAGTAAACTCGATAACTAAAGTATTAAGTTATTCAAGTTTCGTAGGAGTAATTTTTAAGTTGGTAAGACGGTGGATTCAAGTCCCCTTATGCCAAAAGGATAAGATATTAGGTTAAAGTCCAGATGAACCATAATGAAAAATATTTTGATGGTATAACGATAGATTCTAGTTCTATCGCATCAAGAGGGCAAGACATCAATTTGAGTTTTGATGCACCATGATGATAAGATATTCAGTTTAGGTTCCATTGAATTATGACCTAACACGCCTTATATGGGTAAGACATTGAGTTCGAGTTTCAATGCACCATAGTAATTATATAATAATGATAAAGGATTTTATGAAAAGTCATGATATTCGTCTAATTGAATTTACTCTAGTCCCTGAAGCGAATGTGGTAGCAGTACATGATACGTTTGAAATAAACACAATTTCTCCATTCTATCATATGAATATAGTAGTAGTGAATAATAAGTCTGAAAGATGACAAGAATGTATGAATAACGGCGTGAATGAAAAAAATTATAATAGTCATCATTATGGTAATTATGAAAGGAAGAACACTATGGGTTCTCCAAATAGTCCTTCAAAATGTGAAGGTAATTTTTGTTATCAAAATGATAGGAAAGTTCATTGGACATGCGATTGTCATGCGACCTAATTTACTTTATAAAAATCCTCCATCAAAAGAAAGGAAGATAAAGTTGTGGTACACTTGACCTATTGCAAAGGGATGATGAGGTGTGTCATGGAAATATGATGAATTTCAAAGACAATGTGCTTATAATGCAAATCTATGAAGCATATACAAATGATCAATTCATTCATTAAAGAGAATGTGACTTGTGATTAGCATCATGAATACTCGGTCATTCTGAAAGTGAAGGAGTGAAGATGTGATAAAATCATTATGTATTGGATATATTCCACAACTCACCTCTACATGAGGTTTGAGAAAAATAAATATAAATTGGCATGATCGATTGGTCATTTCGATTTCAATGTAATACAAAAGTAATTGAGAATTCACGTGGCTCATATGATGAAGAAATAAAATATTCCTCAAAAATTCTCATATGTTTCTTTTTCTCATGATAAAATGAGTGTTGTGTCATTGTACTACCAGCTAAGGTTGGGATTGTATTTCCTGAAGTTTTGGAACATATAAAAAGATGAATAATGTCTGTTCACAATCCATGTGGATTGTTTGCAATGATATGATGGTGCATCTATAGGATGGTCACATGTTCTTTATTGTCAACTTACAAATTGATTTTTGTAAGATTATTTGCTCGAATTATTAAATTAAGAACATAGTTCCTAACTATGAAATTATGTTGATAATGTTGATTGGTTTAGCAAAAATTATATGCCTCTAATTATAGCTAAATTATGGCTATGAGAACAAAACTCTCAAACAAAATTTGATATGATAAGAGTTTATTTAATATGGAGAAACACATGTATGTATCAAGCCAATAAGGTCTTCCCATCATAATTGGTTCAGGGCCTGAAACCAAATAATTTCCATCTAAAGTTTGAATATGCGCTATCTGATTTACTTGTTCCACCACACACAAAGATGAATCCCAAATAAGGTTGAAACGAATGTCAGATTTTCTAACATTAAAGTGAGATATGATGGACAGGTGAAAATTATGAGATGGATTATCTTGATCCTCATTTTAAAAAAAGTGAACTTGAAGTTCAGAAAATAATTCATTTACATAATATTGTAAATTAGTTACCAAATGAATTCATTGATCCTATGTTATAATTCAGCTACAGTTTTTTTAATGAGAAGTCATTGAAAGATAGAGTCTATAGTACGCCTGAAGCGTGATAGACCAATCCGCTTCAAATGAAAAATTTCTTGAGGAAAAAGAGGAGAAAATAATCAATATAGTCATGTTAATGAGGCAAGTGCTTTAAAATGAGCACAACAACATAATACTTCATAAAATCTTGGCAAAAGTTTGGATACCTAAAAATGATAAAAAATGAAGAGATTTTAATAAGTTATGACGTATTGAAATTGAGTCAAATGATTGTCGATGATATCATTGATATGAAGTAACGCTCAACGCTATAGAAGACGAGGATGTTAAATACAAATCTATTTTGTCATAAAATATGGATAGTTAAATAATTGATCAAATAAATACACAATTTCAGTATGTTATGTTTCACTTAAAAAGTGATGTTTTTGAAACTACAGTCTATAGATCAAGTTATAATGTCAGTGGGGGGTAGAAATGAATCATTGTGCGAAAGTATAACTCTTATGAAGTAGGGTGTGTGCCATGCAATATAAAGAATTTTGCAAAGTCTTGACATTATTAAATGACGATATGTTCTCATGTGGTAGATGCAATGAAGCTTGTCTCAGTCTGGCAATAGACGAAATGCTTGAATATGTGTAATGAATGATTGTCGTGTCTAGATAGACGACGAAAGTTATATGAAAATTCTTGAAGAATTTAAAAGGTTTTAAAGCAATTTCATTGTGTACCCAAATAATAGTGAGATTTCTTAACATAAAGAAAGATTAATTATGATCTCATGAAAATAACTGAAAATATCATATATTAGTGCAATTGGTGCACATACGATTATTGATTAGGCAAATGTGTGATTTTTCTTTAAAAATGGAAATTATAATCACCATGTACAAAGGTAATGATGCATGTATAACTCGATTGAAGAAAGGATGCATCAAAGGAGACTAAACATAGTAAATTTTAACAAAGTTCTTCTTCACACACAATCTTTAACAAAATGATGAGACATAAATTCAAATGGTTTATTCAAGTAATAATTTCACCGACTTATTCACTAAGACTGTAATGACCCTCCAGGTCATTTTTAAATTAAAGCATTCATTCCCTCGTTTAGAGCGTTCCTGTAGCGACCCCAAGTCATTTATGACTTGCTGGCACTGACTGTTCGGTCGCCTGGTCGTTCGTTTGGGTTTTAGGACCATTTCCCTGTTTTGGAGATTTTTATAACTTGAAAAGTTGACCTTCGTCAACCTTCTTGGAAGTCGTGCTCAGATGAAAATTCTGACAGCTAGCTTAGCTTCGGAATATCGATTTTGGTCTAGAACGACCCTTTGTTCACTTCCCGAGACTTTAGATGGTAGTTGTGAAATTTAGCTCAAAATGATATTGGGTGTGGGACCCACTTTTCATCGAAACGATCTCCAATGGAAATTCCACTTTCACCGTTGAGTCAGAAATATGATTTTCAATCAGATTTCATATATGGTTTGTATTTTTCCGACTCCGAATGAATCCGAAAAATTGAAATTTAAGTTTGAAGAGTTGTGGAATTCTAGCGCGGTGGTGACGTGGCAGAGCCACGCGATGCCACGTGGCAGCGGATTGAAATCTGGAAATTTCCAAATTTAAGGACAATTATCGTCCATTATTTCTTTCTCATCTTCAACATAAGATTTCTCCTCCATTTTAAGCTCAAATTAGGTGATTCAAAAGGCAAACTTCAAGAGAATTTCGTGGGGAATCTAGAGGTGATCTCAGGAACGCGAGGGGAGGCTTCGTTTGAGGTAAGGAATCGAATTTAGCTACTGCTAGAGTGATTTTCAGAATGAATTGTTGTTGAATTTTGAAATATTAGATCTTGATCATCTTAGGTCCGTTTTGAGTCATTCTTGAGGCTAACTTGTAGAGTTTTTCGCAAGGATCGTCGTGGTATAATCTGTTTGGGTTGGAAGGGTCTCGTTTTTCTAGAAATTGGTGATCAAGGGGCTGCCAATTTTAATTGTTATGGCTGATTTGCTATGTTTTAGGCATCTGTTTGTACTAAATTTTGGGGTATTAGTTTAGTAAGGTATTTGGGACGTTTTTATGAATTCATTTTTGGGATTCCAATTGTGGGTCCCACAATCCCGTTTTAGATCCGATTTTGGGTCCGTCTCCGAAAAATATAATTTTAGTGTCAACATATTCGTAATGACGAGGTGATTAACCTTTTGTTAGTGGGGAAGCATTTGGAGACCGTTCGTAGGGGAAAAGCTCTGGTATCGTGAGTTGGAGCACGTGTGATCGGCTTTCAGGTAGGCAATGGCTTTCTCTCGTGAGATTGAGCATGTTTAGGCATTTGTTTATTGATTTGCTTGAGTATGGAGGGGTTCAGGTGTCGAGCATGCTAAATTTCTATAATTCCTGCCTTAGACCTTATTTCGGGAAAGTGTTGGATTATGACAGCATGTCTCTTGATATTATTGAACATCCATACTTTGTGGTGTATATGATAATATTGGTTTGAAGTATGTTTGGCCTTAGTCTAGGCTTAGACTAGTGTTGCCATAGACTTGCGAGGTTTCGGATGTCGTTGGGCAGTAGAACTTTTTCCGACGTCGTTTCAGACGGTCAACTCCTTGTAGACTGATATAGCAGACTCGAGTCTAATAGTCTGAGCCTTGGCTAGGCGGTAACTCAGCTTATGACCTTGTATCCATAATGCCCTGCTTTTCTATCAGCTACAGTACCCGGTTAGAGTCCGTGGTCCAGCTTACATATGTCCAGGCTTAGCTACAGTACCCGGTTAGAGTCCGTGGTCCAGCTTACCTGTGATCTGGTTTTGGCTACAGTACCCGGTTAGAGTCCGTGGTCCAGCCCACCCGTGCCCGACCTTTGGCTACAGCACCCGGTTCGAGTCCGTGGTCCAGCCCATATAGGTTGACTTATTAGCTATAGTACCCGGTTCGAGTCCGTGGTCCAGCTTGCACGTGGCGCATTCCCAATTCCTCCCTAAAGCTTCAGTTTAGTCTTGATTACTCTCATCTGTAGGTTGAGGTTTTGGAGGTTGGAGAGATTCCGATTAAAGTCCGGGACGTAATGAGATCCTGGAATATGATTGGGAATAGTTCAGTTAAAAGTCTGGAAATTGGTAATATTGTGATAGACCTTCTAGTTTCATTATTTTACTTCAACTGTCGGTGCATCTGTCGGGCTCATGGGGGTCTGTGCATGTGGTTTCTTTTATTGTGCACGAGCGTACCCGTCGGGTTTATGGGAGCCCGGCGGAGTTAGTTAGATTACTTGTCTTTGTTGCCTGTACGCTCGTGTACATACCCACATTTACTACTCTTTTGCCCTTGATGTGACCCTTTATTTGCATTTTAGTTCACTTTTGCTTATCTTGCTCAGTCGTCCTATGATGCCTACTGGGTACCTGTTGTTTTGGTACTCATGCTACGCTCTGCATCTATTTCGTGATGCAGGTCCGGGCACTAGTAGCCAGCTTTGATCGAGCTTGGAGTAGACTTATCCAGAGACGGGGGTGAGCACACAGCGTTTTGTACTATTTCAGTCTCCATCTGTATATATAGACTTGTCTTTTCCCTTTCGAGACAGTCTAGTCTCTGTTGTCCACTTTTGGGACTTGTACTCATTTTGTAGTAGCTCTGTACTGATGACTTCTAGGTTCTGGGAGGGATCTTTATTTGTATATATGTTTTTGATTTGTTTCCGCCTGTTTATATTATCATTTGCCTACTCTTGTTTAATTTCTACCCTCAGACCCATTACTTGTTATTTCGGGTTACGGGTTGGCTTACCTGCTGGTGGGTTATTGTAGGTGCCATCATGACTTGATAAATCGGGTCGTGACAAATTGGTATCAGACCTAACGTCTAGTAGAGTCCTGCAGATCAGTACGGAGACGTCCGTTACTTATCTTCGGGAGGCTACAGGATGTCTTTAGGAACGTGTCGCTTTTGTATCACTGTCATGCATTGTGTGTCTTATTGGTTTTTGAAAATCTTACTTGTACCACTCTTTTATAGGGTTGGCTCGCACGCGTGGTAGGGCCCCAGCTAGGGGTAGAGGCCAACCTCGAGGTCGTGCCATAGCTACAGCACCAGCCCAGGACCAAGAGCAAACTCCGGAGCCGGTGATAGAGCCACCGCCCGAGCCTGTGGCAGCTCCAAATATATAGGCGATGCTCGTACAGATACTAGCTGCCATTGGGGGTATGCAGCAGACCCCAGCTCCAGCCGTTCCAGTACTGCAGGGCCAGCCTACACCAGCGGTACCGGTTGTTCAGCAGCTAGCGGCACCGGTTGTTCAGCCTGACGATTTGGAGAGCGTCATGCCACTACGGGAGCAGAAGATGCTCGGGGTGTTCCTTAGACTATCACCGCCGAGGTTTTCTGGGGCAGTGGGGGAGGATGCCCACGAGTTTCTACTTACTTGCCGTGAGCGGCTACAGACTTTGGGTTTAGTGGAGTCGAGAGGAGCAGACTTCACCGCTTACCAGTTAGACGGTCCCGCCAGGCAGTGGTGGCGTACATACTTAGAGACCAGGCCAGCTGGGTCTCCACCGGTCACATGGACTGAGTTTTCAGAGGCCTTCTTGGCCCGATTTATTCCCAGGAGCATCAGAGATCAGCTCAGAGATCAGTTTGCTCGGTTAGAGCAGGGCTCCATGACAGTATCAGAGTATGAGGCCCGATTCCACGAGCTCTCCAGGCATGCCGCCATGATATTACCTACTGAGGAGGAGAGGGTTCGTTGTTTTGTTCGGGGTTTGAGACTACAGTTGCGGATTGAGACTCAGTCTTTAGTCTCAGCGGGCCGCTCATTTTTGGATGTAGTGGACCATGTCCACACTATCGAGCAGCTCCGTCGCGAGGCGCAAGGGGGCAGCGGCAAGAGAGCTAGACAGGAGGATAGCCATGATATGCGCCGTTTCAGACCCCGAGAGACTTATGATAGATCTCAGCAGAGGTTCCAGTCGGGTCAGTCTAGTAGCCCCTTCTAGGCCTCTCTCCAGGAATCGAAGGGTGATCAACACCTCCATATTAGTTTTAGTGTCGGTCCTAGTCGGGGTCGAGATAGTTCACAGATAGGTTCTTCTGGCTGGGGTAGCCGACCTCCAGCTCTCAGTCGACAGTCCCAGGGGTGCTATGAGTGTGGGGAGTTAGATCATTGGGCCCGCGAGTGTCCCCATCGCAGGTTAGCCTTACCCGCTCCACAGGCAGCTAGGCATGCGCCAGCGCCAGCACCTCCAGCTAGAGGCAGAGGCCAGGGACAGGACCGTAGGGGTGGTCACCAGGGTATACGGGGTGGTCCCCGAGGAGGCAGTTTAGGGGGCAGAGCCGATGCACAGGGTAGGGGAGTCCAGGCCCACTTTTATGCAGCTCCAGCTAGAGCAGATGCTGAGACCTCGGACGATGTGATCACAGGTACAGTGTTATTATGCCATCAGCCCTCATCCGCCTTATTTGATCCAGGCTCTACTTATTCCTATATATCTGTTTATTGTGCTCATCGATTGAGTATGATCCCAGAGCTATTGGTTGAGTCGTTGCGTGTTTCAACCCCGGTAGGTGATTCTTTAGTAGTGGATCAGGTATTTAGATCCTGTGTGGTGACTATTCAGAAGCGAGACACTAGGGTTGATCTTATTTTGCTTGATATGGTGGATTTTGATTTGATTTTAGGTATGGATTGGTTATCTCCCCACCATGCGGTCTTGGATTGCTATGCTAAGACCGTTACTCTAGTATTCCACCAGTGGTGTGGCAGGGCTCTTGTAGTCGCACGCCAATTGGGGTGATATCTTTTGTTCGGGCCCAGAGGTTGATGGCTAGCGGGTGTTTGGCTTATTTAGCTTATGTTAGAGATGTTAGTAGGGAGGGTCCTACCGTTGATTCAGTACCTATTGTTCGAGAGTTTATAGATGTGTTTCCTGCCGATCTGCCTTGTCTCCCTCCTGATTATGACATTGACTTTTCTATTGAAGTAAAGTCGGGCACTAAGCCCATTTCTATACCACCGTACCGTATGGCCCCCGTAGAGCTCAAGGAGCTCAGTGTTCAGATTCAGGATCTCTTGGATAAGGGATTCATTCGGCCTAGTGTATCGCCTTGGGGTGCCCCAGTCCTCTTCGTAAAGAAGAAGGATGGTACTATGCGATTGTACATCGACTACAGGCAGTTGAACAAGGTGACGGTGAAGAACCGTTACCCCATGCCTAGGATTGATGATCTATTTGACCAACTTCAGGGTGTCGTGGTATTTTCTAAGATTGATTTAAGATCCGGCTACCACCAGTTGAGGATTAGGGCAGCGGACGTCCCTAAAACTGCATTTAGGACTCGTTACGGCCACTATGAGTTCCTAGTGATGTCTTTTGGGTTGACTAACACCCCTGCCGCGTTCATGGACTTGATGACTAGGGTGTTTAGGTCGTACTTGGATTCGTTTGTCATAGTCTTCATAGATGACATTCTAGTATACTCGCGAAGCCTGGAGGAGCATGAGCAGCATTTGAGGATAGTGCTCCAGACTTTAAGAGGCCAGCGACTTTATGCCAAGTTCTCAAAGTGCGAGTTTTGGCTTGAGTCCGTATTATTCTTGGGGCACGTGGTGTCTAAGGATGGCATTATGGTAGATCCCGCTAAGATTGAGGCCATTCGTGATTGGGCCAGGCCCACCTCTGTGACTGAGATTCGTAGCTTCGTCGGATTGGCAGGCTACTATAGGCGTTTTGTTGAGGGATTTTCTACTATAGCAGCGCCTTTGACTCGGTTGACTCGCCAGGATGTTTCGTTTGTGTGGTCGGAGGAGTGTGAGAGGAGCTTTCTGAGGCTTAATGAGTTGCTTACCACCGCTCCTATATTGACTCTTCCAGTTGAGGGCGAGGGGTTTACTGTTTATTGTGACGCATCCGACATTGGTTTGGGTTGTGTACTGATGCAGCAAGGCCGCGTTATCGTTTATGCGTCGAGGCAGCTTAAGTCGCACGAGCGCAACTACCCCACTCATGACTTAGAGTTGGCGGCGGTGGTTTTTGCGCTTAAGATTTGGAGGCATTACCTGTATGGAGTTCGATGCGAGATCTATACTGATCACAGGAGCCTTCAGTACATTATGAGCCAGAGAGATCTTAATTCGAGACAGCGCTGTTGGATTGAGCTCCTGAAGGACTATGACCTCTCTATTCTCTACCATCCGGGCAAGGCAAATGTAGTAGCGGACGCCTTGAGTCAGAAGGCAGTGAGTATGGGTAGTCTAGCTTTTCTTTCTACTACGGAGCGACCATTAGCTTTGGACATCCAGTCCTTAGCTAACCGGATGGTACGGCTTGATATCTCTGATTCTCGATGTGTACTAGCTTATGTGGATACTCAGTCATCTCTGTCGGATCGGATTCGCAGCCGTCAGTTTGAGGATGAGGACTTAGTGGCACTTCGAGATCGAGTTTTGAGAGGTGACACTGGCCTGGCTACCTTAGATTTAGATGGGGTCTTAAGATTTGGTGATCGACTTTGTGTTCCAAGAGTTGGGGGTTTGATTCAGATGATTCTTACCGAGGCCTATGACTCCAAATATTCTATTCATTCGGGCACAACTAAGATGTATCGAGACTTGAGACAGCACTACTGGTGGAGCGGTATGAGGAGAGATATTGCGGATTATGTATCGCGTTGCTTGAGTTGTCAGTTGGTTAAGGACGAGCATTTGAGGCCTGGTGGTGAGCTTCAGAGATTACCCATTCCTGAGTGGAAATGGGAGAAGATCACCATGGACTTCATTGTAGGATTACCCCGCACTTCCCGTGGTCTTGATAGTATTTGGGTCATCGTGGATCGATTGACCAAGTCAGCACATTTCATTCCTGTCCATACTTCCTACAGTGCTAAGAGGTTAGCCCGTATCTACATTCGAGAGGTGGTTCGTCTTCATGGTGTGCCTGTTTCCATCATCTCAGATCGGGGCCCACAATTCACATCTAGCTTCTGGAGGATCTTCTAGGATGAGTTGGGTACCCTTGTTGAACTTAGCACAGCTTTCCACCCGCAGACTGATGGTCAGTCGGAGCGCACGATTCAGGTTCTTAAGGACATGTTGCGGGCTTGTGTTATGGATTTTGGGGGTCAGTGGGACCAGTATTTGCGTTTGGCAGAGTTTGCGTATAACAACAGCTACCACTCGAGTATTCAGATGGCCCCATTCGAGGCCTTATATTGTAGGCGTTGTCACTCTCCAGTTGGTTGGTTTGAGTCTACAGAGCCCAGGCCGCGCGGTACAGACTTGATGCGAGAGGTTTTAGATCATGTGAGGGTGATTCAAGATAGGCTTAGGACAGCCCAGAGTAGACATCAGAGTTATGCAGACCGTAGGCGTCGACCGTTGAAATTTGCTGTTGGTGATAGAGTATTCCTCCGTGTGTCGCCCATGAAGGGTGTAATGAGATTTGGGAGGCGGGGCAAGCTTAGCCCCAAGTATATAGGTCCTTTTGAGATATTGAGGACAGTTGGGGAGGTCACATATGAGTTAGCTTTGCCCCCGGCCTTTTCAGTTATTCACCCAGTTTTTCATGTTTCGATGTTGCGCCGGTATGTTCCAGATGAGTTCCATGTGATTCAGTATGATGCAGTTGACTTGGATGACAGTTTGAGATACATTGAGGAGCCAGTTGCTATTTTGGCCAGAGATGTCAGATGGTTCCGTTCCAGAGCCATTCCTGTGGTTAAGTTCCATTGGAGACATCGTCCAGTTGAGGAGGCTACCTGGGAGACCGAGCATGAGATGCGGGCACAGTTCCCCGGCTTATTTGAGCATTCAGGTACTTCTTGACTCTTACTTTCGCGGACGAAAGTTCTTTTAGTAGTGGATATTGTAATGACCCTCCAGGTCATTTTTAAATTAAAGCATTCATTCCCTCGTTTAGAGCGTTCCTGTAACAACCCCAAGTCATTTATGACTTGCTGGCACTGACTGTTCGGTCGCCTGGTCGTTCGTTTGAGTTTTAGGCCCGTTTCCCTGTTTTGGAGATTTTTATAACTTGAAAAGTTGACCTTGGTCAACCTTCTTAGAAGTCGTGCTCAGATGAAAATTCTGACAGCTAGGTTAGCTTCGGAATATCGATTTTGGTCTAGAACGACCCTTTGTTCACTTCCCAGAGATGTCAGATGGTTGCGTTCCAGAGCCATTCATGTGGTTAAGGTCCATTGGAGACATCGTCCAGTTGAGGAGGCTACCTAGGAGTTCGAGCATGAGATGCGGGCACAGTTCCCTGGCTTATTTGAGCATTCAGGTACTTCTTGACTCTTACTTTCGCGGACGAAAGTTCTTTTAGTAGTGGATATTGTAATGACCCTCCAGGTCATTTTTGAATTAAAGCATTCATTCCCTCGTTTAGAGCGTTCCTGTAGCGACCACTTGCTGGCACTGACTGTTCAGTCGCCTGGTCGTTCGTTTGGGTTTTAGGCCCGTTTCCCTGTTTTGGAGATTTTTATAACTTGAAAAGTTGACCTTGGTCAACCTTCTTGGAAATCGTGCTCAGATGAAAATTCTGACAGCTAGGTTAGCTTCGGAATATCGATTTCGGTCTAGAACGACCCTTTGTTCACTTCCCGAGGCTTTAGATGGCAGTTATGGAATCTGGCTCAAAATGATACTGGGTGTGGGACCCACTTTTCATCGAAACGATCTCCAATGGAAATTCCACTTTCACCGTTGAGTCTGAAATATCATTTTCAATCAAATTCCATATATGGTTTGTGTTTTTTCGACTCCGAACGAGTCCGGAAAATCGAAATTTAAGTTTGAAGAGTTGTGGAATTCTAGCGCGGTGGTGACGTGGCAGAGCCACGCGACGCCACGTGGCAGCGGATTGAAATCTGGAAATTTCCAGATTTAAGGACAATTTTCGTCCATTATTTCTTTCTCATCTTCAACATAAGATTTCTCCTCCATTTTAAGCTCAAATTAGGTGATTCAAAAGGCTAACTTCAAGAGAATTTCGTGGGGAATCTAAAGGTGATCTCAGGAACGTGAGGGGAGGCTTCGTTTGAGGTAAGGAATAGAATTTAGCTACTGCTAGAGTGATTTTCGGAATGAATTGTTGTTGAATTTTGAAATATTAGATCTTGATCATCTTAGGTCCGTTTTTTGTCATTCTTGAGGCTAACTTGTAGAGTTTTTCGCAAGGATCGTCATGGTATAATCTGTTTGGGTTGGAATGGTCTCGTTTTTCCAGAAATTGGTGATCAAGGGGCTGCCAATTTTAATTGTTGTGGCTGATTTGCTATGTTTTAGGCATCTGTTTGTACTAAATTTTGGGGTATTAGTTTAGTAAGGTATTTGGGACGTTTTCACGGATTCGTTTTTGGGATTCCAATTGTGGGTCCCACAATCCCATTTTAGATCCGATTTTGGGTCCGTCTCCGAAAAATATAATTTTAGTGTCAACATATTCGTAATGACGAGGTGATTAACCTTTTGTTAGTGGGGAAGCATTTGGAGTCCGCTCGTAGGGGAAAAGCTCCGGTATCGTGAATTGGAGCACGCGTGATCGGCTTTCAGGTAGGTTATGGCTTTCTCTCGTGAAATTGAGCATCTTTAGGCATTTGTTTATTGATTTGCTTGAGTATGGAGGGGTTCGGGTGTCGAGCATGCTAAAATTCTATAATTCCTGCCTTAGACCTTATTTCGGGAAAGTGTTGGATTATGACAGCATGTCTCTTGATATTATTGAACATCCATACTTTGTGGTGTATATGATAATATTGATTTGAAGTATGTTTGGCCTTAGTCTAGGCTTAGACTAGTGTTGCCATAGACTTGCGAGGTTTCGAATGTCGTTGGGCAGTAGAACTTTTTCCGACGTCGTTTCGGACGGTCAGCTCCTTGTAGACTGATATAGCAGACTTGAGTCTGATAGTCTGAGCCTTAGCTAG